>NW_020954383.1:0-9179 GCF_900497805.2 Vombatus ursinus
AGATTTTATCTATATTTTTTTTGAAATCCCAAACCTAACTAATTTGCTGTTTACCAAGAGTGCTATTGGCTTACTACCAGCAACATTCCAAAGAAATAAATTTCCTCCTACTTTATAAATTGTTAGACCTGTTTCTTAACAGCTGATTCAGCACATTGTTCTTCCTCCTTTTTTCTTCTTGGGCAGGAAAAAATACTGTAGAAAAGAGCTTAAGGGAAAGTAGTATAAATTTTTGGGCTTTTGCCCATTTTTAAAATTTTCCATTTCTTCTTTTAACCCTTAAATGCATAAGAGATATAAATGAGAAGTGTGCTTATGAGTGTTCAAAAACTGAGTAAAAATGTGTGCATGCTATATTTTTTAAGTTAAATCTCCAATGTTAAAATTTTTCTGTCACTTTTTAAAAATCTATACAATAATAATAATAATAATAAATCAAGCCCTGATTTGTAATATTTGACAATTTCAGAGGTGTAAATAATAATACTGAAAATGTAACAATTGGCTTTTCTCAGCCAGTATAAGCTTGCTCCAGTACACTCTTGATACTTACCTAAACTGAAATGTGTGTGTACAACTTTCCAATAGCCTCAGAAGGGTATCAGATGGTTAGATAGTACAATTCTTCCTATTCAAAGCACAATTCTTCCTATTAAAGAGAAATGTTCCCCCTCCCCCTGACTTTGGTAGGAATCTGAAAGCTAGTTGATATAAGTTAAACTTGTTGCATTGTGTAAAGAGTCCATCTATTAGAATCAAATTGTGTAAGCTTAAGAATTGAAGGGTTGTTAATTTTATTGCCTTCTGGTGACAAAGGAGATTGAAAGAAATAAATGACACTATGTGATTTAGTTGCCTTTTTGTGGGGGATGGGGGAATCCGTTGAAAAGATAGGAGAGATTGAGTGAAACGAAGGAGAAGCTAGGAGCTTAGGGGATTATAAGATTAAGACCTAGAGTTGGGAAGAATTGTTTAGACTATCTAGTCTGCCCCACCATTTTAGAGATGAGGAAATGGAAATCCAGAAATGTTGAGGAATTGGTTCAAGGTCACCTAGGACATAAATAGCAGAACTTTGATTTGAACACAAGTTTCTTATTCCAGATTTAATATTATTTGAACTATACCTCAATGAATCTGTTCCTTGAAAGAAAAGGAGATATTGATATATTTGTTGCCCTACCCAATAAGAAAAAAACCTTCATCAAAACCCATAAATACTAACAGTAGGTGCCATATATTCCATATTAGTTGAGGTTTATGTTTTCAACATTGAATTAAGTGTACTGTTTTTGTTCTATTCATTTACATTGTTGCGGCCATTTTTATTGTTTCAATGCATCTTTATGTCACTACACATCTGTTGTTATGTATTCCTATGTTTCTTACAATATCTTCATAGTTGATGTTTCTTATAGATATCTATTATTATGATTACCATTGTTTTAATCAGGACAAGACCAAGATAAAGGTAGTTCTTTAAGAATTCAGTTGTTTAGACATGGACAAAGAAGACAAAGAGGTTGCAAAAAAGCTCAGCTTTTCATTTCCTTATATGAAACACTAACAAATTTTCCTCAGAATGAAAATTAATTTAAAACAAATTGAGGAGAAAAAGGAAAAGGAGCAACCCAAAGAGGAAAAAAAATGTCTCAGATAAGGCAAGTGACAAAGGACTGAACAAGCAGGAAAATAAAGTAAGAGACAAAGACTCCAACATGATATACAAATACTAGATAATAAAACATCCCAAAGAGAAGTCACATAGAAAGAACATAAAATATCAAGTTATCTTTCACAATAATCCACAAAATTAAATTTATTCTGGCACAAGATAATTAAATTATATAATAAATGTTTTAATGGAAATTAAGGATGATTTGGTATCAGTAAAGTAATTAGTAATGAAAGAATTATCATCAGTAAAATTAAAGCATGACAAATTAATAACTAAATTCAATAACATAGAAGAGATTTTCATAAAGCAATGGAACTAATGGGAGATAATTTTTTAACCAGAAACGAAATTGGGAAAAGTTCCAAAAATCCATATTTGAGTGAAGAAATATCGATAAACAACTCAAATAGGAAAAAGGCTTTGATAAATGGAAAAACATTATAAATATTGAAAATGTATTAAGTCAGAATTTTATATATTTGGAGCAGGAGGAGACCTCAGAAACCATTAAGTCAATTTTTTTCTTGTACTTTTAAATTAAGAAATTGAGGCCCAGAGTGTTTAAATGACCTGAAGCTAGGTTCTCGGACTCTAAATCTGATATTCTTTCCACTGGTTTAATAAATCAATAGCATAGTTTTTTTTCAGGTATTTTTATTTTATTTGCACAAGATTACTAACCTAGCATAAGAGAACACAGGAAAGCCTCAGACACGATTTATGAAAATTCAAGACAATTAAGAAGTCAAACTATTATGCAAGCAATAAAACTTATATTTTATCATCTCCAATATTGCTGAGCATTTCTATGAGGAAAAAATAGCAATTAAAAAAATCTCATTGAAGTATTTTACATGCAGATCAGGGAATTCCTTTCAGAGACACTCAACAAGCCAACACAGGGTTAAAATCAGATAATACCACTTTTAAACTCTGAATCAATAAATCATTAAAAAGAGATTTCATATATAGCAAATAGGATCATAGATTTAGGCCTAGAAGTAAACTTAGATGTTCTAGTGGGTTAGTAAAATAAAAATGGGGTTGTTGTGACTAGAAGTTGTCTCAGACTAAGGGGAGGGATTTGTTATTAATATTATTCAGAGTAATCAAATAGTCAAAGAAGTTATTGATTGAAGGTTGTATGAAGGAACGGGAATTGGTGATGAGATGGGGCACATTACAGAAGAGAAATAATGTTGGACTAGAAAGATGTATAATTGTTTTCAAGGTATAGGAACAAGACTTTAAATGGACTATCAGAATGGCAGGACTATTGGCACATTCCTGCAATGGAGAAACAGTAGAGGAAGAAGGAAACACATGATTGTGTTCTTTTAATCAGAAACATGTTTATTTTTACTGACAACCTGAAGTATGGAAAAAGAAGTAATAAGAATAATGTTTCTATAATTAATACATTAAATTAAGTAGAAAATTGAGAAAAGGACTATTAAAAATTGTGAATTTTGCAAATATCAAACAAGAAAACTGGAAAAATTGGGGTGAGGGCAGAGAGTTGTAAACACCTTAGATTAGGATGTTATATATTTATTTGAATTCATATAAAATTATGATTTATTTCACAGAGATCATGTTTGGTCAATGGGAATGAGGCTCAAATCAATGATGACATTCCCTAAGCACATAACCATCAAAGCCACAGCAAGAGGAGTCAGGGCTTTCTTAGCATTGGCATATTTTTCTGAACTATGCTGCCATTGCAAATTTGGGGGTAGGGAACATTACCTGGATGGAAGCATAGCAACTCAAGAGGAAATAGAGAAATTTAGAAAATAAGTTGAGTTGAGAATGAAGTGTTCAGGATTGGGACATCTAAAGAAATGATGTCAAACTAAGAAACAATTAATCAGAAAATACAGACTTCAGGAAGGGATTTGTTTAAGGTAAAGAGGCAGAGAAGTCCAAAGACATTATACTCTCTTCAGTGAGAACAGAGGTGAGAAAGTGAGGGTTGAAATATTGCTCATCTTTAATAAGAATAAAAAACTTTTTCTCATCAGCATGAACCTTAGGGAAAGGTCTCCACAAGAGAGAAAAGGAGAGTATACAAAAATTATACTCTAAACTAGATGGAGAAACTCCCTTAGAAATTCCCCTAGAAGTGAAACCACTAAGGCCATATGTTATTACACCTGTTCTCATTACACATGAGCTCCATCACATTTGGGAGAGCTCCCTCTTCTGTTGCCATCTGCAAACTCTCTTTTTCACCCTATGCATTCAACAAAAAGAGTTGTTCAGAGAAGAGTAGCAGGTTTGGAATCAGAAAATTAATATTTTCCTCTGAAGATTTGATAAGTCATTAAATGATTTTCTTTTCACAAATACAAAATATGAATGTGAAATTATGTTTAAAACACTCAATGAAAATGTAATTTAATACAATTTTCAAAAGAGCTCTTAAGAGCCCCTTCCAAATATCCATGAGAGATGAGCCATCTGGGAAAAAGTTGAGTTTACTGTGAATTTCCCAGCAAAAGCTTGGTTTAGCAAAGCTATAACTCTTTACAGGTGATATGATGGTATACTTAGAGAATCCTAGAGAGTCAACTAAAAAAACTACTTGAAATAATTAACAACTTTTTTTAAGGCAATTGGGGTTAAGTGACTTGCCCAGGGTCACACAGCTAGTAAGTGTCAAGTGTTTGGTCTGAGGCCGGATTTGAACTCAGGTCCTCCTGACTTCAGGGCTGGTGCTCTTTCCACTGTGCCACCTAACACCTCAATAATTAACAACTTTAGCAAAGCTGCAGGATATGAAATAAACACATAAATAATCAACATCTCTATGTATTACTAACAAAACCCATCTGAAAGAGATAGAAAGAGAAATCTCATTTAAAATAACTGTAGACAATATAAAATATTTGGGAGTCTATCTGACAAGACAAACCCAGGAACTATATGAACACAATTACAAAACACTTTTCACACAAATAAAGTCAGATCTAAATAATTGGAAAAAAAATATCGGTTGCTCATGGGTAGGCTGAGCTAATGTAATAAAAATGACATTTCTACCTAAATTTATTTACTTATTCAGTGCCTTGCCAATCAAAGTTCCAAAAATATTTTATAGAGCAAGAAAAAATAAAAACAAAATTCATCTGGAAGAACAAAAGGTCCAGAATATCAAGGGAATTAATGAAAAGAAATGCAAAGGAAGGTGGCCTAGGTTTACCAGATCTAAAACTGTATTATAAAGCAGCAATCATCAAAACTACTTGGTACTGACTAAGAAATAGAGTGGTGGATCAGTAGAAAAGGTTAGGTACACAAGACACAGTAGTCAATGACTATAGTAATTTACTATTTGATAAATCCAAAGACCCCAGCTTCTGGGATAAGAACTCACTGTTTTACAAAAACTGCTGGGGAAACTGGAAAAGAGCAAAGCAGAAACAAGGTATAGGTCAACATCTTACACCATATACCAAGATAAGGTCAAAATGAGCACATGATTTAGAGATGAAGGGTGATACTGTAAGCAAATTAGGTGAGCAAAGAATAGTTTACCTATCAGATCTATGGAGAGGGGAAGAATGTATGACCAAACAAGAGATAGGGAACATTATGAAATGCAAAATGGATAATTTTATTACATTAAATTAAAAAGATTTTGCACAAAGTCAATGCAACCAAGATTAGAAGGGAAGCAGAAAACTGGGAAACAATTTTTACAGCCAGTGTCTGTAAAGGATTCATTTCTAAAATATATAGAGAACTGATTCAAATTTAAAAGAATGCAAGTCATTCCCCAATTGCTAAATGGTCAAAGGATATGCACAAGCAATTTTCAGATGAAGAAATTAAAATTATGTATAGTCATACCCAAAAAATGCTTTAAATCACTATTGATTAGAGAAATGCAAATCAAAACAACTCTGAGTTACCACCTCACACCTATCAGATTGGCTAATAAAACAGAAAAGGAAAATGATAAATGTTGGAGAAGATGTGGGAAAATCAGAACACTAATTTATTATCAGTTGATTTGTGAACTGCTCCAATCATTCTAGAGAGCAATTTGAATCTATGCCCAAAAGGATATAAAACTGTGCATACCCTTTGATTCAGCAATAGCACTACTAGGTCAGTATCTGAAAAAGACCATAAAAAGGAGAAAAAGACCAACATGTGCAAAAATAATTATAGCTGCTCTTTTTGTGGTGGCAAAGAATTAGAAATTGAAAGGATGCCCATCAATGGGAGAATGGCTGAATAAGTTGTGGTATATGAATGGAATTTAATACTATTGTTCTAAAAGAAATGATGAGCAGGTGGACCTGGAAAGACTTGTATGAACTGATGCTGAGTAAAGTGAGCAGAATCAGGAGAACATTTTACACAGTAACAGCAACATAGTGTGATGATCAACTTTGATAGACTTAGCTCTTCTCAGCAATACAACGATCTAAGACAATTCATAACATCGCATGCTAGAAAATGCTATCCACATCCAGAGAAAGAACTATTGAGTCTGGATGCAGATAGAAGCATACAATTTTCTCTTTTTTATGTTTTTTTCTTTCTTGTGGTTTTTGCCTTTTGTTCTGATTCTTCTTTCTCTAGATGACTTATGTGGAAATACATTTAATATGATTATACATGTATTGCCTATATCAGATGGCATGCGATCTTGAGAAGGGCAGAAATAAAATTGGGAACTCAAAATCTTATAAAAGTGATTTTTAAATCACTTAAAAAAAACTTGGTCAAGATGTTTTGGCAATGCAGAACATTTCTCCTTCCTTTCCTACTATTAAGACTTAGAATTAAACTTTGATCCTATAGTCTTTCAAGAGCAAATAGGAAACAGCTGATTTTAGCTCCTTAGCTTTGCTTTTAAGATTTCATGATATCCATACTTAAAAACACAAATAAATAAAACTGCATTACCCTACTGCCCTCTTTCCTGTCATCCAATCTATCTTCTTTTTGCTGTCAAATTCCTCAAATTAGTGTCACAACCTCATTTCTCATCATTCTTCACTTTGATCTAATATGACTTTTCCTCCAACTCAGTTTAAACTATTCACTTACAGGTCACCAACAACAGTATAATTAAATCTACTAGCTATTTTTTTGGTTTTGTTCTTTAGTCTCTCCTCCCCTTCTATATTCTTCTAAGGATTGTTGACCTCTCTTCTTCCCTTAACATCTATAACAGTGCACTAACATGGTTCTCTTAAAACTTCTCTAAATTATGACATTTAATTCTGCTCCCTCTACCCCACTCTATATCTAGCTATGATTTTTTTTTCTGAGACTTTTTCCCCTTTGGCTTCTGTTTTTCCCTTTGTAGGACATTCAGAGTTCATTCACTCTCAAAGTTTCAACTATCAACATTCTCCCACAGGACAAACCACTTAGGGTACTTTGTATAGTAGTTTCTCTACATTCATCACTACTCTTAACTGCTGTAATTTTCTAATGATTTAAAAGTTCAGTGGGCAAGAATGGATTTATTCTTTTGACTAAAACTTTGGACATGCATCTTGTCCATTAATTAGCTACTTAACATCCTTCAGTAGTAAGTCAGTAGAGATATATTTAGGTAACTTCCTTTAAACATAAGAAATAATTCTAATGTACAAATTTCCTGAATAAAAATTATATGCAGATCAGAAAATTACATGTATATGCCAGTTTCACAGAGTCTAGTTTTGTTTTAGAAAACTTCCTCTTATTTGCATTTTTTTCTTCCAAGGTCCTAAAATCAGTACTTTTTAGCCAAGACAATTTTGCCAAGCTACTAAAAAAAAAGCAAAAAAGCAAAAACAAAAAAAAAAAAAACCTGTTTATTCATCTAGTTCTTCAATACTCCCATTTTCTAATGGCTCTCTTAACTCATAGATGTGGGCACTTTCAGACATCAAACCTATTCATGAGTGACATTTGCTTCTGAAAACTAAAACCAAAAGAGGTTGAGGTACTTGCTTGGGATCACAAGATGGCATTTGAAACTAAGTCCTTTAACCTCTCTGAACCTCATTTTCTTCATTCATAAAAAGGCTGTGGACTCTATAGCTTCTGAGTTTCCAAATATATTATCCTATGATCCTATATGATGCTAGCCCAAGATGCTACTAGGGGTGGATATGGGGTAGGTTTTTATCCAATTCTTTTGACATTGAGGGCATACCAATGTAACAAATTGGTTATCCCTTATATTAGAGGATCACCCAATAAATTTTGTACTGATAATATTTTTTTTCTGATGAGATTCTTTATGCCACTACTGCACATTTCTTCATTTGTAATCTGCAGATGCTTTCTCATTCCAAATATATACCATTCCATTGCCTTATGGGCAATTCTCAATTTTAAATCTTCTGAGAATATTATTCTATTTCTCATAGTGATATACAGAAAGGAAGAGGAGGAGGAGAAGAGGAGGAGGAGAAGGAAAAGAAGGAGAAGGGGGGAAGGAGGAGGAGGAGGAAGAGGTGAAGCAGAAGGACAAGGATGAGGATGAGGAGGATGAGGAGGCATATCAGTTTTTAAAAGATGGTCCTCCATTTCAGGGAGAAGTTTGGAGACTTATGATTTTACTCTAGTTACAGGCAACCAGGTAATGAAGTGGCTAGATCACTGGGGATAGAATCAGGAAGAACTAAGTTCAAATCCAGTCTCAGACACTTACCAGTTAATAATTGCACTGCTTAGCTGATGCCTCTATAGAATGAGGGGAATTAGAAGATATGATCTACCATGAGTTTCTTTCTAGCTCTATAAAATATGGTTCTTTAACCCTCCTTATAGGAGAATTATTCAGTGAGCAGGATCGTACATGGAAATTTTTGTAGTTTAGCCATTTTCAAGGAAATCCTTATAAGAAATTATTTATACTTCCATTGTCAAAGATACTTGAGTGGTTTCCCATTTCCTTCTCTACCTCATTTTACAGAAAAGGAACTGAGGAAAACAGAGTTAAGTGACTTGCCCAGGGTTACACAACTAGTAAATATCTGAGGCCAGATTTGAACTCATGAAGATGAGTCATCCTGACTTCACATCCAACACTCTATCCCAGGGATGGAGAACCTGCAGCCTCAAGGTCACATGTGACCCTCTAAGTCCTCAAGTGCAGCCCTTTGACTGAATTCAAACTTCACAGAACAAATACCTTTAATAAATACCTTTAATAAAAGAATTTCTTCTGTAAAATTAGGACTTGGTCAAAAGGCTGCACGTGAGGACCTAGAAGACAACATGTGGTCTCAAGGCCTCAATGAGGTTTTCTCCCATCTTCTTTATCAAATTTATAACATGTTCAATTTTAATATTATGTTTCTTTTAAATTTTATAATTACCAAACTAAAAATCAATAAATATGAATAATTTTCACAAAGAATGAAATAAAAGAAAACCATATATGAGCCACTGATGTATTTTATGTAGCTTTGAAAACTAATATATTCAACTTAATAAAAAATTAAAAACATTTTTCTGCTTCTTTTCCTTCTGAAACATA
>NW_020954384.1:0-10883 GCF_900497805.2 Vombatus ursinus
CTTCTGTTTCTGCTTTTGTCTTAGGAATTTTCTTAGAAGAGAGACAGTGGAATGTGGACATGATATGTAGTCAGAAGACTTGGCTTTGAATCCTGACTCTAAAACTTACTAGCCACATACATATTCTTGTGTCCTCTGGGCTTCAGCTAGGAGCAGTTAAGGGCTTGTGGCAGCTAAATGGTGTAATGGATAGAGTGCTGGACCTGAAGTCAGGAAGGCTCATTTTTCTGAGTTAAAATCAGACCTCAAACACTTAATAACTGTGTGAGCCAGGGCAAGTCACTTAACCCTGTTTACCTCAGTTTCCTCTTCTGTAAAATGATCTGGAGAAAGAAGTGCCAAACCTCCCCAACATCGTTGCCAAGAAAACCCAAAATGGGGTCAGGAAGAGTCAGATACCCCTAAAATGACTCAACAACAACAACAACAATTGGGCTTCAGTTTTCTCATCTAAAAAATGAGAGGTCTGGATTATATGATCTCCAGGGTCATTTGCCCATCTAAATTGTATGATTCTATGTAGAACAATAAATAAGGATTTTTGTACCTGGGCAAAGCTCAGAAAAGGTGTCTTCTCAGCTGGGGACATATAGGTAAACAAATACTGAGTACAAAGGTAAAATAAAGAAGGAAGAGCTCATATTTAGGTATCATGGAGTTGCTTCAATCCAATCCAATCCAGTCCAAAAAGCATTTATTAAGTGATTACCATGTGCAAAGGTCCATGCCAGATGCTGGGGTTACAAAAACAAAGCAAACTCCAGAAACAAGGTCCCTGCCCTTGAGGAGTTTACATTCTTCTAGGAGGAAGCCATATGCTATCAGATACATATATCCATGTTCAATTGAGAAGAGGGCTGGGGGAATAATCATCAATTAGTGTAATAAGGGAAGCCTTGGCATAGTGAGTTTAAAGAAATAGTTGGAAGTGAGAAATATCTTGCAAGTAGAATCTACAAGACTTGAGAACTGAGTGGATATTGCAAGTGAGAGAGAGAAAAAGAATAAAAAATGATGCTGAGGAGATGTACTGGATAGAATATTGAACATGGAGGCAGGAAGTTGTAATTTGAATCCCACCTTCCTAGAGGCAGGTCACTTAACTTCTCAAAGCCTCAGTTACCTAATCTAGGAAATGGCTTAATAATAGCACTTAACTCATAGGGTTAATAGGAGAATTGAATGAGATGATACATTCAAACTACTCTGCAAGCCCTAAAAAGTGATAGAAAGGGAAACTGAAAGAATAATGCTGTCTTTAACACTAAAAGGGCAATTTGTTCATTTTCTGAGTTTGGAAAAGCCAATGAACTCTGTCTTGTTCAAGCAGAGATGTCTTTGGTTGAAGATGCCCAGTAGGCAGTTGATGATGTAGAATCTGAGTGTAGGAGAAAGATTAGGACTAATTATTATCAATCTAGAAATCATCTTCAAAGAGCCATTTGAATATTCAGGAGATCATGTGATCAGAGAAAAAGGAAATGGCAGAAGTATATTCATGTCAGAGTCCTAAAACATTCATGATTATTGGGTATAGCACAGATAATGATCAACCAAAGAAGACTGAGATGGATTGGTCAGACCTGGGAGGAGAACCAGGATTGTCCCAATGTTGAAGGTAAAGAGGGACTTAATGATATGGTGCTCAATAGTAACAAAGATTGCACAGAAATCAAGGATTGAGAGAAGATTATCTCGTTTAACAATGAAGATTGTGGGTAACCTTGGAGAGCATGATTTCAGTGGAATACAGAGATCAGAAGCTGGGTATCAAAAGCTAGAGAAGGGGAGGGAAAGGAAGATGGGCCAAACATAGACTGACCTCCCTTCAATTCCCGCAGGAGGTTAACTGTGAAAACGATAGATAAAGGACCAAAACTTCTTATATTACCCCCTTATTAACTAGGTGCTGATCAGGCCATGTGTAAGCAGTCCAGGGTGGGTGTTTGGGAAAGTTCTGCTGCTTTTCTTCACCACCTTCATCTTCACCCACACCTCAAACATTTCTGTGCAGATGTAATCCCGACACTCATCTCATCTTCACTCTTGAAGTGGTAAGGTAGTGAGGCCTAGTTCCGGGTAGAGGTAAGCAAAAACCTGGCACCCTCTGCCACATTACAGAGGGACTGAGAGGATGAATAAGAATCACTTGTCAATTATCTGACTGGAGCCACCACCGTCACCATGTGTGAAGAGGAGATGGAAACAAGAAAAGTTTATTTGTGTGGGAGAGTTTATATTGATCATTCCCAAGGGCTAGAGTATGCCTTTTAAAACATGCCCAAACCATGTCCTAGCACACAATCTCTGCTTTCTTTGCACTCTCCTCTCCCATCACCATTCTCATTTTTGTCATTAATGCCTTCACTCATATACTATTTTGCTTACCCCCACCCCTTTCCTTCTTTTCTTCTACTTATCAAAATAACACTGATGTTTCAAAGCCCAGGAAAAGTCTCACTTTGACTGGTGCAGTTCTTACTATATTTTTACCTCCCCAATTAGACTGTCATACCCTCTAGACTGGATGTTACCCCATAAAACAACATACTTCCTGAAAGGCACAATAGTCTAATACATAACCAGTCTCAGAATCAGATTCAAACCCCACCTCAGACACCTTGGTCCAAATCCCACCTTAGACATATACAGATTGAGTGATTCTGGACTAATTACTTAACTCTTCAGTGCCCTTGAGTTCCTCATAGCAAGAAAAGCTATGTGGAACAATGGAGAGAATACTGGGAGTGGAGTTAGGAAGACCTGAGACCAAATTCTGTCTTAGATACTTACTAGATGTATAATCTTGGGAAAGTCATCTTAACCTCTGTCTACCTCAGTTTTCTCAACTTTAAAATGGGGGTGATAATAGTGCCAACCTCCCAAGATTGTTGTGAGGATCAAATAATTTTAAAAGTGCTTAGCACACTGCCTGATACTTAGTAGGTACTATACAAATGCTAGCAGTAATGAATATTACTATTATTTTAAAAAAATGTGGTTTGAAGAAAAATCTTCATAGTATCTAGTAGAGATTTGAGAATGCAGCACTTTGATGCCCTGATGCATTTTCACTGTTGAAACACACTTCACCAATGTAGCTAGAACCCTGCCCTCTGATGCATTTAAATGCTAAGTCATTTTCCCTATTCCTCTATAGAGAACATACCTAATATATATGAGAGAACTTTCCTTATTTCTTACAATATCTCAAGTTAAAATGCCTGAACTACAAAACTTGTCCTCAAAAAATCTGAGGTAATTTAAAACTTGAGGGATTTCGATCACTGAGGCTGCCTGAGTTTTATAACTAGCTTGTCCATATCTAGAAAGTCCCTGACATGATATACCATTTTTAATACTTAGTTTGTTTTATTCCCCCAATTTTCAGCCCTCGCTTCCACCTCTGATGAGTTTTTAAAATATCATTTGACAAATGATATTTCAACAAACATTTATCATGCACCTACTGTGTGCCATCATCCACTGGTCTGTTTATGCTCCATCCTTGATGCAACTATATCCTCTGTGCAGCAGGTGTAGCATCAGGCAAGAAAGAGAAAGTGATGACCCACCCTTGAGATTCCCTTCTGGTGAACAGTGATGCTGGGGATGAGACTTCCTACCAAGCGAATTCAGTATCTGAACTAATGGCAATTGGCTGCCCTCCATTCCAAGCACATAGATGACTCATTTCCCTGGTGAGTTATGCTCACAAAGAAATGAGCATTTTCAGGAAGTCTGTCTCCTCTCATTCCTCTATCTCCCTACCCAAGTGTCCAATCTGGAATCCTAAAACCAAACAGAGCTCTCTGAAAGTGGGAGAAATGGTTTGAAACCAGTCTCAACCCTCTCTGTTCTTCTTCCCCATACATCAGAATTACTCTCCATTTGGTGTCTCCAACAATCATTGGCCTTCAATCAAATACCTCATAGACTAGATGACTGTGCAAAAAGTTGATTGCAGATTAGGTTGTATCAGGTTGCTGTGGTATCTTGAGTAACCTAGGATATGAAGGTTTTCAGATCCCAAACCTCTCCTTGCTACAGATATTTATGGGGTCCCTTTGGGCAAGTTTGAGAGCAGCAAAGGCCCAGCAGCTGATGTTGCTCTTCTCAAGGGAGACAGCCATTCCCTCAGAGCCTGAGGAAAAAGTTTATCTAAAGTAAGCAGCGTTTAAAAATAGAAACAATACTTACCATCCATATAGTACTTGGGAGATAGGTGATGCAGCAGATAGAATGCAAGGTCTGGAGTGAGGAAAATATCTTCCTGAGTTCAAATCCTACCTCAGCTACTTACTAGCTGTGTGACACCTGGGCAAGTCACTGTTTAACTCAGTTTCCTCATCTATAAAATGAGGTGGAGAAGGAAATGGCAAACCAGTCCAGTCTTTGCCAAGAAAACCCCAAATGGGGTCACAAAGAGTTGGATGTGACTGAAATGACTGAGCAACATTGATGCTTACTATAAGCCAGGGACTTGATAATACTATTTCATTTGATCTTTACAGCAACCTGGGGAGGGAGGTTCTATATTAAAGATGAGAAAACTGAAAGAAAGACAGTTAAGTGACTTGCTCATGATCACATATCTAATAAGCATCTGAGGCTAGATTTGAACTCAGGTCTTCCTGACTCTAGCTCTAGTGCTCTATTCATTCAGCAGTTTACTGACCCTAAAATCAGGGGAAAATTGTAACAAACTTCTTATTTTCTTCCTTATCCAATGAACAACCGAGACGATAACTCAAAATCCATAGAATTAAGTTGGCACTTGATAAATGTTGGTTCACTTACATCTCTCTGAATGCTGGTTCAAAGTCAGAAAAGCTGGAGTGTAGAGGTTCTAGCCACTGATCCCAAATAATAGATTTTCTCTGAGTGAGTAGGTCAGGGCAGGATGAGGAGACTTCCTTCAATAGAGTCTATACACACAAGAATGGAGGATTTTTCTTTCTTTGTAGAGGTATTAAAAAGTTAGGATACTCCAGTGATTTGAGGAGGGATCTGTTTCATTCAGCTTTTAAAACTACATGACCCAGAAGTGCCAAGTCATTTCTATGTTTTCAGATGACACTATTTCTCTAGATGGCTAGTTCTCTTTCCCCTCACCCCTTTCTCCTCATTAAATGCCAAGGAAAAATGAGGACAATTTCCAATTTTTCTTTTCTTTTTTTTTTCCAATAGGCAATGGGGGTTAAGTGACTTGCTCAGGGTCAGACAGCTAGTAAGTGTCAAGTGTTTGGTGTGAGGCCATATTTGAACTCAGGTCCTCCTGACTTCAGAGCCACTGCTCTATCCATTGTGCCACCTAGCTGCCCCTCCAATTTTTAAAAATACAAAGTTTGCCCTTACCTATAGGGATAAAATCTGGACCCGTGACTTCATTGGTGTGGGGAACTCCCTCTACCAATGCAGGTCAATACCTTCTCTGTAACTTAGAGTCTTGGAGAAGTGGTAACACACTCAAATAGAAATCACTCAGCACGCCACATGTTGACTTGGAAAACCACAAATTGACATTCTCTATGTTGTGTTATATTTTTATTTATTTTGTTAAACTTTTCCCAATTATGTTTTAACCTGATTTCAGCTGCACTAGAGGGTGTTTCAGGTCACTTACAGCTGCCTGCCTGTGGGGGTTGACTCCTTATGCCTGATGCTATCTGTACCTGCTGATTAATTCATTTATTATGTTTTTTAAAAAAAGAAGATATAAATCAGAAACTAGGATATAAATTAGAAGCTAACATATCCCCAAAGGATTTACCAGAGGATGACTTCCTCAGACATTTACTAGCTGTATGACACTAGGCAGTTTATTTAACTTCTCTCAGCCTCAGTTACTGATTTGTAAAATTCAGAGTGTAGTTGAACCAACTTCATAGGGTGGTAAGTATTAAATATACATATGCAAGTATAACCTCTATATGTATAATTAGGAATACATATGTACATTGCATGTATAATACCACTTTGCAAACCTTAAAGTGATATAAATGTTCATGATTATTATTATTACTTTAAAGTGAGATATCCTCATGTGTTCTAGTTCTGTTCAAAATCATAAGCATGATATTCAGATTCATTTCTGGGCAAACATGTTTAATAAAGTGAGACATATTTACACAGTGGGACTTCAAGATGGTGATCTTATCCCTTACACAGCAAGCAGAGTGTGGGAGTAGGGGGTTTAACTCTGTCTCTGTCTCTTTAGTGGTTACAAGTCCTGAACACCCCAGAAAGCAAAGATCAAGGGAGAACTAGTAGGATGGACTGCAGCACTATGAACTAGGCATCAGAGTGAAGTAAGAGAGATGGATCGGGAAAACCAGCAGGGATAGAGGAAGTAGAGCTTATGGTGAGGAAGAATTGAGTTGGAAGCCGTAAATAAGATAAAGGGAAGAACAGAAGAACATGAGATTATGAACAAAGGAATTTCAGAGATCAAAATCATGGAGGTATAAAAGTTATCAGTAATAGTAATATTTAAAAAGAAATCTCACAATCTCCTAGCCTTCATGTACATTACTGAAAAATAAGCAAAAACAACTAGGAAGAATATTTTTTTAAAAAAACTTCTATTCAAAATACTCATAAAATATATGAACTATATGGATGTTAACTGATCAAGACATACTCAGGACACAGGTATTAATATTTTAATATTAATGAATATTTAGCTTTAATGTAAAAAGCCTCAGTAAAATATAACACTCACATTAAAATCACTTTGAAAAGCATAGAAATAACCAGAGCTTTCTTTAATAAGGTAAAAATTATTTATCTAGAATAAAGAAAAAAGTAGTCATAACAGAAAAACAAGAAAATAGTAGTTTCCAATCTCTACATAGCAATTAATGCCCTTAAAAATATTTTGTGGGAAGAAAGGAAAGAAATAGACTTCTCTCCATTTTTTAAAATGTATTTTTTAAAAGAGAGGATACACACACACACACACACACGCATACATTGTTACTCTAGGAATTCCTTGTAATCATCTCCCAAAAGAACACACAAAATTGTATCTCTTAGGAGCAGAAAGATCAAAAGGGAGATTTGTTCAAAAAGTATGAAAAGCTGCATTCTCATTTACTATGGTGGGGGAGTGGATCCTTCTGTAGAGGAGGGAAAAAGCAGTTTTTGCATTGTGATTTACAATGATTTTCTTTAAAGTCCCACACATGACTGGCTTTCAGCTGATGGGTCACAACTGGCATACCCAGGCTGATTTTCTCTAGGTCTGTTTTCAGTTATGTCACTCATATGCACAAAAACTTAAGTGCCCTCTCTTTGACTCTTTAAGTAGTTGTGGCTAAATTTAACAATGAAGTATAAGTTTGTTAAGGGCAGGGAGTGTTTGGTTTTTGTCTCTCTATCCCACTGCTTAGCACAGTGCCTGGTCCTTATAAATGCTTGGTGAATGAGGTTTGAGGTGACTTGCTCATTGTTCCCCAGCCAGTACATGTCAGAGGCGGGGACTAACTGTGCCTTCCTGACACCCAAGTGGTCTTTCTATCCAATATGCTATGCCAAATATAGAAATTGCATACCCCTTTTACATTTTTGTTTTTCCACATTTTCTCATGAAATCTTTCCAGATAAGTCAGAAAAGAAGTGACTGAACAACACTAAAAGGGAGGGGGGAAAGTTCTCTAAGGATCACAGATAAGGTTTGAAGCAAAGAATCCTTTTTCAAGCAACAACATTGTGTATTATGGAATCTGAGAGGGACTTTCAAGGCCATGAGATACAACGACCTCAGTTAACAGTTGCCATTATTAGTCTTTAAAATCTTATTGGACCTTGACAATTAGACATTTAAAAAAACCCATTGCAGTATTGTTGTGTATCTTAGACTGTAAGTTCCTAAGGGTCAGGGCATTTATCTATACAATTCTCTGTGTGCATCATTAAATACTATACCGTACATACATAGACACCAGATAAATCCTGCTCAAAGGAGGTGAGGGTCATTATGGAGGATAATAATTCGGGGGAATTTTCCCTCTCAGGTATGGATGACCCCTCTGTCCAAGGATCCAACACATCCTAGTTCCAAGTCATCAAATCCATACTTTTGGGGCTCCCAGGCATCCACAGCTGGCAGAACTGGCTCTCCTTACCCCTGGCATTCCTCTACCTGTTAGCACCAGGTGCTAATCTTCTCATCCTGCTGACCATCTGGCAAGAGACTTCTCTCCATCAACCTTTGTATGAGTTCCTGGGCATTCTCTCTGTTGTGGACATGGGGCTAGCCACCACAATCATGCCCAAGATCCTGTTCATCTTCTGGTTTGACACCAAGGTCATCAGTCTCTCTCAGTGCTTTGCTTAGATGTTTGCCATCCACTGCTTTGTGGGCTTGAAGTCAGGCATCTTCCTTTATATGTCTGTTAACAGATAACATTGTTATTTTCTATCTTCTATGCTACCCTTCCATTGTCATAGCCACCTTTGTCTTAAGAGCCTCTCAGGTGGTGCTCAGGAATGTCCTAGTGGCCATGCCAGAATCTGAATTGGTTCCTCAGTAGGATTACTGTCTCCAAAATGAGATTGAACACTGTCTATGCTCCAACTTTGGGGTCACTAGCTTGGACTGTGATGACAAGAGAACCAACCACATTTGTCACCTGGTTCTAGCCTGGATTACAATGGGCACTGACTTGATCATAATTGTCCTTTCATATACTCAGATCCTTCACTCTGGGCTAAGGTTGAATAAGCTGTATTCAAGACCTTGAGAACCTGTAGCTCCTACCTCATCCTTATCCTCTCTTTTTACACAGTCATTGTTGTACTTTCTGGAACTCACCTGGAAGTGAGAAAATTTCCCCTAATCCCTGTGCTCCTCAATGTGCTGCACAATATCATTCCCCCTGCTCTCAGCCCCATAGTGTATGCACTCAGGATCCATGGCCTCAGGGTGGGCTCCTATCTAGTTCTGGGACTGGGCCCATGAGTGAACAAATCCAAAGGAATGGAGTCCACACAGCAATCTGGAGACCTGGGAAGAAGGCTTACAATGTATCTGAGTGAGACCATAAGGCTAACTCAACTATGATTTTGGTGATAATGATAATGACAATGATGATTCCTTTATTGATAATTATCACAGTCCATTCCTACCCTTGGATTTCATGAAATCCCCCACTGAAGAGCTACTAAGTATGGTGGAGGCTTCCTTGTTTCTAGAGCTTTCCATATTGTGGACACTAATTCATGTTACTATAGTACAATCTCAAAGAGAATTTAGCTCCATTATCATAGGATTATCAACATTAAGTAAAACACATCAGAAACATCTGAAGTGATTTGCCAGTGTCATGGAGAATATCTCATGCAATATCCAAATGGAATCTTGAATCTTCATGAAGTCCTCCAGAAACAACTGTCTACAGGATATGTGCCAATTTCCTCAGTATCCTATAGTAGTTCCTTAATGAGATCCATAGTCTCTCAAAAGATTATGTCTGATAATTTACACATTTAATAGTGGTGGTGGTGGTGGTGGTGGTGGTGGTGAAGATGAACACATTTCATGCTCCTATTTAAAAAAAAAATTCTTCCATCAAAAGAACTTTGTAATTTAGGTAGTGCAAATAATCTTGAACATTTTATAGGAAAGAAAATGATACCCAGATCAATGAAATGTGAGGTTTACACTTACGAAGCCATTAAAAGGGACAACTGGATTCAATCCCACTTGTTCTTTCTGCAAATCACATGCACTTTCCCCATTAGAAGACAAATGCCAAACTTTTATATTTGGTTTAATTAGAAAGGTCTTTTTTGCCTTGTATGATCACCTGCACCTTTAGTTGTATTAAGAATTCCACCTATTTAAAGGAATGTGTTGTAATATTTTTGTGTTGTGAAAAACAAATGAAAACATTGGATGCTGAGTTGCCCAGGAATATGTATATAAACTGATCCAAAGTGAAGTATGAACTAGGAAAGCAATATGCATAATGAGTACAATAATGTAAATAAAATAATGATAACAACAAATTATAACTGAATGCTGTATAATTATGACCAAACTTGACTCTAAGAAAAAGATATAAGGATGTACTTTCTTCCATTCTCTGAAGAGGTGGAGAACTTTGTGTGTGGAATGATAAATGTAAAGTAGATTTATTTGATATATTTGTTTTGCTCAACTCTTTTTCTTTTCTGTTTTTTTTCCCCTTTGTCATAAGGAGTAGTTCTCTGTTAGGGTAAGAGAGTGAGACATATGAGGATATATAGGCTATGTAAGCAAAAAGAAATCAATAAATATTTAAGAAAGAATAAAAAAAATTAAACTAGATAGAATTTATGTAGCACTTTTACAATTTGCAAAGTACTTTATAAATATTTTCTCATTTTATCTTCACAACAACCTTGGGAGGTAGGTACTATAATTTTCATTTTACATATGAGGAATCTGAGGCAAAAAGAGTCATACTACTAGTCAATGTCTGAGGCAAGATTTGAATTCAGTTCTTCTAGACTCTAGTTCCACACTTGATATACTGCAAGAAGAATCCTTAGAAAGGTGTCTCCTTCCATTCTTTTCTATTTTTTGAAACAGCATAATCTTTTCAATTCCGGCTACATATCTACTCTGGGTGTATGTGTATGTGTGTGTAGATGTTTAGCTAGAACCAAATAGCTTTGAGCTTCATATCATTGTTTAAAATTGCTAATAATGTCTCTCCCTCTCCCATCACTTTTATTTCTATTACTTTTAAGATACTAGACATCTTCCACTTCAACTGAATTTTGTTATTTTGTCTATTTCTATCAAATATGTACATGGTAAATTGATATAGCACTAAACCTGTCCATTAACTTAAATGGTAAAATTGATTATATTATATTGGCATAGCTCAACC
>NW_020954385.1:0-42470 GCF_900497805.2 Vombatus ursinus
AAATGCTTCCAAAAGAGGAAGGGTGGCTTTAAGAGGAAGGGGTTGCCTTCATTGTCCCTATTCAATGAAAAGAGGCAGGATCAGTTCTCAGAGATTTTGTGGACAAAACTCCCAGCTCCCTATCCCACAACACAAAGACCTCTCCTAGCAAAACCAGGCAGCAGGTGGACTTTGTCTCTAGGACACAGTAGGACAGCACTTTGGCCTTTCTAAGAATTGATAAATGCCTGAAATTCTGCATAATAGGGAGAGAATGAAGACACTCCTTTGATGGCAAAATTCAGAGTTCACAGAGGAAGTGGTCTTACCCAGGGAGAGCAAGGTCTGAGCATTCTCCAGCATGTCAGTCTTGTACAGCTCTTTCTGAGCATGGTCCAACAGACCCCACTCCTCCAGGCTGAAGTCCACGGCCACTTGCTCGAAGGTCATCAACTCCTAAAACATTGAGACCCACAGGACTTAGAGCTGAAAGAGGCCACAGCATACACTGCTCGTTGCAGGGTGGCCTGCACTTCCTCTATGGTTTTCCAAGGCCTCCCTGCTCCTGCTCAATCTCCCTCCTTAGGCTGGTTCTCCCTAATGTCCCATATCACTGAAGGGTTAATGCATAAGATCTTCCCTACCCACAGCCCAAGCCAAGGGACAAGGAACTTCCCTGATGTATTGTTCTGGGATTTCTTTCAACCCAGACCCACCTTGGGGAACTATTCCTTAAAAAACAAGTCTTGAGGTAAACATCCAGGGACTTGGCCAGTTCCTGGGTCTTGATCCGAGATATTTTTTGACATAGCAAAGATTGTTCTTGAGGACAGAGAGTTCAGCCAGAACTCTCAGGTCCTTAGGATTAATCAGCTGTTCCTTGGCTTCCTGCCTTCTTTGTGGAGGGATGACAGAAAGGGTCTTTCTTGGGAAAGTGACTTTGGGAGTCTCCCTGGGAGAGGACCCTCTGCCGTAGGGACTTTGCCAGGCGAGACCCTGCTGGCTGTGATATAGGACTCCCCCAGACAGATGCTCAGGAGTTGGTGCGTCCTAGGATTGGTGATGAATTTCTTCTCTATCTCTCTATCTTTCTGTTAATAGTCTTTGCTTCTAAGATTGTACAATCATATGTAATCGCATTTATGTGCATGTGTGTTTATGATTATTATCATTATTAAATCATTTATAAGCTAGGAAAAGCATGAACGTGTCTTTGCGGGTGCAGATCCGAACCCATGAAATAAATCCTGAGTGCTGCACAGCCCGTAACACCTCACTGTCACAATCACACACTCCACGAGGCTGGGGTTAGCTTGTTGTCTCCGGCCTGTGAAAAGCCTCCCTCTAACTGCAGGGTGAGTGGTGACCTTACTAATCTTCTCAGCCTCTGATGGAGAGACTCCGTCTGCCCCTGTGTCCCACATCCTAACGAGCCAAGAGGGAAGGACTGCTGCTCTGCCCTTTTAGACTGTCTGGCTGTCTCCACCAGGTCTGAGGCTGTGGGATCCTTGACCGTCCGAATCTCTGGCCCCAGGAGTGCACTGCCCTGGGCATCTCTCCATGTCCTTCTTCACTGCATTAGCAGTGTGGCCATTGAGGGCTCTGCTTCTCCTTCATTACCTGTCACCTCTCTCCTCCTCCTCCTCCTTGAGAGCCCAGGTCTCGGGGTCCCATCCCTCCTCCACAATCACACATTTTATGGGCTTTGTGTTCACAGACTTAACTCTCCTTGGCTGGGCTAACTGTCCAGCCAGTGTTCCTACATACTTCTTCTCTAACTCATCCACCTCAACCCCAGCAAGGAAAGCACTGGCTTGCTGCGCATCTCATTCCCACTGCACTTTCTCCTGCGGTCCCCTAATCTCAGCTTCTGAGTCCAGAACCTTGGTAGTGGCTTCCCTGGATGCTGTGAGAAAGGGCCATCCCACATCAGCCACCCCCGGGGCCCTTCCTAACCCAACCTGATGGAACAAAGTTCCACCAGGAGGGTTTCCAGGCCTTGAGACATTTTGTGGGTGTCCCCATACTCGCGCAGTGGCCAACGGTCTTCCACCACCCAGGCCGCCTTAGCCCACACGGAGGTCACAGGTCATCTAGGGATTCTATCTATCCCCTACTCTCTCGGGCACCTCTTCAGGATCCTGCTGACTACATCAATTGTAAGGTCCAATATCCCCATGCACTGGGATAGTCTCAGCTTCCCCAAACAGAGGAGTTAGTTTCATACTGAGGAAAGAGGCCAGGAGCTCCAGATTGATTATGAGAAGTAGTACTTTAATCAACAGGATTACTTACATAAAAGGGGTAGTCTGGAGCAGCTCCCAGGCAAAACAATCTCAATAGTGGATGGATCCCCACTAGGAGACCCCAGGGAAGCCCAGTGATAATTATAGAAAACAGACCAAGGGAGGAGGAGCTATAGAATATGTTGCTACTGACTGGTGCATATTTTCACTTTTCTGCTTAGTAATGAGTTCACTTCCAAGCTTGAGCATTAAGCCAATGTTGTTGGGGAAATGCCCAAACCCGGGATTTTGGGTGCTGATCATGTAGTGGTCATGAACTGGTCACTGTGTCCATGTTATGGTTGTTACTTGTCACATTATCTGAGTTATGACTATTTGGAGTTTTCTTGACAGAAAGACTTGAGTGGTTTGCCTGTACTGTGTTACGGAAATGCTTGTTTTGTTTGGTGAATTGAAAATAAAATACATTTTTCAAATTAAAAATTGTTCATGCTTTGGACCATATGTCCATTGCATCTACTCTTTATGTACCTGTATGTAATCTTGGGGCATCTAGGTGGTGCAGTGGATAGAGCGCCAGGCCTGGAGTCAGGAGGACTCCTCTTCCTAGGTTCAAATCTGACCTCAGACACTTACTAGCCGTGTGACCCTACGCAAGTCACTTCACCTTGTTTGTCTCAGTTTCTTCATCTGTTAAACGAGCTGTAGGAGGAAATGGCAAACCGCTCAAGCATTTTAGTCAAGAAAACTCCAAATAGAGACATGAAGAGTTGGACGTGAATGAGACAACTGGACAACTACAAGCAAGTAGCATCTGGATCTCTTCTTTATATGCCTTGCATATGAGGCCTTTATGAGGGAAACTTGCTGTAAATCTTTTTTCCCAGTTAATGACTCCCCTTTAAATTTTAGATGAACTGTTTTTTATTTTTTTGCGATAAAAATTGGACATTTTCTTTTCTGTGATCCTCTCTCTCCAATTTTGGGGAACTCTTCCACTATCCGTAACTACAACTTTTTCAAGGTTCCTTTAATTTATTTGAGGAAACACTTAATATTTAAGTCATGTAGTCATCAGGATCTAATCTTGGTCTACAGTGTGAAATGCCAGTCAATATCCATTTTCTGCCAGATTGCCTTCCGGTGTTTCCAGCATTCTGTTTTTCTTATTCTGTTATTTCAGTACTGTCTGTCTCGACATGACCCCATTTGGGGTTTTCTTGGCAAAGATAATAGAGTGGTTTTCCATTTCCTTCTCCAGCTCATTTTACAGATGAGGAAACTGAGGCAAACAGGGTTAAGTGACTTGCCCAAGGCCACACAGCTAGTAAATATCTGAGGCCAGATTTGAACTCAGGAAGATAAATCTTGACTCCAGGGCCAGCACTCCATTTAATGCACTACCTAGCCCCTCCACACACACACCCCCCACACACCTTTATTTTCAAGGAGGACAAAACAGTTTGGATGACTACCACTTTCTGATAGTTTCAGATTTGGTCCTGCTAGGCCGCCTTTCTAGAATGTAGGAAGAGGCTGGGGAGGAGAGACCTGGGAATGTCCTTTGGATGACAACACGTTTCAGATGTGGAAGGGACAGAAGCCACTGAGCCCAACCTCCTCGTTTTAGAGAGGAGTAAAGTGAAGCACAGAGATGTTGTTCCTTGTCCACACTTAGAGCCAGAGAGCACCTGAGTCAGGACTGGAACCCAGATCTTCCTGGTGCCAAACCCAGAGTTCTAGACTTTACAAAGTAATGCCTTCATCTGCACTGTTCTGAATGCCAATTGGAATTAACAGGGACTGAATTGTCCAGATGTTTAAGCCCACTGATTTCACTTTGACACTTATGACCCAAGGAATAATAATTATTTAAGAAGGAAAGCATTTCCCTAGTGACTTAATGCTTACAAAATACTTTACAAATCGTGTCTTCTTTGATGCTCACACCAACCCTGTGAGGTAGGTGCAATTATTACCCTCATTCTACATATGGAGAAACTCAGACAGCTACAGATTAAGTGACTTGCCCAGGGTCATACAGCTAAGAAGTTTCAGAGACCAGATTTGAACTCAAGACTTGTGGCTCCAGGCACAGCACTTTCTCCTCTGCAGTATTTGGCTGCTTAGAGAAAGCATTATAGATACATCTATTTCTGTAACAACAGTTACCAAAATATTTATACAAGCACTTTTTGTCTCAGCAAACAATAAGAAACAAAGTGATTTCCAATCATCTGAGGAATGACTTAAGAAGTTATAATATATAAATGCCATAAAAAATTAAGGTACAATGACAAACATCACAATTTCAGAGAAAAATTCATTACATTTATAGGAATTTATGTACAGGATACAATTGGCATGTCTGATGAGGTCTCAAATATTGCGAGGCATAATGAAGTCTGTTCTGCAGCAAAGAGGCCTTCCTTCCCTTGTGAATTAGATCCACAAGTTTTATCTCTATCATGATTTCTCCAATGTGCATTCAAGTATGAGTTCCAGGAGAAGGAAGCCCTTCCCACAATCAAAGCTTTTCTAAGCCTCCATTCCAATATGACTGTCATGTCATCTTCTGATCTCCCTCTTCCATAGAGAAACACATCCCCTTTGAGGACATTCTCAAGGCTTGTCTCCACTATGAATCCTCTCATGTAAAGTAAGAGATGATCTCTGACTGCATGACATTGAATGCATGTGCAGCTTCTCCTTAGAATGATTATGTTGGACCAGCTCAAAGCTCCATCTGAATGCCTTTCTTCACCCATTACATTAAGATTTCTATCTAGTATGAACTGTCTGATGGGAAGTAAGGGTATGATTGATTTTGAAGGCTTTATGATATCCTAAAGTTTTTTTTCCTGGTGTGGAATCTCTCATGTTTAATAAACTTTGAGCAGTAATTAAAAGATCTACTACATTCATGACATTTGCGAAATTTCTATTGTGGATTCTCTGATGTGCAGCAAGACTGGAGCTCTGTGTGAAAGCCTTTCCACATGGATACCATTCATATCATAAGGTTTGTCTCCAGTGATTGATGTGCAGGAAAATTGGAATTCCATTAGAAAGCCTTTCCATGTTGATTACTTTAATGAAGTTTCTCTCCAGTGTATTTTTTTTTTGGTTAGGCAATTGGGGTTAAGTGACTTGCCCAGGGTCACACAGCTAGTAAGTGTCAAGTGTTTGGTCTGAGGCTGGATTTGAACTCAGGTCCTCCTGACTTCAGGGTCGGTGCTCCATCCACTGTGCCACCTAGCTGCCCCTAGTGTATTCTCTTGATGTACAGCAAGATTCAAGCTCTGAGTGAAAGCCCTTCCACATTGATTACATTCATAAAATTTCTCTCCATTATGAATTATATCATGTTTAGCAAGACCAAAGGGGCATCGGAAAGCCTTTCCACGTTGATCACTTTCTTTTTTTTTTCTTTTTTTTTCTTTTTTCTTTTTTTTGCTAGGTAGTGGAGAGTAAGTGATTTGCCCAGGGTTTTATAGCTAGTAAGTGTCAAGTGTGTGAGGCCAGATTTTAACTCAGGTTCTCCTGGCTCTAGAGCTGATGCCCTATTCACTGCACCACTTAGCTACTCTGCTAATGGCATTTTCAAGTGACTGACTCTGCCCATATAACTTTGAAGACTTTTCTCTTAGCCTGAGAGAATAAGATGTAGATGGGTTTACTTTCTACCAACCAGAGAGAATTATATATGTGTGTACATGTGTCTCTGTATATATGTTTTATTGTTTGTTTCTTGCAGAAGGAGAGATTAGACCTGAAATGAAAGAGACCACTGCAAAGCTAAGCATTTCTGTGAAAGAAACTCACAAGGAAAACTCCATGAGGGATGGTCCCTGTGACTTCACTGGGAGACAAATCTGTGCTGTATTTCACAGAATCCACACAGGAGAGAAACCTTATGAATGCCATCATCGTGGCAAAGTCTTCAATCAAGTTAATCCTCATTTATCATCAAAAATTTCATAATGGAGAGAAGCCATATGACAGTCATAAGTGTGGTAAAGGTTTTAGTGAACACTCGTCCTTCCTTATACATGAGAGAATCCATAGTGGAGAGAAACTTTATGAATGCAATCAGTGTGGAAAGGCTTTCAAACAGCGCTCCAGTGTTGGTTTACAGCGGAAAATTCATAGTAGAGAGAAATCTTTTGCATGTGATCAATATGGAAAGGCTTTCAGAGTTGTATACCATGATTGTTGACCGTCAGAAAATCCACACGGGGGAGAAACCTTATAAATGTGATCAATGTGGATAGGCTTTCAGACCGAGCACCCATTTTGCTCTCCATCAGAGAACCCACACTGGACAGAAACCTTATGAATGTAATCAATGTGGAAAGACTTTCACACAAAACTCCAATCTTGCTGCACATCAGAGAATCCACACTGAAGAGAAGCCTTATGAATGTAATTAATGTGGAAAGAATTTCCAGTGGTACAACAAACTTTCTCATCATCATAGAATCCACACTGGAGAGAAACCTTATCAGTGTCATGCATGTGGAATGGCTTTTAGAAGAAGCTCTGGCCGTGCTAAACGTCAGAGAATCCACAGTGGAGAGAAACTTTTTGAATGTGATCAATGTGGACAAGCTTTCAGACAGTGTACTGTTCTTGTTTACCATCAGAAAACCCACACTGGGGAGAAAACTAATGAATGTAATCAATGTGGAAAGGCTTTCGGACCCAGCTCCAGTCTTGCTGTACATCAGAGAAACCATACTGCATAGAAACCATGTGAATGTATTCAATGTGGAAAGAATTTTGGACACTAATATATTAGCTGACCATAAGAGAATCCACATTGGAGAGAATCTTTATGAATGTGATTGTTGTAGAAAGGCTTTCATACAGAGGGTGTCTTACTGTGCGTCAGAGAATTCACACTGGAGAGGAATCTTTTTTTTTTTGGTTTTATTTTTTCGTGAGGCAATTGGGGTTAAGTGACTTGGCCAGGGTCACACAGCTAGTAAGTGTCAAGTGTCTGAGGTCGGATTTTGACTCAGTGGAGAGAAACCTTTCGAATGTCATTAATGTGGAAAGATTTTCAGATTCAGCTCCAATGTTGCTGAACATCAGAGAAGTCACACTAAAGAGAAACTTATTGAATGTATTCAATGTGGAGATGCTTTCAAATATCACTCTGATCTTGGTCTTCATCAGAGAAGCCACACTGCAGAGAAATCTTATGAGTATCTAGAGTGTGATAAAACATTTTTACACCCTCTTCCTTTACTGAACATCAGAGAATCTATACTAGAGGACAAACCTCATTAATATAATCGACATGGAAAAGCACTTAGGCTAAAGTCATCCTTTATTTCCCATCAGAGAATTCACAGGAGACAGAAATCATAGCCCTGTAATGTATGTGGAAAGGCATACAGATGGTGTACAGAGCTTGGTAGACATCAGAAAATTCATCTTGGGAACAAGCCCTCTATGGATCCAAGGTGGGAAGGCCTTTGGCCAGAGATCATCTGTTACTTAACATCAAAAACTCATAGAGGAAGGAAGACTTATGAATGCACTCAATGAGGATCTACCTTTCCCTGGAAGATGGAGGTCACTAGACATCACAATATTCACAATGGAATGAAGTCCTGAAAACAGATTGGCTTTTTCCCAGTAATCTTTTTTTAAAAGATTCATTAATTTATTTATTTTTAGTTTTCAATATTCACTTCCACAAGATTTTGAATTACAAATTTTCTCCCCATCTTGTCCCTCCCCCAACCCTAAAACAGAGTGCATTCTGAATATCCCTTCCCTTAATCTGCCCTCCCTTCTGTCTCCTCCCTGTTCTCTTATCAGCTTCCTCTTCGTTTTCCTGTAGGGCAGGATAGATTTCTGCACCCCATTGCCTCTATATGTTATTTCCCAGTTGCATGTGAAAACAATTTCAACATTTGTTTTTAAAACTTTGGGTTCCAAATTTTCTCCCTTCCTCCCTCCCCACCCACCCTCATTGAGAAGGCAAACAATTTGATACAGGTTATACATGTGTAGTCATGCAAAACACTTCCACAGTAGTCGTGCTGTGGAGAACTAACTATATTTCCCTTCATCCTATACCACTACCCATTTATTCTATTCTCTCTTTTGACCCTGTCCCTCCTCAGAATTGTTTGCTTCTGATTACCCACTCCTCCAATATGCCCTCCCCACTGTCATTCTTCACCCCTCCCCCGCTCTCTTATCCCTTTCCCACCTTTCTAGTCAACCATCCAGGTTGTCTTGGACTGGAGATTTGTTTCACTCTGTCTTTTTGTGGGTTCTGCTGCTGTAGAATTTGTTCAGAGTCATTTTTACAGGTATTTTGGGGGATTTAAGAACTGCTTTTGCTGTATATTGTCTCATTATTGTCATTCTCTTGAATGAAGTTATTGTTTCTATGATGTGTTGTTTGACCCACTCATTCTTTAGGATTAGATTATTTAGTTTCCAATTAATTTTTAGTCTAACTTTCTGTGGTCCTTTATTACATATAATTTTTATTGCATCATAATCTGAAAAGGATGCCTTTGATATTTCTGCTTTTCTGCATTGGATTGTCAGGTTTTTATGCCCTAATACATAGTCAGTTTTTGTGTAGGTGCCATGTACACTGGGAAAAAAAGTATATTCCTTTTTATCCCCATTCAATTTTCTCCAGAGATCTAATATATCTAATTTTTCTTTTTTTTGTCCATTAATTTATTTTTAGTTTTTAACATTCACTTCCACAAGATTTTGAGTTCCAAATTTTCTCATCTCATCCTTCTCCCACCCCCAACACAGTGTGTATTCTGAATACCCTTACCCTCATCTGCCCTCCCTTTTATCTCCCCCCCTTCCCTTATCCCCTTCCTCTTCTAGTTTCCTGTAGGGCTGGATAGGTTTCTATACCCCATTGCCTGTAAATCTTATTTCCCAGTTGCAAGTGAAAACAATGTTTTAACATTTGTTTTTAAAACTTTGGGTTACAAATTTTCTCCCTTCCTCCATCCCTATCAACCCTCATTGAGAAGGCAAGCAACTTGATACAGGTTATACTTACATAGTCATGCAAAACACTAACTATATTTCCCTTCATCCTATCCTGCCCCCCATTTATTCTACTCTCTCTTTTGACCCTGTCCCTCCTCAGAAGTGTTTGCTTCTGATTACCCCTCCTCCAATCTGCCCTCTGCTCTGTCATCCCTCTCCCTCCACCCCCTCCCCCTGCTCTCTTATCCCCTTCCCACCTATTTTCCTGTAAGGTAAGCTAGCTTTCCATACCCAATTGAGTGTGAAGCCAAATCTTGAGCTCTTCCAAAAAGACTTTTTGGCCTTCAGACCAGTTCATATTCCTTTTGAAGTTTCGAATGGGGGTATATTGACAATGTTGTCCTCCTCTGAATTTCTGCTTTGATCTTCCCTGTCCCCATCATACGTTTCTTTTTGCTCATGATGTTTCCTTATTTCCTGACCTTTAAAAAAATTGAGCTCTTCTGCTGGAGAGCAGGGGGCACTGACCCAGGCTTCTTGTGCTGGGAGCTTGGGGCCTGGTCACTGGCTTTGTGTGCTGGGGCCTCATGTGCTGGCAGGTTGCAGTCTGTAGGGTTCTGGCAGCTTACCTGGTGTTGAGCTGGGATCAGCAACACTGGAGCTCTAGGGGTAGGGGTGGGGAGTCTGTTCTGTGGGGAGACATGCATGAGTACAAGGAGAGAGAATGGTGGTTTAAGAAGAAGAGCAGAGTTAAAGAGATGTAGGGATTGTGTGCGTGTATGTGTAGGGTGTGGGGTGTGTTAGGGAAGACTAGTACCTCTGGTGTAAGGGCTGCCAAGCCCTTTCCAGGGCTGCTTTCCAGCTTTGCTATCCGCTTAGTCCACCTAACTCTCCCCTGTGGCTCCAAGAAGCTGTAGCATGCACAGCAGCCACACGCCTGTAAGCCATTTTGGCAGACGGGCTTAACCAGGTTGTGAGTAAATGAGAGGTCTCAAAGCTGTCCATGAGTTAGGGGGGTGTCTGCCCCCAGCATGTGAAAACTTCCCCTGGTGCAATGGGTGGATGACAATGAGTTCCAACAGCCATGAAGGCGGCTGAAGCAAGTGCTGTGGAGTGCTTAGTGCTTGGTTAGACACTGAAGACTCCAAGGTGATCCACTGCATCTTTGAGCCATCAGCAGTCATCTTGACTCTATCCTGCCACTGGACTGCAATGATTCTGAAAGAGAAAGTGAGGTCCATGTCTTCATGCAACTTTGCCTCACTTAAATCCAATTTTCACATGAATCAAGACATCACCCTTACCAGTTTACCATTTTTACCTATCTCAAAGTCCTATGGTGACAGACAAATGATGAAGCGGCAGGTGCAGATACCCTGGAAGCTGTAGTCACAACCCAGCACACAGCTGGCTCAGGCCCAGGGTCATCTTCTCACTGGATGCAACAGTGGGATTCAGTAGCCCCTTAGGTGTCTGAGCAGCCTTTTAAGGATTATGCTGCTCACATCCTGGCATGAAGAAGGGGCTAGAAAAGATGCCCTAAAAATTGACTGCTTACCCAACCCTGGCCTGATTACTGTAGCAGGCTAGGATCTCACCCTGTGGTGAGCACACACACAAAAGAATGTACAAAAACCTCTGCAAAGATGATTCCACTCACCAGGTACATGGAATGTGTGCACTAATAGACAACATAAAATTCAGTAGATCGGAAAGAACAGCTCTTGTTGCAAGAGAACTCAGCAGGTATCACATCCAAACATCAGCCCTGAGTGAAACAAGGCTGGCAAATGAAGGCCAGCTTCCTGAAGTTGGAGCCAGATACACTTTTTTTCTGGAGTGGCTGAAGTCAAGGGGAGTGCCATGAAGCTGGTGTAGGTTTTGCAATCAAAACTAATCTAGTCAACAAACTTGTATGCCCACCAAAAGGAGTGAAAGACAGGCTCATGACAATGCAATTGCCACTTGCAGGAAAATACCATTCTGCCATCATCAGTGCCTATCCTCCCACAATGACGAATCCTGATGAGATCCAAGAAAAATTTTGTGAAGACCTGAAGACCCTCATCATCCATATGCCAAAAGAGCACAAGTTTATATTTTGGGTGACTTTAATGCTAGAGTAGGCACAGACTACCATACTTGGCAGGGAGTCCTAGGGAGGAATGGAGTTGGAAATGACAACAGCAATGGTCACTTACTACTGATTACTTGTGCATCTCATGACCTTCTTATCACCCACACTGTTTTCCATTTACCTAAATGAAATAAAACTTTGTGGATGCACCTCAAAGCAAACATTGCCATTTAACAGAATATGTGATTGTAAGGAGAAGAGACAGACAGGATGTGAGAATAAAGAAGGCAAAATGTGGTGCAGAGTGCTGGACTGATCATAGACATTCTCTCCAACCTAAACATTCACTTTCAACAAAAGCTATGGCCCCAAGGCAAAATGACTCCCAGAAGAATTAATGTCACTAGATTAGAGCGCTCCTTTGATTGGGACCAGTTTGTTGCTAACTTGGGGGGAAAGGTTGGTCAACACACAGTTGGTAACAGTGAAGCAGAAAAGGAGAGGGCAGCTTTCAGAGATTTAGTGTACAACACCGCATTTGCTCCTCTGGGTCAGAACACTTGCAAACATCAAGAGTCGTTTGAAGAAAATAATGGGGAAATTCAGAAGCTGCTAAATGAAAAACGAGAACTCCACAGGGTTTACCAGCAGGATGGTTCATCCATCTCTCTAAGAAGGCAGCATTTAATGCCATCAAAAGTGAAGTAGAAGTGAACCTTAGAGAGACGCAAGATTGTTGGCTCAGTAAGAAGGCAGGTGAAGTTCAGTTTTATGCTGATAGTAACAATCCAAAGTGCTTTTATGATGCCTTGAGGGCTATGTGTGGATCAAAGAGCTAGAGTGAATCTCATCTACTCAGGGCAGATAGAGCCACATTGATTAGTGATAAAGACATGATCCTAGTGAGATCTGAACACTTCCATAGTGGTCTCAATAGACTTTCATCAACCAAGGCTGAAGCCATTGGCCATATGCCTCAGGTTGAAATCGATCTCTCTCTAGCTAAAGTTCCAACTGAAGAGGAGGTTTTGAATGCCATCAGGCTCCTCTCGTGGCACAGCATGTGGTGCCAATTCTATTCTAGCTGAGATTTACAATGTGGGGGTCCGTTGATCATACAAAAGCTGACTGAAACTTTCTGGGTTATATGGCAAGAAGAGGTTATCTCCTAGGAGTTCAAGGACACCTCCATTGTTCATCTCTATAAAGATAAAGGAAATAGATTTTCCTGTGAAAATCACAGGGAGTTCTCTCTCTTTGTCACTGCTGGCACGATTCTTGCCAAACTCCTCCTGGATCCTTCACCTGGAAGATCACAACTACCTGAGAGCCGGTGTGGCTCCAGCAAAGGCTGAGAGTAATGGTCTATATGGTATTTGCTGCCCAACAACCCTAGGAAAAATGTCAGGAGCAGAAAAGAAGTCTGTATGCAACATTTGTAGAGCTGACCAAGGCCTTTGATACTGTCAGTCATGAGGGCTTAGGGAAAATTATGTCAAAATTTGGTTGCCCATAGAAGTTCATCAATCTTGTATGTCAATTTCACTTAAGCATGCGTACCTGTGTTCTGGATGATGCCCTTACACTTTCCCAGTAACCAATGGAGTAAAACAAAACTGTATGCTTGCTCGCATGCTTTTTAGCATGATGTTTCCAGCCATGTTGTCAAATGCCTTCACTGAGGACAAACATGACATTCAGGTCACCTGCACTGAAGGTAAATTCTTCAACTTGAAAAGGCTACAAGCCAAGACTAAAGTGCAGGGAGTGTTGCCACATTTTTTTTTGTCAGATGATTGTGCACTCAATGCAGCCTCTGAAATTGGCAACAAAGTATGGATTGATGCCCTGTTGCCGGTGCCAATTTTGGCCTAACAATTAATGCCAAGAAAATACAGGTGCTTCATCAGCCAGCACTATACCATCCATATGTGGAACCATTGATTAGAACAAAGGGAGATGTTTTGAATACTGTTGATGAGTTCACTTACCTTGGCAGGATACTTTTCAGGGATGTACATATTGATAATGAAATTGACACACACGTTGCTGGAGCTAGGTCAGTGTTCAGGAGACTCTGAAGGAAAGTATGGGAGAGAAGAGGTACCTACTAAACTGAAGGGCTACAGAGTCATTGTGCTGACCTCATTGTTGCAAGCCTAAGAAACCTGGGCAGTATACCAGCACCAAGCCAGGAAATTGAATCTCTTCCGTCTGAATTGTCTTAGGAAGATTCTGAAGATCACCTGGCAGGATAAGATACCACACACTGAGGTCCTTTCTCAAACTAAACTTCCAGGTATTCTAATACTACTGCAGAGAGTGCAATTCCAATGAGCTGGCCATGTTGTTTGAATGCCAAACTTACACTTGCCAAAAAGACTTTTATGGAGAACTCACACAGGGCAACTGCTGACATGGTAGTCAGAAAAAGTGATACAAGGACACTCTCAAGGTCTCTCTTGTGGTCATGGTTTGTCCTTCATTCTTAAAGAGGACCATGACATCAAGGAGGGGATGACATGATTTGCAATTGACTTTGATTTGAGTAAGGGAGGGCTGTGCAAAGTCACCAGCCTCACTTTCTCCTCCAGAGCCATCTGGGTCCAGTGGCCAGATATCCATCAAGACTGGAGATGGTTCAGGATTAAGAGCTTTGGAATTGAATGTGTGACATGGGAGACACTGGCACAGATCTGCCCAACAATGCATGCCCTCATCAGAGAAGGTGTTGTGCTCTATGAGCAAAGCAGAATTGAAATAGCTCAAGAGAAACACAAGATAGGCAAACTTAGAGAATCCACCCTCAAACATTCACATAGCCTATTTGTGCCTGACCTGTGGTAGAGCATTACAAGTTCATATTGATCCCATCAGCCAGTCAGACACACTGTAACTGAACTCTAACACAGTGATGTCATTTTGGTCCTCTTCAAGAACGAAGGACAATAACCAAGTTATATATATACTTTTGCACACATACACACCTATGATCAGAAAAGGAGGATTTCCCCTGAAATAATTTCTATTATTTATGGCTTGATTTTCTTTTTGAGATATCAAAAAATTCAATATGGCACTTTCCAATGTGTCCTGAGTCCTTCTGGTCTTCCTTATGTTGGTCACTTTGGGAGCTTCACAAGCTCCTCAACAGCGAATTAATTAAGGTGCCTACAAATTATTAATGGATTTGAACATACATGTTTTGGCTTGGTTTTCTTTTTAATTTAATTTTTGAATTTACATTCATTTCCCCCCCCCTTACTTAATTTTCCCCAGACTTCTGAAGCTAAGGAAAATACATTCTCCCAAATATTTGTCATTTCCATGAATGAGATGAAAGAAGTTGTGTTATAAGAAATGATGATGGTAAGGGTTGGAAAAGAACCTGGGAAGGCTTATATCAACTACTATAAAGAGAAGTGAGCAGAACCAGAACATTTTACAAATAAAATCAATATTGTAATGAAAAATAATTTTGAAAGAGTTAAGAACTCAGATCAATGCAATGACCAACCATGTCTGCAGAGGACAAAAGATGGAATATGTTATCTATGTCCTGATAGAAATGAAGGACTCAGAGTGTAGGAAGAGACATATCACTTTTCCTTTGACAAGGACAATGCGGGGACACTGTCCCTCAATACACATTTGTGAATTCCCTCTAATATTGGTGATTGTCTTTTTCTTATCACCTCTACCAATGTGAAAATCTTTCTAATTATTAGTGATGTGGATTAGTGGTTACAGACGTGAACCATTTTTTAAAATATCGTTACTGAAAACTTGGATTTCTTCCTCATTAAAGTATCTATTCATATCTTTTGAGCAGAGATCTAGTGGGGAATGGCTCATTTTTATATCTGGATCCATTCTTTAAATACTGGGAAATGGGACCTTTATTGCAGAACCTTACTGCAAATCATTTACCCATTTAATGGCTTCCCTTTTACATTTCAGATACATCAGTTTCTTCATGTGATAAAAATTTCCCATTTTATTCCATATGCTCTTCTCCACCCCTATCCTGGGGATGCACTTTTCCCCCCTTCATAATGACAAAATGAATCTTCATTATCATTTCCCTGATTTTCCTCATTATCATATCTCAGACATGTATCCATTTGGAGCTAATCCTGGTCTACACTCTCTTAGTTCTGCTGACTTCACTTTATGTCAGTTCATGTAAGTCTTCATAGGTTTTTCTGAAATCACTTTGTATCAGTTCATGTAAATCTTCACAGATTTTTCATCATTTCTTACAGCAAAATAGTATTCCATTACATTCATATACCACAACTGGTTCAGCCATTCTCCAATAAATGGGCATTCCCTCAATTTCCAATTCTTTGCTACTGTATTCACTTTGCTGCTATAAATGCTTTTATACATGTAGGTCCTTTTCCCTTTTTTATCATCTCCTTGGGATAGAGATCTAGTAGCGGTATTGTTGGATCAAAGGGCACGGACAGTTTTCACTGCTTTTTGGACATACTTCCAAAGTGCTCTACAGAATAGTTGAATCACCAACAATGTACCCACCAATGATGCATTAGTGTCCCAATTTTCCCAATCTCCAACATTTGTCATTTTGTTTTTCTATCATATTAGCCAATCTGATACAACCTGCCCTTTTTAGAGATGAGTAAACGGGCACAGAGAGATTATTCCTCACTCAGAGTTACACAGCGAAAAAGCATCTGAGATGAGATTTGAAGACAAGTCTTCCCTAAATCCTTCTCCCTATCCATCACAACACATTGTTTTCACTACTACACTCTTCTGAATGTTGATTTGAATAAAAATAAAAAGTGACTAAACTATCCAGAACTTTTAGGCCACTGACATTGCTATCCAGGAAAAATAATAATAATAATAGTAAAGTTACAAGTAGTTCAGTTTACATAGCGAGTTAATGCTTGCAAAGCACTTGACAGATACTGTCACATTTGAACTTCTCATCAGCCATGACAGATAGGTGCTATTATTATTCCCATTCTATAGATGAAGAAATTCACCCAAGAATAGGTTAAGTAACTGATCCAGAATCACACAGCCAGTAAACATCACAGACTGAATTTGAATTGACTCAGGGACACTCCTCTATCCATTGTGCTACCAAGTAGTCTAAAACATCATTACAAAAATAAATGTCCAACAAACACCAAAATATTTATACTAGGACTTTTTGTGCCAGCCAACATCATGAGACGAAGTGAATACCAATCAAGGGGGAATGGCAGAAGAATGCCATGGAATATTTTAGGGGAGTCATTGGAAACCTTAGAATTTCAGAGAAAAATTCAATCCATTTTCAGGGCTTCAAGCATGGTATAAAATATGTGATGTATAATGAGGTCTATGCGGGAGGAACAGGCCTTCCTTCTTTAATTAGATCCATAAATTTTATCTCCAGCAAGATTTTTCCAACGTAGATGCATGTATGAGCTCCAAGTGAAGGCTTGCATCAATAGGGAATATTGTGTTGTCTAATCACCTCCATCTTTCAGGGAAAGTCAGGACCTCATTGAGCACATTCATAAGTCTTCTCTCCACTATGAATCCTTGATGTAAAGGAAAAGATGACCTCTGGCTGCAGGCCTTTTCACATTGAGTCCTTATAGGGTTTGTTACCAAGATGAATCTTCTGATGTCTTAACAGGCTCTATACTCCATTTGTATGAATTTCCACATTCATTAAAGTCATAAGATTTGTATCACCTGTGAATTCTCTGATGAGAAATATGGGATGACTTTAGCCTGAATGTTTTTCCATGTAGATCATATTAATGAGATATTCTCTAGTATGGATTCTGTAATGTTTAGTAATGAAAGAGCGCGCATTAAAAGCTTTACCACATTCTACATACCCATAAGCTTTCTCTCTAGTGTGGCTTCTCTGGTGTACAACAAGATCAGAGCTTCTAAAAGCCTTCCCACATTGATCACATCCATAAGTTTTCTCTCCAGTGTGACTTCAGTGTTGTACAGCAAGATTGGTGCTGCATTTGAAAGCCTTTCCACATTGATTACACTCATAAAATTTCTCTCCAGTGTGCATTCTCTGATGATCGGTAACATCACAGCTTCTTCTAAAAACCTTTCCACACTGATGACATTCATAAGGTTTCTCTCCAGTGTGCAAGACTGGTGCTGCATTTGAAAGCCTTTCCACATTGATTACATTCATAAGGTTTCTTTTCAGTGTGACTTCTTTGATGTAGAGCAAAATGGGGCCTCTGCTGGAAAGTCTTTCCACACTCATGACATTCATAAGGTTTCTCCCCAGTGTGGATTCTCTGATATTGAGCAAGTTTGGAATTCGGACTGAAAGCCTTTCCACACTGTAATTGTTTGTAAGGTTTTTCTCCAGTGTGGCTTCTCTGATGTATAGCAAGACTGAAGCCGAATCTGAAAGTTTTTCCACACTGATTATAGTCATAAGGTTTCTCTCCAATGTGGCTTCTCTGATATAGGGCATAATGGGGCCTCTGTTTGAAAGCTTTTCTACACTGATCACATTCGTAAGGTTTCTCTCTAGTCTGCATTCTCTGATGTACAGTAAGATGACTTTTAAATCTAAAAGCATTTCCACACTGATTATCTTCATAAGGTTTCTCTCCAGTGTGAATTCTCTGATGTTGAGTAAGGTTGGAGCTCTGTGTGAAAGCCTTTCCACATTGATGACATTCACAAGTTTTCTCTCCAATGTGTATTCTCTGATGTTTAGCAAGATCAAAATTTCTTCTGAAAGTCTTTTCACATCGATTACATTCACAGGGTTTCTGGCCAGTGTGAATTCTCTGATGTATAATAAAGGATGAATATTCACTAAAAGCTTTAGCACATTCATGACGCTCTTGTGGTTTCTCTACAGTATGAGTTTTTTGATGGTAAATAAGATATGACTGTTGACTCAAGTGTTTCCCATAATGATGACAATCATAAGGTTTTTCTCCTGTGTAGATTCTGTGAAATTCAGCACAGATTTGTCTCCTATTGAAGCCACAAGGACCATACCTCATGAAACTTTCCTCGTGAGCTTCTTTCACAGAAATGCTTAGCTTTGCAGTAGTCTCTTTCATCTCTGGTCTAATCTCTCTTTCTGAAAGAAATAAACAATAAAACATATATAGAGACATATGTACACACATATATACTTATAATCCCTTCCCTCCATTGCCAAAAAGTAAACTAACTGATCTACATTCTACTTCCCTAGGCTAAGAGAAAAGTCTTTAAAGTTCAATGGAGAGAATCAATCATTTGAAAATCCCATTAGGTCACACCTGCAGGATAACTTGATTTACAAAGAGCTTCACACACAATCACATTGGATCCTCTCAAAAACCTGTGACACTGGCAGGCTCAGCATTCCCATTACATTTACAACTCAGGCCATGAGCTCAGAATGGCTGGGTGACATGCCCAACATCTGTGTAGCTGAGGCTAGAACTCCAACCCTGCAAGTGGGCATGCCCTGTCCACAGTATTAGATGGCCATTCTCCATTGAACTTTTTTTTTTTAAGAAAAATTATTTTATTATTGCATGTTGACTTATTCTCTCCCTCACTTCAGATCTTCCTGTTCCCTGAGATACAGAAATGTTTAAATTAGGCCAATTAATAATCCTACAATGGGGTTATAAGTTCAAGTGAAAAGAAGAGTTAATCAGTGTGGCAAACTTCACTGTAACCTGATTTTAAGAAATTGTCACAGCCACTGCCAACCTTGAGCAACCACCACCCTGATCACTCAGCAGCCATCAACACTGGGCCGGAGCCTCCACCAGCAACAAGATTATGATTCACTAAAGGCCCTGAGGATAGTTAGCTTTTATTCATAATAAAATATTTTAAAATTAAAATATGTACATTTTTACACAAATAATATTATGTAATAGATAACAGTATATTGTAAACATAACTTTTATATACACTGAGAAACCAAAAATTCAGGTGACTCACTTGACTGCAGTATTCACTTTACTGTGGAGCTCTGGAACTGAACCCACAATATCTCTGAGTTGTGCCTGAAATTCTTCTCATTCTTGTTTTGACTTTGACTCTTTCTTCCCCAATTCAACTCTCCTCCTTCAACTGTTCCTAGCCTTACTCCTTGAGTTCCCTCATATCCCATTGAACTACATGTCTCTCCATTCCCAAACACTTTCCTTTCCCTGGATCAGGTAAGAGCAAGGCTCCTGATCTCTTCCTTCTTTTCAACAATCTCCATGTGTGTAGGCCATGTTGGCAGCTCCTAGACAGCAGGGACTGGCTTTCCCCTTCCTAAAGCTTAGCGAGGTGCCTAGAAAACTGGAGGTGCTTCATCCATGCTTAGTGACTGATGACAGGGCCCAGGGCTGACACCAAGGGCTTGACTACTTCAAGCCCTGTATTCTGGTCTCTGTCTTAGTTGGCCAATGCAGGTTCTGGCCTCAGCCCTGTTTCTGTCTCTTTCCTGCACCTTATCTCCTATATTGAATGGCCTTTTTGTCTAGTTCTAACCATGTTGGAACCCAACCAGATCCACAGTGAAGATCACAGAGACTTCTTTCTAGGCTCCTGAAACATCTCATACTATGGGACACCTGGGAGTTTCTACCTCCCTTTTCTCCAAACTGAGAGTGGCTGTCAACTCAATGAATCTGGCCAATGATTATCGAAGAATGGGCCAAAGATTGAGCCTCAGAGATCAGGGGAGGGACACAGGTGGATGATTCATGAAACATGATTTAGCTAAAATCTTAACTTACCCTTCTTAGAAAATCATCTCTGAGATTCTCTTTGACATGGCATTTCATCCACAATCCAGTTACAATAGTACACATTTATATGCTGCTCACTATGCTAAGCAATTTAGAATCATTTCATTCCTCCAACAGCCCTGGGAAGTGTGGGCTATTATTTACATCCTCTTTACATATATATATCACAGTTAAATTGTTTTCTGAATGAAATTATGAGAAGAACAAATCCAGATTTATAAGCAATCCATAATGATATTTAAATCTGTTTTTCCAAGAGCCCACCATTTTCAGTTAACTGATGCTGTAAGTTTTCAAAAGTCTTTTTTTAATGCATATGAAAAAGTTTTTCATCCCTATAAGCTGAAAAGTAATGCTGAGATGCAATAAATAGTAAACATCACACTGGGTCTAATTAAAACAATTAAGGGTAAGTTCAACAACAGCACCTTGGATTGATGTATATTAGTATGCTTATATAAATTCTTTGTTCTTTTTTTCAGAACAGTTATATCAATATCACTTATGCTTTGATGGTAAAACAGATTATTTCCTGATTGTCAACTGGTCAAGAGCAACTTGTGTTATAATTTCTTGATTTAAAGCATCTGCTTTTATTACATTAAGTGAGACTTGAGATGTTAGAGATCTAATCTCAATCCTTAATTCTCCACACTATTACTTTAATGTTAAATAGCAAACTTAGTTTGTTCTAAGTTCCAAGTAGTAGAATTCTTTAAATTCACAGATTTATTATAATTACTCCTGCACTATTCTCCTAAGTTATAATTTATCTTTTCTTAGATTTAATTCAATTTATTGGCACTCAAGATTAGGTTTTTAAATAACAATTTCTTTTTTTTTCAGTTCTTTAACCTGTATTTAAATTCTATCCCTCCCTCCCTCCCCTTCATCCTGCCTGAGATGATAAGCAATCAGATAGAGGTGATACATGTACAATTATATAAAATATTTCTGTTGCAGTCTGAGAGGTTGTGACTCCTCAAAGACTAGAGTATAGGACAGGGTCATCTGGAATGAATCCACAGACTCAAGCACTCTTTAAGTCAAGTTGGCAAAAAGTTTATTGTTAAGCTTTTCAGTGGGCAAGGATTCTTAAGGAACCTGCAGTCTTAGAGGGGTACAGTTAAAGTTTATATAGGCTAAAATACAATAAAACATGTATCAAATATGCTAACTAGGTGATTCAGGGTGGGATTAGGGAGTGGTTAAGGAGTGGTCAGTTCTTAAAGGAACATGCACTTCTTGTACCCACTGCACAGGCGTTTTACTCAGAGTTCACTAGGAAAAGTCCATAAGGGGGGCCACATGGAGGTGTGGTTTTAGGCCTGCTACATCACTAAGTTAACTAGAGTTCAGGGGTAACTGAGAGTTGCCGAGTCTGCCACCAGTCAACGTCTTGTTTGACAAGATACATGGAGGGAGTATCCATATGTCTTAGGCCTAGAATAGAGATAATGGGGAGTCCAGGATGTAGATAATGAGGTAGAGCGGTGGTATAGAGAGTCCAGTGGGTAAGAATATCTTTACGACCCAGTGCAAAGCCAGTTCAAACTAATAATTCCTTCAGGTGCTGTTTGTAGCTGCACCAGGAAGAGAGGTAAGGGTCTTCTGGGCCCACTCATGAGTAATTGCTTAGCACAGTGTTCTTGGGCTGGGGGGAAACTGCCAGGGATAGTGTTTCTGAGGCCAGGGAGAAATTGGGATCCAAGCACAAGCACCAAACACAAGCACCCAAGCACCTCATCATTTCCACATTAGTCATTTGGTACAAGAAGACTCAAATAAAAGGAGGAAATGAAAGAAAGTAAAAAATAGCCTGCTGCAGCCTGTATTCAAACAGTATCAGTTCTTTCTCTGGAGGCAGATAGTATACTTCATCAGGAGTCCTTTGGGATTGTCTTGGATTGTTGGATTGCTGAGAATAGCTCAGTCATTTACAATTCATCATATAATGTTGCTGTTACTATGAACAACATTCTCCTGGTTCAATTCTCTTCACTTTGCATCAGTTCACAGCCTTTCCAGGTTTTTTTTCTGAAATCATCCTGCTTGTCATTTCTTACAGCACAATAATATCCCATTACAATCATATACCACAGATTGTTTAGCCATTCTCCAATCGATGAGCATCCATTTGATTTCCAATTCTTAGCCACCACAAAAAGAGCTGCTATCAATATTTTTGCACAAATAGGTCCTTTTCCTTTTTTTGGAGGTATTTGGGATATAGACCTAGCCTGCTCCTGGTTTGTGGGAGCCCAGCATGCTCTGGTGCAACCTTCACCAGACTGTGCTTCACTCTCACCCAGGTGCAACAGACCTTTCTTGTAGACCTTCTAAGCTGTCTTTGTTGTCTGTGGGCTGAGAGTCTGGAAACTGCCACTGCTGCCCCTGATTCAATCACCCCTGGGCCTGTTCCTGGTTTGTGGGACCCCAGCATGCTCTGGTGCAGCCTGGGCTGGACTGTGCTCTCTTCCCCACATGTAACAGACCTTTTCTGCTGACATTCTAAGTTGCCTTGGGCTGGAAAATCGTTTTGCTCTGTCTTTTTGTGGGTCCTGCCCCTCTGGAATTTGTTGAGAGTCATTATTCAAAGGTATTTAGAGGAGTTCGGGGGAGAATGAGTCCCTGCCTTTACTCCCCCATCTCAGCTCTGCCTGCTGTTCCTCTGATTCTTGCTGGCTTACTGGCATTAGCCGGTGGAAAGGATGAAACAATTCATGCCACAGGAGCCAAATCCACCAAAACCGTCCAAGAAGGAAGCTCCTGCTGGTCCTGCAAGGAAAAGGAACAAAACATGGAACAGAAACATGAGTCAGTCTTGTTGGGAAAACTCCATTCGATCTCTTTCTCCTTCCCCTCTCTTCTTGCCTCTCCCTCTCCTCCATCTCTCTTCCTATTTCTCTCAAAAGCACAGGTGCCAATGACCATAACAATATCTTGGTCTTCAAGATAAATTAATCTTTCAAAAGTTGCAGGAACCTACAAGGGGGAAATCCTATTCATTATTAGATTGTCACCAAAAGGAAGAAAGTTGATGTTGTCTTAGAAATGATGGGACCCCGGAGAGAAGTGACCACCCCTTCCAGAATGTGGAATAGAGGAGGGAATATCAGGGCTAGGCACCATAGGGCACCATGGATTTGGAAAAAGCAGGTTACAAAGTGCTCAGAAGAAGGATAGGTAAGCACCAGAGCCTCATTCTATAGGGGAAGTTAGCCCAAGAGTAATAAATCACATTCAAGGATCTAATCCTGAAGACACAAAGGAAAATAATCTCAACGACAAAAACAAAAACCTTTATTGTCCCAAGTGACTTCTATGGGGTCAGAGGTTGCTCATCACCAAACTTAGTTTAAAAAACACAATGCACACATGGTGGAAGCAAGAACAGGAATGAGAGGATGACATGAAGAGTATGAAACTGTCTAGTAAATTTAGTATCAGAAATTCTAGGACAGTCTCATGGAGGAGGGCTCGAACTTGAACTTGTTTGCTTGATCTCCAGAGAGGAGAACCAGGGGACAAGCACAGATGGTACAGGAAAGCCAATTTAAGCTTAATTTTTAAAAAATGAAACAAAACAAAACACCACTCAACCAAACCCAAACTCAACAATGTCTAAGTTGTCCTCAGGTGGGGTGAATGGCTTCAAGAGATGCCAGGAGGTCTCCCACCCTTGCAGGTCTGGAAGTAGAGGCTGGAAGACCACTTCTGGCTCTTATTGAAGATGGGCTTTGGGTATAGGTAGGACTAACTGTCATTGAGGGCCCTTCCAATAAACATTTATTTTGTTTATTGTTGTGCACCACAGACAACCTCAAGGGACTGATCACCCAGGAAATGTCAGAACAAGTAAAGGATGACTCCAGCCAGGAAGCCAGTAGCAAGGATTAAGCATTTGCAAAGGGCCAGAATTGGCTCAGGATCCAAAGGGAAAAGGTCCCAATGGGGGAGACAGTAGATAAGGAAATAATTACCTATAAAAATAGCTAACATTTCTATATCACTTTGAGGTTTGCAAATCCCTTTGATACATGACAGCCCCCACTCTGTGGCAGGCCCTCATCACTTTACACCTGTGTTATTGTGATACCTTCCTGGTGGGTCTAGTGGCCTCAGCCCTCTTCCTACTCTAGTCCAGCCTCCATTCAGCCACCACAGTGATGTTCCCAAGGAGCAGGTCCCATCATTTCACCTCCTACTCAATAAACTCCAGTGGTTTCCTTTTGCCTCCAGGATCAAATACAAAATGTTGTTTGGCATTCAAAGCCCTTTATAACCCACCTTCTGCCTACATTTCCCGTCTCCTTGACAAATACACCACCATCTAGTGATACGAACCATCTGGATGTTCCATGAACAAGAGCCTCCATTCCTGGTCTCCTGGCATTTTCTCTGGCTATCTCCAATGCTTGGAATGTTCTCCACCCCCAGCTCAGCTACTGACCTCCCTGGCTTCCATGAAGTCCCAACCAAAATCTCACTTCATATAGGCATCCATCCTCAATCTCTCTTTTTTTTTTAGGCAATTGGGGTTAAGTGACTTGCCCAGGGTCACACAGCTAGTAAGTGACAAGTATTTGGTCTGAGGTCAGATTTGAACTCAAGTCCTCCTGACCTCAGGGCAAGTGCTCTATCCAATGTGCCACCTAGCTGCCCCTCTCAACCTCTCTTAATTATGGTACTTTCTCACTGTTAATTATGATCTGACCTGAAGTTGAGACTAGAATTCCAACCCTGTGACTGGGAATGCTCTGTCCATGGTGCTCGATGGTCTTTCTCCATTGTGTGTGTGTGTGTTTTATTTTTAAAGAAAATTAATTTTATTATTGCATGTTGACTTGTTCTCTCCCTCTCCTTGGCCTTCCTATTCCCTGAATCACAACAGTATTGACATTGGGCCAATTAATAACCCTACAATGGGTTCTAAGTGTTCAAGTGAAATGAAGAATAATCAATGTGGCAAACTTCAATGTCACCTTATTTTAAGAAATTGCCAGACATAATAGTATTGCACATGTAATAGACTAAAATACAGTGTAAGCATAACTTTTATACATACTGAGAAAACAAAAAAATTTATTTGATTTGCTTTATTGCAGTATTCACTTTACTACAGTGTTCTGGAACTGAATCCATAAGGTCTCTGAGGTGTGCTTCCATTTTTATCATTCTTAGTTTGATTGACTCTTTCCTGTATAATTCTGCTCTCCTTCTTCAACCATTATTAGCCTCATTCCTTGTATTCCTTGTTGAACTAAGTGTCTTTCCATTCCAAAACACTCTCTTCTTCTCCCTGGATCAGCTAAGAATGGGGTTCCCAATCTGTTGTTTCTTCTCAAACCATCTGTATGTGTGTATGTCAGATTGGGAGCTCCTTGACAGCAGGGACTGACTTTCCCCTTCCTTTGTATCCCTAGGCCTTCGCCAAAGGCCTAAAAAAGTGGAGGTGCTTGATCCATGTTTATTGGCTGACTGACTGGGCCCAGGGCTGGTCTTAGTTGGCAAATGGGAGTTCTGGTCTTGGCCCTGTTTCTGTCTTTTTCCTGCAACTTATCCCCTATATTGAGTGACCTTTGTCTGTTCCTAACCCTGATGAGATCTAACTAGAGCAATAGTGAAGATCACAGAAGCTTCTTTCTAGGCTCTTCAAGGACCTCAGACTATTGGACAGCTGGTAGTCTCTACCTCCTATCTCCCTAAACGGAGAGTGGCTGTCACCTCAACAAATCTAGCCAATGATTCTGCAAGAATAGGCCAAAGTTTGAGCCTTAGAGGTCAGGGGAGGGACATGGATTGATGCTTTATGTAACCCATAGCTTTGGATTAATTCTAAGTAAGGCAGGAACCTTTGCTACTATTTACATGTTGCTGAATAGAGAGAGAGAGGGAAAATCATGAAAGCAAGACACCTGGGGTCACTACAGATTTAGGCTACATAATCTCAGTGTGGCCCTCCCTGTGGCAAGGCTATCCTTTGACATCTCCCTAACTGACTCCACTGGGGCAGCTAGGCAGTGCAGTGGATAGAATACTGGGCCTAGGGTCAGGAAGATGTGTTCAAATCCAGCCTCAGATACTTACTAGCTAAGTGACCTTGGCAAAGTCACTTCATCCTGTTGGCCTCAGTTTCCTCACCTGTGAAATGAGCTTCAAAAGGAAACCACTCCAGTATCCTTTGCCAAGAAAACCCCAAATGTGGTCATGAAGAATCAGACACAACTAAAATGACTGAACAACCACATGACTCCCTCTCCCATTCACCACAGCAGCTTTTCTAAATCTTTTCATTCATCCCCAAATCTCCCTTATCACTGTTCCCACTACTCACCCCCCCATGCACCTCAGCAGAGAAGTTTGACTCATATTTCACTAAAAAAAATTGGATATATATATCAAGAGATATCTTATCCTTATAAATCAGATGTCTCAATTTCCTTTTGGACCATAAATGGTCCTACTTCTACTTGCTAAAGCAAATACCTTTCCATTTCTAAATCATCCCATTTCATCCTTTCTTCTTCCTCAGTAGATTTCATACTCTAGCATTCCCATTTTCCCCCACTAATTTTCAGTCTTTCCCACAATAATGACTCCTTCCCTATTGCCACAAATAATACCATTTTTAGCTAATTCTCAAAACATGGTCACTTGATCAATTTAAGCCTAAGAGATATTTTTCAATATCTTTCTTCTATTTCATAGGTAAACAATTGTAGATGTCCATTTACAACTGGTGTCTCCAACTCCTTTGCTTTCTTTGAAATTCTCTGCAGTCTATACATTGTTCAAGTGAAACTCCTTTCTCCAAAATTACCAAAATCTCAAAATTGCTAAATCCACTTGCCATTTCTTCATCCTCATCCTTCTTGACTTCTCTGCAGGCTTTGACACAGTCAATCACCCTCCTCTCTCTCTCTCTCTCTCTCTCTCTCTCTTTCTCTCTCTCTCTCTTAGAGACACTACTCTTCTGGTTCTCCTTCTATCATATCCAAAACCAGACTCATTCTCTTTCCCTAAGCTCTCCCACCTCCCTACTTTCCTAATGCTCTCCAAGGCATGGCTATGGTAAGTTGGGGAAAGAATTATTGAAGGTCGAATTAAACAAGAATATAAAAAATTATAGATATAGGAATAAATTTAAGTACATGCATGGCTACTAGAGGGTATTCAGACTAGAAAAGATCAAATTAAAATGAACATATGGCTTGTAAAGGTTAAAATACTTAAATTTTGAGAGGGGAAAAGCAGAACTTGCAAATTATTTTAGAACAAATAAATATTTTATAGGATGAAAAAAGGAAACTTATAAAACAATTTTTATTACTTGGAAGCTTGTAAGGTCATGAAACAAACCACAGGGCCTTGGAATCTCTGCTAAATGATATATTACAATAAGGTAGGTTAAGAAAAAGCAAAATAGATGGAATTAATTTTTGAGTGATTTGAAAGGAATAGAGAGAAAATTATACCCTGAACCCTACAGAAAAGTACAGTCTTCATTAGACAGTTTTTCAGTAATGAAATGCCTGTTACCTCTATATGAAGTCAAAATTGTGTTGTAACAAAAATTGAAACTTTAAATAAAAAAATTATACTACAAATAAAAGTATCTTTCTAAGTCAAATCATTGTTAAATATTTACTAAAGTATGAGTTCAATTGGGCCCTGAAATTTGAAATCTTGGAGGTTAATGGCCTTTGTGGAAGTTGAGATTTTTAAATTATTGAACTATATTTCATTTACCTGAACTCAAAGTTAAATTGGTGTAATAAGATTTTATGTTAATTTGTAACCATTAAGAGATTACCTCCTCTTTTGATGAGAAGCAAACATGTCCTAATATGGAAATCTACAGTTTTGGAAACTATCAAAACTTTGTGAAAGAAAGAAGCAGTTGGGACTCAGGATTATTCACAGTCAACAAGCACCAAAATGGAAGTTGCCTTTGAGAAAACTGTTCAGTGTTTCATGAAGAGTAAATAATCAAGAAGAGAGTAATAATAGTAACTTACTATTGTGAGAAGAATAGCAGGGAACCTCTTAGGGCACCATTATCTGTGACATTCCTCTGCCATAGCCGGGCTCTGGCCAATCCCTTTGGGCATCACCACAATAGTTTTTCCAGCATTAAAGAGGCAAATTCTGAGAAGGAGACAGTTGACTTCTTTTCCAAGGTCATCAGTGAGGAACTAGGTGGGAACTTAAAGTTTGCAGTGGTATTTAGTAAGTTGAACTTGGTTGCATTTGACTGTCATTTATAAAAACTATAGGCTTGGAGTGAACTATCATTTAACAGCCTTTAAGAAAGAAAAAAGGGGTGGTGATATTGCAATTAATTGGTTTTGTGTAAAAAATTTGGGGTGAAGCATAAAGTAAAATTAAGTGGAATAAAAATTAAGTCTGTATGATTGAGAAATAGAGATTAGAGGAATCAGAGGGGGGAAAAATGGTCCCAGTAAAATAGAAAAGATTTGGAAATTAAGCATTTAGCAATTAAGAATTAAAACAATGCCCCTTTGATTGTTGCTACATGTCTCCTTTCCCCAATCAATATAATATCAGTAGAAATTTAACAGATACATTTAACATAGATGAACCGATTGATACAGAAAGGATCATTTCCTTGCTCTGGCTTCAATAGTTGTGCTAAAGGATTGGTAACATAGAAAATTTAAAGGAATTGATTTGAGTCCTTGGGTAAGTCAAAGAAACAAAGAAGCAGTAATGGAAAGTTGGGAGTGTCACCATGAATTTTGTTGAATATAAGCCAACTAAAAATAAAGAAACCTTGTGCAAAATGAAGTTTAGTTATTGCCTCTAGTCATTATAAATCAAAATTATTGGGTTGAAAACAGTGCAATGGTAGTAAATTAAAGAATCTAATCAGTTTTTCTATGTACAAAGGGGATAATAAATATTTACACCTATCTCCCAGGGTTGTGGGGAGAAACATAGTTGTAAAGTGCTTGACACAGTGCCTGGCTTGTGTAAAGGATGAGCACTGTAGTGTTCAGAATATGTAGGAATACAACTGAGGAGAGGACTCTGGGAAGATGGTGGAGTAGGTCAGAAAATTTCAAGCTCTCAAGATTTTCCTCCACAAAAGAGATAAAATAGTGCCTCTGGGTGAACACAGAGTAGTGAAAATAATTAAGACTGGGACAGAACAGGGGTCTTCCAGGGGCAATCAGAGAACATCTGAAGAAAAATCCCAGGATGAGATTTCCTCCCAGTGAAGAGTAAACACCTCCAGGTTAGGGACCTTTCAAACAACAAGTGGTAAGCCCTGGGGTTAGCTGGTTTGGGATGCTATCTCAGTCCAAGGCACAGGAAGTTTTACCCCCAGGACAGCGAGGAGAGTTGGGAATCTGACCTGGGGAAGGTCTAGGGAACCTCTGCTGACAAGGAACACTGGACCCAGCTGTACTGCAGAGAGTGGTGAGGGTAAGAAGGAACCAGCACATCCTGGTTGAATGCAGAAGCAGTGGGGCAGGATACCGCTGGCTGTGGGCACTTGCAGGAGGCTGGAGGTCTTGGTTTGAGTTCAAAGTCAGAGGGGAGAACTGAAGAGGATTAGATGCCAGAGGCACCATACCCCATACCCCAGAACTAGTGGTGATCATTGATGGGGTATGGGCCCAAGGCAAGATCTTTGCTCCTTGCCCCAAAAAGAATTTGGTTCCCATTTGTCTATGGGCCCCTGAAAACCCTTAAACCTTTCTAACTCTGGTCTCAAAGCGTTCCTTATTGACTCCCCGTATCTCCCTTTGAAAACCCTAGCCCCACCTTTGGATCTTATTCAGATGCCTTTCAAACTTCTTCCTTCCAGCTCCCTTCATTATCTATTCCCATTGTCTATTCACTCTCCCAGACCTTCCAAACAGAATTCTCCCTAAGTCACCCAGACCCTTTCCCCAGCCCCTCCTCTGGTCACCCAAAATTACTTGAGTGTATATAAGATCTACCCTGGCCCCCATTTAAACACTGAGACTTTCTCATGCCCAAAAGACTGAGACTTTCTCATGCCTGATCATCCCTATGGGCGTTACTAATGTTCAGATACCTTAAGAGTCTGGTCTGTATGGTTTATCTCTAATAAACTTTTTCTTTGGCTGAAAGAAGATTTGGGTTGAATTCATTCAAACAGGGCCTGCGTTTTGTGATCTTGGGGTTCCAGCACCCCTAAACCTCTAGAACTCATCAATTATAAAAACTAAACTATTACAAAAAAATGCATAGGCAAAGGAGAAAGAATCCAAAGAGTAATGTCAAATGGTCACCTGCCCAAAAAGAATTCAATGAAGAACTAAAAAAGACTTTAAAAATCAAATGAGAGAGATTGAGGAGAAATTAAAAAGAAAAATAAGAATAATCCAAGGGAAACAAGAGGATTAGGAAAAGCAAATCAGTCAATTAGAAAAGGAGATCCAGAATCTCAAGAAAGAAAATGACTCTTTGAAAATCAGAATTGGGACAGGAGATAGAGAACATTACAAAAAGCAAAATGGATACCTTTGATTACATTCAATTGAAAAGTTTTTGCACAAACAAAGCCAATGCAACTAAGATTATGAGGACGGTAGAAAATTGGGAATTTTTACAACCAGTCTCTCTGATAAGGGCCCCATTTCTAAAATAAATAGAGAATTAAGTCAAATCTATAAGAATGAAGTCATTCCCCAATTGATAAATGATCAAAGCATATGAATAGGCAATTCTCAGATGAAGAAATTAAGGCCATGTATAATCATATGAAAAAAATACTCTAAATCACTATTGATTAGAAAAATGCAAATCAAAACAACTCTGAGGTACCACATCACACCTATCAGATTGGCCAACATGACAAAACAGGAAAATGATAAATGTTGGAGAAGATCTGGGAAAATTGGAACACTAATTCATTGGTGGTGGAGTTGTGAAATGATCCAACCATTTTGGAGAGCAATTTGGAACTATGCCCAAAGGGCTATAAAAATGTACATACCCTTTGACCCAGCAATAGCACTTTTAGGGTTATATCCCAAAGAGATCATACAAATAGGAAAAGGACCCATATGTACAAAAATATTCATAGCAGTTATTCTTGTGGTGGCAAAGAATTGGAAATATGAGAGGATGCCCATCAATTGGGGAATGACTGAGCAAGTTGTGGTATATGAATGTGATGGAATACTATTGTGCTATAAGAAATGATGAGCAGTCTGACTTCAGAAAAACCTGGAAAGACTTGTATGGTCTGATGCTGAGTGAAGTGAGCAGAAGCAAAAGAATGTTGTACACAATAACAACCATGTTGTGCATGACTAACATTGATAAACTTAACCCTTCCCAGCAATACTAGGATCTAAGACATCTCCAAAGGCCTCATGATGGAAAATGCTATCCACATCCAAAGAAAAAACTAGGGAAGATGAAGTGTTATTTTATTCTCTTCTGTTGAGTTTTGTTTCCTCTTTATGGTGATTCCTCCTATTGGTTCTACTTTTCAGTTACAACATCACTAATGTGAAAATATGTTTCATAGGAATGTATATGTATAGCCTATATCAGATTGTGGGCCATCTTCGGAAGCGTGGTGGGGAAGAAGGGGGAGAAAAATTTTAAACTTGAAAGCATATGGAAGTGATTGTTGATAAATCAAAATAAATTAATAGAAAAATTTTTAAAAAAGAAAATCAGAATTAGGTAAGGGGAAGCCAGTGAAGTTATAAGAGACAAAGAAATAAAAAAATATATAAAGAATGAAAAAATAGAAGAGAATGTGAAAGATTTCATAAGAAAAACATCTCATGTGGAAAACAGATGAGTAGAAAACATACCAATAATTGGACTACCTGAAAGCTATGATCAAAAAAAAAAAGAATCTTGGTACAATAATACAAGAAATAATTAAAGAAAATTGTCCTGAAGAATTAGAAAAAATCCATAATCACCACCTGAAAGAGATCCTATGACGAAAAGTTATAGGAATATTACAGTCAAAATCTGAAACCCCCAGCTCAAGGACAAAATATTATGAGCAACAAGAAAAAAACGATTTTCATATGGCTTGACCACAATTAGAATCACACAAGACCCAGCAGTGGCAACACTAAAAGATTGCAGGTCTTGGAACACTATATATCAAAGAGCAAAAGAACTGGGCTTCTAGCCAAAAATATCATACCCAGCAAAGCTAAGCACAATTCTGAATGAAAAAAATAGATATTTAATGAATTGTCAGACTTTCAGAACTTTGTTTAAAAAAAAAAAGCAGAATCCTGAACTCAATAGAAGATTTGACATACAAGAGTCAAGAGAAATTATAAGGTACATACCATGACCAATTATAAGGGACTCAATAAGGATAGAATGTTTACCTTTTATGCATGTAAATATAAAACCTATATCTAGGATTGTTTTTAGTAATTAGGTAGCTTATAAGAAAGATTGGAGTAGACCTAAGTATGACATGATTTCAAATAGTAAAACCATTCAAGAACAGCTAAAAGAGTAATTATCTTATACAAATGAGATGCAAAAGAAGAACCAATACAGAGGAATTAGATGGGGGAAGGGGGCTGTTAGTTCTGGAAACGTACTTTCATTTGGAATGGGTTCAAGAAGGAAAAACACATATACATCTAAAAGAGTATAAAAGTTTTCTAAATTTAGAAAGAAATAAAACTGTAAGGGGATAGGGAGGGGGGAGAGGATAAAGGAGGGATTTTTAGAAGGGAGGGGGAGAGAATAGGTCAAAGGGGTATAAAAAAGGGTATTTAGATTTAGGGAAATGGGAGGATAAGGGAGGGATTGCTGGAGGGGGGTAGGTTAAGTAATAGGAGGGCAAGGTAGCAGGTAGAAGTAAAGCAGAGGAGTTAGGAGCAACAGGAAATAAGAGATATGCACAAACATAAAAAAAATTAGGAGTAGTATCTCTTAGGGGTAGTATATGTTTATATATGTGTATATGTATGTATGTATACATGTATGTATATATCAATATCCATATATATATATATATGTGTGTGTGTTTAATTATAGTCATGGGGTGGAAGGTAAGGGGGAAGAAGGGGGGAAAAGAACAAAGTAAAAAGTATACAACAGAGAACAAAAGAAAACCTACAATGAAGCAAAGAAAAGATGGACAGTTTTCATTATAACGTGCAGTATTTAGTGTATTGGCTTTCTTGAAATGAAAAGTTATTGCTATACATTCTGAATCCTCTCTTATGTTCTGTTGTGCACATGACACATTTTTGTTTTCTTTTCTTACTTTATATTTAAGTTTATGTTTCTTTTTATTATATTTAAATTTCAGTATTTGTCTAAAATAAAATTTTGAAAAAGGAACACAATTGAACAAAATGCTGTCCTAACATTTATAGGTACTTTTTAAAATTGGTATGGAATGCTAACAAAATTAAGAAATTATAGACCAAACATTTTAAAGTATTACTAAAAATGAGCTTAAGCAACTTTCAAGACAGAAAAAGCCTAGCACATGGTAAGTACTACATAAATTACTACGTTTAGCATGAAAATGCCAAGGGTAATAAAATAAATTACTTTAAGTTTGAAAGGTATTTAAGTAAATTATTATCATCTGATTGGTAATGTTTTAAATGTAAGAAGGGTAAGAGAAGTTACTAAAGCAAGTTTCTTCCTCTGTTCAATCTGAATACTGTTACATCATAAATATATCTGTTATAGGATTATTAGAGTATATTTTGTATATAAAAACTAGAAAATAATAATACTAATAATAAATTACTGTTGGAAGAAAAATGTGGTAAAATCCTCTTAGGAGATCTTTATCTGGGAGGTTCCTTCGAATGGGCCCCACTGACAGGGTATTGTGAGACTCTACAGCACTGCCATTTGAAGAACCAGGGCCTCTCCCACCTAAAGTGGAGAAATGAAACTTTTGAATAATAAGTGGGTATTATTTGGGATGATTTGGAAACTCTCGTAACTGTATCTTTCAATGCTATTATTTTAAATCAACTATTCACTGTGTGTGAACTTGTGGTGAAGAAGTGGAAACAGCAGTACAATGCTAAACAGGTCTCTCGGCCTGCATGACTGAGGAAGGTAAGCCATTCCTTCAATTTCTATCACCAGGTGTACTTTTTTTAGTTCCCAGGGAGTGGGGAGGGGTCATTGTGGCACACAAGGAATAATAGATTCAATCAAGCAAGGGTGGGTTACTCTAGATACCACCCTAATGGCAACTGGCATAACAGCCACTTGTCCAACTTTTAATCAGCTTGCATTTTAAGTCATCTGCTAGTTTCTGGTGTTCATCTGCTAGCTTGTACCCCTCTTTGAGTACTTACAGAAAAAGATTATTGTGCCCAAGTCAGTACTTGACCAAAGTTGAAATATTCCCTGGTTTTAAAGCCACAGCTCCCTCTCGTATCATAGCTTTCACTTGCCTACGTGGACTCTGCTTAGGGATCCCATGTCATTCTCATCTCATTGTATTCTAGAAATGTTCAGATAGTCTGTCTTTGGCTTTATCTACAGACCAAAGTAGGGAATGATGGTTGTAAACAGATGAAAGTTGTTGAATGATAGTTGTGAAGAGATGGAATTTGTGAATAGCTGAAACATTCTATATGAGATTTTGAGGCTCATATGTGAGAAAAATAATGATCATCTAGCCCTAAGCTGTCATTAGTGAAATTTTGCTATTTGAGAAAGAGTCCGTTGGGATTTGATTTGCTGCTAATCTAAGTCTTGAATCCAGATATACGTGACTGGCCCCTCATAAGGCTGCTAGTTCAACATGCTATGTGCCCTTCCACCTAAGGACTGCCACAAGTGGATGTCTGTCCCTAAGAAAGTAAAGAGAACAACCTTGGGAAGGCAAAGGCAGGATTCTCTTGACCTATCCCCATCTTGGTAAATAAGATATTTTCCTACCTAGTTAATTCTGAGCCTGGCTATGACATCCTGCCATACAATTGGCAGCCTATGACTCACCTGAAATCAAACAGAATTAATGCTACTATGTCTCTGCCTTTCTCCTCATAAAGCAAATTCTATTGATAGGAGCAAGTGTAATAGAAGATGAACCCTATTGGTGACTTCTGATTAAGTAATATATGCTAGTATAGGGAGGGATCATTTTGAATTGTCATTTGAATCACAAATAATAGAGACCATGAAGACTTGTAATTGGTGGGTTATTTAGTTTATAAGAAATCATCCTATAACATTCTTTCATTGTGATAATATGATTAGTGGCACATGTCACTTAGTGGAAAATGTGACTAATTTTCAAAATCAGATTAAGAATTTTATATGTGAAATCTGTTTAAAACATTCATCTAATAATATTAAGAGAGACAAAGACTCTCTTTCCAGTTCAGGTTCTTATGATGCAACAGTTGAAATTCTCTGAAGTTTCAGATGAATTATATATTCTTAATATAAAGATTCATCTTACAGGTGTATTTTAAACTAGTTTGTATTGTCCTCCTACATGCTCTTGGAAACTAGGAAGCAGATCTAGAAGGAAATAAGCCTCTTCAGAGCTGACCTATGAATGTGGCTTGTTTTAGAAATATAAAATTACAGACCTGGAACTTTTTTCATCTACATTAAGGACATGTGATCCTTAACAACTGAATCTATCTAAAGCTATGAAGCTACGATTATTGGAACTTGCTGTTAGACCTCATGGGACTGTAATTGATATTGTGAGTCTGATTCCAGATATGATCCTCAAAGGAATCCTATTAGGCCAATGATTCATGATACCAGGTACCTAAAGGGGTTGACATCCATGAATTATAGGTGAAGTTCTCCTGAGGAAGGCAGGGAGAATGATTCTTAGCATGGGCTGAGGTAGGATTCTCCTGACTCGATTTCCCCAGCATAAAATTGCCTCTTGAATGAAAGTATTTTAAGCCTAGCTCAGTAAAATTGGCTATCTATTATCAGGGCATCTTAATCTTTTTCCACTTGTGATCCTTTTTCACTCAAGAAATTTTTACATGACCCTGGGTCTATAGGTATATAAAATAGGTATACAAATCAAACATTTACTGATAATAAATCATAAAGAAATTTATTTTAAAACAATTCTTTGGTATACATATAATTTTATCATTTATTAAAGATGAAAGCAAATTTGCATACCAGTGAGATGAATGTGCTTGTTTATTTTTGCTTAAAGAATTAAATCTTGGCAGAATATTTGATACTGCAGGATGTAGAGCATCTTCAACATTTTTCAGAGTTGATCAATATTTTGATTTTATAATCATCCATGCTGAGACTGTAGCTTTGCATAAATATGTAGTACAAAATGGCAGAAATATGTTTAGGGCCATTTCAGAAATTGTTGGAAATTCTGTCCTAATCTCAGGCCAAGATTCATTTAATAATTTTGTATGTACTTTAAAAAAAAAAAAAAGAAACAAAAAAAACACTGCAATTCCTAACATACAATAGTCTCAAATCTGATCCAAGGTGTTTCTGGCCATGTTCGTTGGTGTTGCATGGTGTGATGGCATGTGCAGTGCAAAGTGCCTATGTTGTATGTTCAGAACCAAGGCTGCAGTGAAGTTGCATGGCAGAATATGGGCAAGCACTACCAAAAACACCTCAGATTCATGGAGCATTTGATTTTCAATGAATTTTTGGTTGTTGTGTGTTAAGAAACCTTTTACTATTGCCAAATTTTTAGCAACCCCCACATTCAGTCATGTGACCCCATATGGGGTTGCAACCCACAGTTTAAGAAGCACTGATAGAAACAACATACTTACTGCTTGATCTGGGAGGGAGGGAAGGATGGGGATGGGGGGGGCTCAGGAATGGAGCCAGCAGGAATGATCAGGGAAAGCCTGAGGCTGGGAGACAAAATCCAGTCTGAGATTCAGCCCTCTGGCAGGGGACCTGAGGGCTCTGAAAGAAGAGTGGGCAGGAAAGCAGGAGGCCTGGGGAAGGGGAGCACAGGTAGGGTTTGGAAGGAAGACATTCTAGCCCAGATCATGGCAGGGAGGTCAGGGACACTGGAAATATAGAAGGGCTTCAGGTGGATAGCTGAGCCTGGGAAAATAGGAAGACTGTCCTTAGGTCTAACTAGGAGCTGGGGAGGCCTCCTGGGACCCTCTGGAAGAGCTTATGCTTGGAATCCCTCATGGGACAGCTGACACAGGGAGTCAGTGCCTGGCATCTGATAAGGAAGCAGCCCAGGAGCTGGGAGTCAAGATAAGGGGGGGGCCAGGCAGGAGCTTTGGTTCCTGCATCCAAAATGGAACGCTAAGGAAAAGTTCATGGATCCTTCCAGAGGGTCAGGTCTGAAGTCAGAGCAACCAAATCTCTAACTAAAAGCTGGGGGCAGGAAGACAGGTCATCTGGGTCCTGGTGGGAGGACAGAAAGCAGGATTCCTGGGTCTCTGTGGGCAAGGTCTGAATGTTGGGGAAGGGTGACTCAATGGTAAATCTAGGGATGGTAGAGTCCTCAGACATTTGGTTAGTGATTAAGAGACTGGAAAAGATTTCAGGGGAGGGAGCTCATCCAGTAGCCAGGCCTGGGAGAGTGGCCTGCTCCTGGTGGACCTGGAGGACACTCACCACATGCTGAGATGAGGAAGATGAGACCCAATGGCAAGAGCAGCCAGCAGAAGAGGGGGGGAGGGCTGGCTCAGAACTACCTGGGACCTGCACCCACAGAGCTGGTTTCCAGAAGGTAAAAAGATCCCAGCTCCATGGGAAGGCAGAGGGATCTCTGCTCCAGGGAAGGCAGAGAGGTCTCAGCACCAGTGAAGGAAGACAGGTCTCATCTCCAGAGATAGTTTATCTGCAAAAGAAGAAGGCAGAGCAATCTCAGTATCAAGTTCCTGTTTTTAAGTCAGCCTACTCTCAGAGGATCCTCCTAGTCCCAAGAGCTACACTCTGCCCAAGCCTCTGAGGTCCCCGGGATGGGTCCTTTCCACCCATCACACCCATGGCCAGGACCTCAGGACCCTGTGTGCCTCTTCTACTCAGGCCCTGCTCTCCATCACAAGAAATTCCTTGACCACTGGAATTGCCCTATTCTGCCTAGACTCCTCTCAGACCTCCAAACTCCACCCCAAGGCTCTTATTCCACCTTGGCCACCACCCACCAGACTGTTCATCCCTGAGAACTCCTCCTCTCCCATCCCTCTATTACCTGATTTATTATTAGAGGAAAGATTGGGGAATTTAAGAGTTGGCTGGGGGAGAGCAAAGAAGAGACAACTTTGAGATTTCCAGGAAAGCAAGTGATTTACAGCAAAATAGAACCTCATTTCAAAATGTGGGTTGTTCACAAAATGCAGTCAGTTTGGTGATCACATTTCTCTTAATCTGAATTAGAATGTGGGCTCATTTAAAGTCACATGTGTTCTCCCAGGAGGATAATTGGGATGTCTGACCATCTATGAGTAGATCAGCCCTTAATGCAAAATATACTTAAAATTTGGCATTAAGGTGATATGTTTAGGAGCTGTAAGCATAAGAATTAAATGTAATTGGATCCTAATTGCCCCATTCCACTCTCTGAATGAAATCAATCTAGAGTATCCAATGGATGGATGGATAAAGTGATTTTTTTATTTAAGATAATTCTAAGACAATCAACTGAATTGATGTCATTATTTCATGGTCTAAAATGAATATTATTTATGTTATTATTATGCTTCTAATTTTTTCATCTTTGGATTTTTGGGAAAACATTTTATAAGAAATGATGTTAATTTGAATATTGATTTCTAGAGTGTTATACAATTGTACCCTTAGAAAATGAAGTATTCTTTTGATCTGGATACTGAGAAAATATTAAGCTGTAAGAATGTAGTTAGAATGTTTAAAAATTGTTATATACTTAATTGGGTATATTTTGCTTTAAAATTAACAATAATAATAACTTATTCTTTGAGGTAAGTACAAAGGAGCTTCTACATTCTGATTGCTAAAAGGACAATGCTTTATTCAGGCTTTCACCTGGATTAAGTAGGCAAAACTTAGGACAAAGAGAATTAAAAGGAGTTTATTATACTCTGTCAAAGTAGCAACACATTGAGAGGCTGATCACTGCAGAACAGCAAGGGATTCACGGTGGAACCACCTTTTGTTGATAAGTTTTGTAATGACACAAAAGACAATTTCGATAATTTGGGAACTAGGTCATGGGCAACAGAGCTATTACTTTATCGTCATTATTATTTTGACTACTTCCTCCTCAACTCTATTCCCCTTCTTGAACTTCCATTTTCCTCTCTCCTTGTATTTGCTAATCTCCTTGATGAACTTAATGTCTTTCCATACCAAAATGCTCTCTTTTTCCTGGATCAGCTCAGACTGAGGCTCATGATTTTTTGCTTCTTCTCAAATCATCTCCCTGCTTATTAAAATTTTATTTATTTTATTCTCAAGTTAAGAAACAAAACAAGCATTCCCATAACATGGTAGAAAAGAAAAAAAAAGATGATTGTACATGAAACTGCAAATATGTACAACTTGCTATTTCTCTTAAATATACAATGAAGTTAACACGTAACTCTTTTTTTTACCTTTTTTCTTCCCTCCTCCCTGCCATAGAGATGGCTACCATTAGACACAAATAGGTATATGTGTGTGTATATACACATATATATAGACACACACACATATATATACACACACATATGTTTGTATTATGTATGTATATATGTAAAACCATTCTATGCATACTTCTATTTGTCAGTTCTTTCTCTGGATGGAGAGAGTTTCTTGTTTCACATGAACTTCACAGCTAATTTGGGTATTTATACTAGTCAAAATGACTTAGCCACTCAAAGATGTTTTATAAACAATATTGCTATTATTGTATATGAAGTTCTCTTGGTTCTACTCATTTTATTCTTCATTGCATTGTGCAAGTTTTTCCATGGTTTTCTAAGATCATTGAGCTCATCATTTCTTACAACACAATAGTATTCCATCACAATCTTAAACTGCAGCTTGTTCAGCCATTCCCCAATTGATAGGCATTCTCACAATTTCCAGTTCTTTACCATTACAAAGAGGGCTGATAAATAATTTTTAGAAGATATATGTCCTTCCCATTTTTTTTTCTTTTTTTTGGTGAGACAATTGGGGTCACACAGCTAGTAAGCATCAAGTGTCTGAGACTGGATTTGAACTCAGGTCCTTCTCACTCCCAGGCCAGAGCTCTATCCACTGTGCCACCTAGTTGTCCTCCATTTTTCGCTATCATCTTGGGAAACAGACTGGGTAGTGGTATTGCTGGGTCAAACGGTATATGCTATTTAATTACTCTTTGGGCATAATTCCAGATTAGTCTCCAAAATAGCTGGATCAGTTCACAGTTCCACCAACAATGAATTAGTATGCCAATTTCTCCACATCCCTTCCAACATTTGTTGCTTTCCCTTTGAATCATTTTAGCCAGTCTGATCGATCTAAAATGATATCTCGAAGTTGTTTTAATACACATTTTCTAATCAAAAATTTAGAGAATTTTTGTATAAGTATAAATTATTTTGGTTTATTCATGAGAAAATAGTCTGTTCATACCCTTTGACCATTTATCAATTGGGGAACAACTCATATTATATATTTGGCAAAGTTCTTTATAGACTGGAGACATGAGACTTTTATCTGAAAGTCTATCTATAGTATTTTCCCCCAATTTTCTGCCATCCTTCTGATCTTGGCTATATTTGTTTTATTTGTACAAAACCTTTCTAATTTCATGTGATCAGAATTGTCTATTTAACACCTCACACTGCTCTCTATCTTGTTTATTCACAAATTGTTCACCTATCAATAAGTATGATAAATAATATATTCCATGTTCTTCAAATTTTGTTGTGATTTTTCACTATGTATCTAGGTAATGTCTCCATTTTGATCTTATCTTGGTAAGTGGTGTAAAGTATTAGTCCATGCTGAATTTTTGCCATACTGCTTTCCAGTTTTCCCAACAATCTTTACCAAATAATGAATTCTTATCCCCCAAACTTAAGTCTTTATACTTCTCAAATACAAGGATATTATATTTATTTGCTGCTGTAAATTGTATATCTACTCTATTCCACTGATCTACCTTGCCATTTCTTAATACCAGATAGTTTTGATAATTATAACTTATACTATAGTTTAAGATCTGGTACTGCTAAACCTCTTTTACATTTTTTTTTCATTAGTTCCTTTGAAATTCTTGACTTTATATTCTTCTTAATGAATTTTTAAAAATTTTTTCTAATTCAGTAAAAATGTTTTTGGTAATTTAATTGGGATGGCATTGGATATATAAATTAGTTTAGGTAAAATCATCATTTTTATTATATTGGCCCTGCCTACTCATGAACATTTAATATATCTCGAATTATTTAAATCTGATTTTATTTGTATAGAAAGTTTTTTATAATTCTGTTCATGTAGTTCTTGGGTTTGTTTTGGAAAGGGTAGTCCTAGTATTTTATACTGTCTAGAATTATTTTAATGGGGCATCATTTACAAGCTTTTCTTGCAAGATTTTGTCTCACGATTTTATAGTAGATCATAAGATCCTTGACAACAATGACCACCTTTTGTCTTTCTATCCCCAGAACTTAGCACAGTTCTTCCCAGTAACATCATTGTACTCATTGAGTATGTATAACTTATACTGTACATGGTTCTTAGTTCTATTCATTTCTCTCTGCATCAGTTCATACAAGAAGAATAGGTATAAACTAGAGAAGAAAAAAAAAACAGAAGAAATTGAATACAGTTGCCCAGTTTTTGATAAATTCAAGAACATAAATAGGAAGAATCCTCAATTTTGACAAGGACTGTGGAGAAAAATGGAAAGAAGTTTAGCAAACATCAGACAAACTCTACTTCCTGCTGCATTGAACTCAGAATGGATTCTGCACCTAACTATAAAAGTCAACAATTAAAACCCATAAGAAAGAAGATGAAGGAGATGTGGTCAGCCTCACAACTCCTGCAAACAGATGGAGAACCTGGCCTAGCCAGAATCCCGAGTGGGAAATCCAAGACACCACAGTGAGGCATTGTTCCAGACCAGGTCAGTGTAGGGAAAGAGAGAGGGAGAAAGAGGTCTGTGGACACTGAGGAGGTAGTCGAGTCAGAATGGGCATTGCTGAGCATTCCAGCTCAAAGGGAGGCTGTTCATCAGGCAAGAAGGAGTCCCAGATCCAGTGTAAACTCCTGGAGAGTTCTTTCTCCTGGAGTTGTCAGGCAGCAAACACCATATCGACTATTCCTCAGCCCTTTCTAAAGCCACACTGGCTCTCAGGTAGATGACTATCTTCCAAGTGAAGGATCAGCCTATTATGGAGGCCTCTGGAAAGAATCTTGCCAACAATGACGAAGAGAGAGACCCCTCCCACCCCCCCCATGATTGCCACAGGACAATCTATTTCCTTT
>NW_020954386.1:0-26006 GCF_900497805.2 Vombatus ursinus
TTATGTTATTTTTAGTGTCTTCTTCTAGTTCAATTAATGTTACCTTATAAATTTGGCTACAAAGATATTTGGAACTTATATATTTATCCCAGATTTTGGTTTGTGGTCTATGATTCCCTTCCAAAAATGCAGATCTTGTTTTTAATTTTTGGAAAGATTGTTTTTGTTTTGTCAGGGTGATTACAAATCTTGTTTTTTTAATTCACTTAACGCATAGAATTTTTATTCCCATCCCATCAGTTTTGTTTTTGAGCATATACATATGTATATATTTTGAGTAAATACATACATATATGTATATATTTAAATTTTTGTTTATAGTTTTGAGTTCCAAATTCTATCCCTTCCTCTTTCCCTCCCCTTCTACCTCCCTGAGCCAGTAAACAACCAGACATTGGCTATACATGTGCAGTTACATAAAACATTTCCATGCTAGTCCTTTTGTACAAGAAGACTCTAATAAATGAAAGAAAATGAAAAATAGCATGCTTTGTTCTATATTAAAATACCAGTTCTTTCGCTATAGGTGGACAGTATGCTTCACAAATAGTCATTTAAGATTGTCTTGGATCATTGCATTGCTGAGCATAGCTGTCATTCACATTTCTTCATCGAACAATATTTCTGTTACTGTGTACAATGTTCTGGTTTTCTTCCTAAAACTATGCATCAGTCATGTAAGTCTTTCCAGGTTTTTCTGAAATCATTCTGCTTGTCATTTCTTATGGCACAGTAATATTTCATTCCATTCATATACCACAGCTTCTTTAGCCATTCCCTAATTGATGAGCATTCCCTTGATTTTCAGTTCTTAGCCACTACAAAACCTGCTGCTATGAATATTTTTGTACAAATAGGTCTTTCCCCTCCCCTTTTCTAAATGCCTTTGGGATACAGACCTAGCAGTGGTATTGCTGAATCGAAGAGTATGTACAATTTTATAGCCCTTTGGGCATAGTTTCAAATTGCTCTCTAGAATAGTTTCTTCACTTTTCAACTCTACCAAGAATGCATTAGTGTTCCACTTTTCCCACATCACCTCTAACATCCAACATTTTCCTTTTTTGTCATACTAGCCAATGTTAGGTGTTATCTCAGAGTTGTTTTAATTTGCATTTCTCTAATCAATAGGATTTAGAGCATTTTTCATATGATTATAGACAGCTTTGATTTCTTTGTCTGAAACCCGCATGCTCACATCCTTTGACCATTTATCAACTGGGGAATGACTTCTATTCTTATAAATTCATGTAATCTTACAAATTTGACTAAGTTGACTAAGTTCTCCATATTTGACCAAAGAGACCCTTATTAGAGATTGTTGTCACAGAACTTTCCCCCTTTTTCTGCTTTCCTTATACTTTTGGTTGCATTGGTTTTGTTTGTGCAAAAACCTTTTAACTTTACGTAATCAAAATTATCAATTTTGCATTTTTTAATCTTTTTCTTCCTTGGTCCTGAATTCTTCCCTTACCTACAAATTTGACAGATAAACTGTTCCATGGTCTCTAATTTTCTTATGGCATCAATCTTCATGTGTAAATCATGTACCCACTTGGACTTTCTTGGTACATGGTGTGAGATGTTGTTCTATATTTTCCTAGCAGTATTTGTCAAATAATGAATTTTTGTTCCATAGGCTTGGATCTTTGTGTTTATCATACACTAGATTACTATGATCATTTACTATAATATAATTTGTACCTAATTTATTCCACTGATCCACCACTCTATTTCTTAGCCTATACCGGAATGTTTTGTTTATTTCCAGTTTATAGTACACTTTGAGATCTGGTATGGCTAAACCACCTTCTTTTGCATTTTTTTTCAATGATTCCCTTGATATTCTTGAGCTTTTCTTCTTCCAAATGAATTTTATTATTATTTTTCTAGTTCTATAAAATAATTTTTGGTACTTTGATTGGTACGAAATGGAATAAGTAAATTAAATTAGGTAGAATTGTCATTTTTATTATATTAGCTCTTCCTACCCATGAGCAACTGATGTTTTTCCAATTATTTAGATCTGACTTTTTTCATGTGAAAAGTGTTTTGCAATTATGTTCATATATTTCTTGGTTTTGTCTTGGCAGGTAGACTCCCACATATTTTGTATTATTTACAGTTACTTTAAATTGAATTTCTCTTTCTGTCTCTTGCTGCTGGACTTTGTTGGTAATACATAGAAAGGCCGACTTAAGTAACTTATCTAGGGTCACACAGCTAGTAAATTTCTAAGGCCAGCTTTGAACTCAGGAAGATGAACCTTCCTGACGTTAGGCCAGGAGCTCTGTCCAGTGTCCCACCTACCTGCCTGATGAGAGAGTTCTTAAAACACATAGTGCTATGCACCAGAAACAGTTATAAAATGACAATTTATGTCTTCCCTGTTCAATGGGCCAATATAAGGGCAGGGAAAGGAAAATTTAGTAAACACCAGTCAGAAATGCATATGATAAAAATACTTTATTTCAACAAAATTTATATCAGGTCTTTTGTTGTTATTCTAAATTAAAGCTTAGATCTTGCAACACAAAGCCCAGGACAGAGCATGAAAACAAAGTGGTCTATATGGATAAAAGTAAAATGAGGATCACAAACATAATTCCATGTAGTGCCATCATCAGGTAAAACAAGTATTGATGTTATTGTAATGGGCAATGAATGTGTAATCTTTCTAAAAATTTAGGTTTCAAGGGGCAGCTAGTTGGTGCAGTGGATAGAGCACTGGCCCTGGAGTCAGGAGGACCTGAATTCAAATCCTACCTCAGACCCTCGACACTCACTTGCTGTGTGACCCTGGGCAAGTCACTTAACCCCATTGCCTAGCCCCCCACTCCCCCAAAAAAAGTTAGTTTTTAAATTGGCAGCATTTGAATGGAATCATCTTTGTCCATTTAAATTGAATTGTTAAGCTATATGTAGTGAATTAAAATAAAAATTATTTAAAAATTCTTAAAAGAACCAAAAGCCCAAAATGTCAGATTAGAGTGAGTCCCTAGAGCATAGAATGTCAAGGCTATTAGAGAGCTCGGAATGCAGAATGTCTAGTCTGGGAGATAACACAGAGAACAGAGTGTTAGACCTGGCAGGCTATTTAGAAAAAGGGCTATATCAGTGATGAGAGAGTCCTTATGACTTAGAAGGTCATAAGGAAGAGAGGCTGGAAGAACATAGGATGTTGAGGATTGAAGAGCCCTCAGAATTCAGAAAGTAACTAACATTTGTTAAGTACTTTAAAGGGAAAAAGCATTTGGCCAATATTACCTCCTGTTATCCTCCCTGCAAACCACTAAGGTGAGTGCTCTTACCATCCTCATTTGGGAGGAGAGAAAAGAGAGACAAAGAAAGCTAAAGAGCCTCCCCCAGTGTCACAAAGCTGGAAATGAATACAGCAGGCCAGAGAACAGATAGGATTCTTCCAGTGTGGAGGAGTCCATGGGCAGACAGACATAAGTATCTGCAGGAGACAACTAAGACATAGAACAAAATCAAGTGACAGAAATAGATCCTAAAATATAAGCTATCTTTTCTCACAAACAAACAACCTGGAAGATATGTCAGGGAGAAGTAATTGAAGGCTCACTGTACTCCTATAAAACCTTAAATACAAAAAGCCTAGATACCATATTTCATGAAATCAGAGATGAAAATTGGCCATATCTATATGAACCTGACTGTAAAATTAAAATAGAGAAAAACACAGTTGTCAGCTCTTCACAGAAACCCCATATTGTAAACTCCAAAAAATTTCTTAACCAAAATCTAGAGCCTCCTGACCTTATGCAGGTGGAATTATCATGATCCCACTGGAAGGTATGCTACTTGGCATTCAGGTCTACTTAGGGCAACAACACAGGGCCAGGCAAGGACCTGTGCTTAGCAGTGGCATTCTAAGGCAATGAATCTTCATGGACCCTAGACTTTGTCCTCGTCGAGGAATGTGATTCTTGGTTTTAATCCTAGCTCCTTTGACCTCTGGAATATCATGTTCCAAACCCTCTGATCCATTAAGGTAGAAACTGCTAAATCTTGTGTTATCTTGATTGCATTTCCACAATACTTAAATTGTTTCTTGTTGGCTGCTTGCAATACTTTCTCCTTGAACTGGGAACTCTGGAATTTGGCTATAATATTCCTGGGAGTTTTCCTTTTGGAATCTCTTTCAGGAGGTGATTGGTGGATTCTTTCCATTTCTATTTTACCCTCTGGTTCTAGAATATCAGGGCAGTATTCCTTGATAATTTCTTCAAAGATGATGTTTAGGCTCTTTTTCTGATCATGGTTTTCAGATAGTCCAATAATTTTTAAATGATCTCTCCTGGGTTTATTTTTCAGCTCAGTTGTTTTTCCAATGAGATCTTTCACATTGTCTTCTATTTTTTCATTCTCTTGGTTTTGTTTCCTTATTTCTTGATTTCTCATAGAGTCATTAGCTTCCATTTGTTCCATTCTAATTTTTAAGGAATTATTTTCTTCAGTGAGCTTTTGGACTTCCTTTTCCATTGGGCCAATTCTGTTTTTAAGGCATTCTTCTCCTCATTGGCTTTTTGGATCTCTTTTGCCATTTGGGTTAGTCTATTATTTCAGGTGTTATTTTCTTCAGCATCTTTTGATGTCTCCTTTAGTAAGCTGATGACTCGTTTTTTATGATTTTCTTGCATCACTCTCATTTCTCTTCCCAATTTTTCCACTACTTCTCTTACTTGATTTTGAAAATCCTTGATCTTCCTTCTCACCAAAGCAAGATTCTACAGTCTGAGTTTTTTCTGTTGTTTCCTCATTTTCCCAGCCAATTATTTAACTTTTTAAAAACTCTTTGTTAAGTTAAGGCTGGGCTTCCAGTTTGTCTTGGGCTGGAAATTTGTTTCACTCTGTTTCTGTGCATTCTGCTGCTCTAGAATTTGTTTAGAGTTATAGATTTTGTGCAGCTGTTTTCAGAGATAATTCTAGGGACCTGTAAGTTTTCAGTTTTTCAGAGGTGGTATGATATAAGAAGAGGTGTTTCCTCCTCTCCTAGCCTGTGGTCTGGTCTGTGAGTGACCACAAACTCTCTTTTCTACCCTGGAACTGTGAGGAGGGTTCCCTCTCCACTGATGCCACAAGCTCTGCTGTGGTGCCTCTGGCCTGAGATCCTCTTTCAGTTCTCTCTTCTAGCTTGGAACCAGAACCAAGACCTCCAGCCTCCTGTAAGTGCCCATAGCCAGTGGTGTCCCCATCTACTGCTTCTGCAATCACCGGGTAGGTACTGATTCCTTCTCACATTGGGCTACATCTCTACATACCAGCTAGGTCTGTTATTCCTTGTCAACAGAGCTTCCCTAGATTTTTTCCAGCTTAGATGCCCAACACCCCTCACTATCCATGGAATCAAAGTTCCTGGCCTGGGGCCAAGGCAGCCTCCCAACCTAGCTAGCCCCAGGCCTTGCCCCTCATTGTTTAAGGGGACCTAGGACCTGGCCTGGAGGTGTTTGCTCTTCACAAGGACCAAACCTAGTCCTAGGACTTTTCTTCAGATCTTCCTGGGTTGTCTCAGGAAAACTCCTCTTCTGCCCCTACTCTTTTATTTTTACTGCTCAATATTCATCCTGAGGTGCTATTTCATCTCTTTTGTGAAGGAAAATCTTGAGAGCTTAGAATTTTCTGACCTACTCTGCCATCTTCCCAGAATCCTTTCCCACATTTTTTTCCTAAAATCATTGAGTGCATCATTTTTATAGTGCAATAGTATTTCATCAAAATTATGTACCACTCACTAGCTGTGTGATGCCGGGCAAATCACTTAACCCCAATTGCCTCATCAAAAAAAAAATAAGAAAATCATGTACTACAATTGCTTCAGCCATTCTCCAATTAATGAACATCCATGCTATTTCCAGTTCTTTGCCACCATGAACAGAGCTGCTATAAACATTATAGAATATGTAGGTTCTTTTCCTTTACCCCTGATTATTTTTGGAAATAGACCAAGTCGTGTTATTACTGGGTCAAAGGGTATAGGTAGTTTAATAAATCTTTGGGCATAATTCCAAAATGCTCTCCACAATGGTTGAATCAGTTCACAATTCCACCAACGTTGAATTAGTGTCCCATTTTTTCAATATACCCTCCAACATTTGTCACTTTTCCTTTCTATCATTTTAGCCAATCTGGTAGGTGCAAAATGGTATCTCAAGGTTGTTTTAATTTGCATTTCTTTAATCAATAACATTAGCATTTTTTTTGATATGACTACAAATTGTTTTGATTTCTTCATTGGAAAATTGTCTGTTCACATCCTTTGGGCATTTATCAGTTTGGGAATGACTCGTATTCTTATACATTTGACAAAGTTCTTGAGACCTTTATCTGAAAAACTATACAAATTCTTTTCCCCAATTTACTGCTTTCCTTCTGATTTTGGTTCCATTTGTTTTATTTGTACAAAAAAACTTTTTGATTTAATGTACTTGAGATTATCCATTTTACACGTCACTTTGCTCTCTCTTTTTTATTCATAAAGTGTTCACATGTCCATAAGTATGATAAATAATACGTTCTGTGTTCTTCTAATTTTCTTTTGTAAAATCTGTCTTTATATCTAGGTCATGTATCCATTTTGACCTATCTTAAGAGGTAATAGAGGAAATCTAATAAATCAGAATCTGAGAATTGTTTTTACAAATTTTAAAGTAAGTGTTTATTGGTGTTGTTTGTTTTTCACATCATGTTACTGATTCCCAATATCCACCCCCCTTTTCACCTAGATATCCATCTCTTATATCATATAGTATTTCTTTTAGACAAAAAAGAATCAGCACAACTAATTAACATATTGTAAAAGTCTAAATATTTATATAACGTGTAACAGCTCTAAATCTCATAAATTCACAAATTGGGATATTTAGGGCGTCCTCTCACATTTTTTTTTGGAGACATGTTTGATTTTTATACTTCTGTAACATTCACTTTTATTTTTTTGTGCAACTGTTCTTTCCATTTACATTGTTGTAGTCATTGGTTGTATTTTTTCTTGGCTCTGCTTACTTCACTCTGCATCAATTCACATAGATCTTTCCAAGTTTCTTTCCAATCATCACATACATCATTTCTTATAGCACAGTTACATTCCATTACACTTAAGTACCACAGTTTGTTTAAACATTCTCCAATCAATGGGCTGCTGCTTTCTTTATACTTTTTTGTTATCACAAAAGGTCTAGTATTTAGGTGTATATTGGGATTTCTATTGATCAAACACTGTTGGGGTAATGGACTGTAGTAATGGAGCCTCTGGTTCAAGTGGTATAGATATTTTAATCACTTAATTTGTATTATTCCAAATACTTTCCAGAATACTTACCCATCACTTTGCTTCTCCAACAATTCATTAGTGTGTTTATCATTTCACAACCCCTGCAACATTGAGTGCAGTCAATCTTTGTCACCTTTGCTAATTTGCAGAGTGTGAAATAAATCCTCTGGGTTGCTTTGATCTGTCTTTCTCTTATTATTAGTGATTTAGAGTATTCTTTCATGTGGTTGTGAACATTCTGAAATTCTTCTTTTCAGGATTATTTGCACATATCTTTTGACCACTTATCTGTTGTGGAATGGCTGTTAATCATATGTATTACACATATATGTATGTTGTTTCTACGTCTTGGATACCAAATCCTTATTAGAGAAATTTGATAAAAAAAAGATTATTTCCCATTTAATCACTTTTCTTCTTAACCAAAGTACATTAATTTTATTTCTGCAGAAGCTTTTCAGTTTCATGTAATGAAAATTTTCATTGAAAAAAAATAAATGGCTCTATTTCTTGTTTGGTTAAGATATCATCTCTTACTAATAGCTGTGTGTAAGTACATGATCTGAAGATCATGTTTCAATTTTGAAGGTATTGGTTTTCCCAGCAATTTATTCCTAGGTAATTTATGTTTTCCTTTTAATCAGATTCTGGTCCATGGAGTCCTATTGTTTCTGATTCTCTCTTGTCCAGTCCATTCCATTGATGGATCACTCTCTTTTTTTTTAAATCAATACCAGTTGGTTTTGATTATTGCTAACTTACAATATAGCTGGAGGTCACCAAGTACTATTTCCATTTCGTCTCTATTTCTTTTCGTCATTTCATGTGATATTTGAGATCTGTTGATTCTCTGAATGATTTTTGATATTGTTTATCAAGTTCTATAAAGTATCATTTTGGCAACTTGATTGGTATAGCATAAAATGTTTAAATTATCTTTTGCAGTATTCTCATACTTATTTGGTTGGAATGGCCTAGCCATGAACCCTGAATATTCGTCTTGCTATTTCAGTTTTTCTTTACTTCTTTGAGGAGCCCCTTGTAATTGAAACTATACAAATATTTGTTTGCTCTGATAGATCAATCTGTAAATATTTTATTCATTTTGAAGTTATCTGCAATGGCATTTCCTTTTCTATTACAATTTGTTGGATATTTTTATTATTATGCACAAATACAATTCATTTTTGAGAGTTCATTTTACAACCTTCAACCTTCCTGTCCTTATGAGTATCTTTATTGGTTTCTGAAGATTTGTAAAATACATCATCATATCATCAGCACTTAGGAAAACTTTTCTCTTCTCTTTACTTTTCTGTATGCCTTTCATTTCTTTTTCTCATCTTATTACTGTTTCTAGCATTTCTAGAACTCTATCAAATGATACTGGGGAGAGTGGGCATCCTTATTTTACAACTGAATTTCTTGAGAAAGTTTCTAGTGCAACCCCATGGTATATGATACTTGTTTTTGTTTTTAGATAGATGTATTTTATGATATTTAAAAACATCTTGCTAGTCCTCTATGTTGATAGGGTTTTTAGCAAAAAAAGTGTCCTAAAATTTGTCAAAGACTTTTTCTTCATTTATTGAGATAATCATTTTGTTTGTGGTGTTTTGGTTTCAATTTGCTAATTACACTGATGATTTTCCTAATATTTGACTGTCTTAGCATCCCTAGGAAAAATCTCTTTTAGTTATGATTAATTTCTTGGTTCAGTTGTAGTGTGTGTGCAGAATATTTTTTAAATTTTTTGAGTGCATACTTGTTAATGATATTGGCCTATAGCTTTTTACTCTGTGTTTTATCTTTTCAAAGTTTTGATATTAGGAATATATTTGCATCACACAAGAATTCTGGTAGGGGACATTTTTTCTTAATTTTGGAGAATGGTTTGTGAAGCTTTAGTACTCACTGTTCTTTAAAAGTTTGGTTTAATTCTCCTGTGAATCCATCAGTACCGGTAATGTTCTTCTTTGATAGTTTCTTTATAGCTAGATCTGTTTTGTTTTCTGAAATTGAGGTATTTAAGATTTCAGTTTGACCTTTTGATAGTTTAGGTATTTTATATTCTTTAATTTGCTCCTCTATTTTTTTTTCTATTCTCAATTGTGTTATTATAAAACTGTTTATAATGTTGTAATTATTCTTTTATTTTAGTTCTGTTGAGATTTCAACTTGCTAATTTGTTATTTCATTGATTTGAATTCTTTCCCTCTTTTACAAAACCAGATTAGTTAATGGTTTATCAAATTTATTTGCTTTTTCAAAGAAACAATTTTAGGTTTCATTTATTGCCTATAGTTTTTTCCCCACTTTATCTATTTCTCCTCTAATTTTGAATATATTCCCTTGTGCTTTTTTAGTTTACTTTTTGGATTTCTAATTTTTTTACTTGCAAATTCTGTTGTTTACCCTTCTCTATTTCTATTTTGTTAATGGCTGATTGTAGAGATATGAATCCCCCACTCCTAACCACTTTAGCAGTATCCCAGAAGTTTTGGTATATTGTTTCATCATCATCATTAACATTTTCTTTCACATAAGTTTTTGTTGTTTCTATGATTTTTCTTGGAGAAATTCACATTTTAGGGTTTCTGTGCCGGTCGCGCCATGCACTCTCCTCCTATAAGGAGCAGGCTGCCAGAGTCATACTTACCAGTCTTCGGTGCCCACCCAGATAGATACAGAGACGAGCCGATCAGGAGGTGCAAACACTCGAGCTTTATTCAGAGGCCATCACAGCAAGGCCAAGCAGGAAAGCCAGAGCAAGAGAGCAGGAGCAAGAGAGAGTGAGCTCCGACCACTACTGTCCCTTAAGTACCTACTTAGCCCCTCCTCCTCAGCCCGTCTACTAGACATTGATTGTAGGATCAGATACTGGAAGGGGATGTCTGGGTTTAGTGTTGCACCAAGGGAGAGGACGTGACGCAGGAGGCTAGGACCGGATACAGGAAGGAGGCGTCTGGGGTTAGTGCATAGACAAAGGGAGAGTATGTGACACAGGAAGTCAGGAAGGAGACATCTGGGGTTGACGTTGCACCTAGGGAGGGGACTAGACAAAGGGAACTCGTTCTCTGCCGTCCCACTCCCACGTGGCACAGCCCCCTGCCTCAGGAGCACGTGCTCCGGCTACTTCCTTGTATCCTGTTCCTTCTCCAGCTTATCACAGCTCCACATAGCACTGCCCACTGCCTCGGGAGTGTGAGCTCCGGTTACTTCTCCGTATCCAGTTCCCATCCCAGTTCACCACAACTCCGCCTAGCACAGCCCCTGCCTCGGGAGCGTGAGCTCCAGTTACTTCCTAATATCTTGTTCCTACCCCATCTTGCCACAATTCTCACATGGCAGTAGCCAACATCAGACAATCCCTCACAGGTTTCATTACTAAGTCTCCTTTTGGTTATTAGTTTTTTGTTTGTAATTCCTGAACTCATGATCATTTTTATTGCATTATGGGTGTACAAAAGATGGATTAAATATTTGTACATTTTTACATCTGTATGCCATATAATTGTGCACTAACACATGGGTCATTTCTGTAAAATTTTCATATGCTGCTAAGAAACTTGTAAATGCTTTGGCTATCCCATTTAGAAGATGCCTAAAAAGTCTTTTTTTCACGTGCAACCATGGATTTTATCATTATTATTGCTATGGTCTCCTGCATAAGTTTATTTTTATTATCAAATTGATTACATAAATGCACTGTTTTTTCAAAATACAAGCAGAGATTATGAATGATATCTTGTCAGGTATCTTGTTGAGAACAATCTTTTTGAGCTATGGGCTGTAGGTGATCTACTCTGGGGTCTCTTCCTTTTTAAAAAAAATGTGTTTTATTTTTCCTCAATTATATGTAAAAAATTTTTTTAACATTCTTTTTAAAATTTTTGAGTTCCGAATGCTCTCCCTCCATCCCTGCCCTCCTCATTTAGAATGCAAGTTTTTTTATATAGGTTATACATGTGTAGTCATGCAAAATATATTTCCATATTAGTCATGTTGTGGGAAAAAAAAACATAGACCAAAAAACCTAAGCAAAATAAGAAAGAAAGAAAGGAAGGAAGGAAGGAAGAAAGAAAGAAAAAGAAAATAAGTTTAAAAAAGTGTGCTTCAGTCTTTATTCAGAATCCATCATTGCTTCCTCTGAGGATGGATAGCATTTTTCATCAAAAGTCCTTCAGATTTGTCTTGTATCATTATATTGCTGAGTCATTCACATTTTGGAATATTACTGTTACTTTTTACAATATTCTCCCAGTTCTCTTCATTTCACTTTACTTCAGGTCATATAAGTTTTTCCATTTTTCTCTGACAGCATCCTGCTCATCATTTTCTTATAGCACAAGAGTATTCCAGTTTCTTCCAGTAATTCCAGTAAGACAGTTTCTTTAGCCATTCCCCAACTGACAGACATCCCCTCAATCTCCAATTCTTTGCCAGCAGAAAAGAGCTGCTATCAATATTTTTGTGCATACAGGTCCTTTTCATTTATTTTTTTGTCTCTTTTGGTATACAAACTGAGTACTTAAATAGCTGTGTCAGTTCACAACTCCACCAACAGTGCCTGAGTGTCTCAATTTTTCACATTACCTCCAACATTTGTCACTGACTGTAAAATACTAGGAAAACTATGAAAATAATTATCCACATAAATAATAAGAATAACAAAAATCATCACATTTTATGAAGAGTAGACTTTTCATAAGATACAAAACTCCCTCATTCCTGTTTTTAAGAAAGTATGGCAGAGCTGTACATTGATCCAAACATTCTGTAAAGCAATTTGGAACTCTGTCCAAAGAGTTATGGCCCTGAGTCCATCTTTTACCTACTGATACCACTACTAGTTCTATTCTTCAGATAGTTCAAAGAAGGAAGAAAAGGACTTTTATACATAAAAAATATTTATAGACACTCATTTTGTGGTGGGAAAGGACTGGAAAATGAAGGGATACCCATAAACTGAGGACTAGCTGAAAAAATTATGGTCCATGAATGTGATGAAGTACTCTTGTGAAGTAAGAACTGACAAAGGGGATGGTTTCAGAACAACATGGGAAGACTTGTATGAAATTAAGGAAAATGAAATGAGAAGAACTAGAAGAACAATTTTTATAATAACAGTAATATTTTTAAAGATAATCAAATTTGAAAGACTTCAAGCCTGTCACCAACACAAAAGCCAGCTACAGTTCCAGAAGACTCATGATGAAGCATGCTACCCAGCTTCAGATAATGAACTGAGGGATTTGGAGTGCAGATTGAATCATCTTTCCTTTTTCCTTCTTTCTTTCTGCCACAGAAGACAATCTCCTTGGCCTTGATGAGGGCCGGCTTTGAGATGAGGCCATAAATGTAATACAGTGACTCTAATGGGACACTCAGTCCCCTATATGTGTCAAGGATGGCTGTTATTCAAGCATTGCCATTTGCACTAGAGTCAAGAAAGGCTGTCCCCTTAGCCCACTAGTTTTTAATTTAACTCTCTTGCTGATAATTCAGGCCTGGAAGAGATCTTGGCTAGGCTATGAACTGTAAGACGAGAGAAATAATGCCCAGAAATATGCACAGTATCTTAAGAATGTATCTTTTACCTAGAACTGATTAAAGTAAAAGTTCTTTTTTCTAATTTTTTTGTGATATGATCTTTAATAAGTTCATCAATTCATTTAAAAATTAGGGTGCAGTATGGTATATGCTGTTGGTCTAACTTTAACTTCTCCCTGACTGGTTGCTAGTTATCCTGACAGTTATTATAAAATGAGGACCTTATTCCTGAGTCATTTATCTTTTCTGGCTTACCCAACATGGAATATAAGATTCCATTGCTACTGGTTCTCCCTTTTTAGTTTGTTCCATGGATCTACTTCTCTGTCTTTTAAAGCATTCCAATTTTTTTTTGATGAATACTTCTTTCTGGTATAGTTTAATTACGAACATGTGATTAATCCCTTTAACTCTTAAATTTTGGGGGAGTTATTTCTATTGATTTTCTAGGTCTTCTCCAAAATATTTTTATTATTAAATTAGTGGTGTAAAATATCTTTTTGATTGTGTCATTGCTATAGAATTCAAGTGGTAAATTACTCTGGGAAGCATTGATATTTTTCTTATATTGGCATGATCTAGCAAAGAACACTGAATGCCTTTCTGGTAATTCAACCTATTATTTATTTTTTTAGGGGCAATTTTGTAAATAAACATACATAGTTATCTTGGAGGCTTTTCCAGACTGATTCCTTAATATTTTATGCACCTTTTCATTATTCTCAGTTAGGTAAAGACTATACAAACTTTAATCCATGCCCTGCCCCACCACTTCCTGCTCCTCTTCATGTGACCTTTTTCTCTATTATAATGTAACCTCATTGAGGGCAGAGATTTTCTTGCTTGCTTATATTTTTAGATTCAGTCATTAGGATAGTATTTGGCCCTTAGAAGGTGCTTAATAAATGTTCTTTTCTGTCTATCTGTCTATCAAATGATACTAAAGGTATTCACACTTCCTTACTGCCTTCCCTCCACCTCCATTGGTGAGCAAAGTCATGAACTTCAAAACCTCCATTTAAAGAGATGGCTAAAGATAGACATCATATTTATCTATGTCCTGCTCTCCTCTACGACCTCTCAGACTTTTCCTTCATGCCCCTGTATGATGCAAATGACCTGAATTTCAAATTCTTTTTCTGTGTTTTCTTCCCTGATTAAATTCCAAGTTCACTGAAGGCAGGAACTGTTTTCATTCATTTTCTCCTCCTCCTTCTCCTTCTTCTTCTACTTCTTTTTTGTGTTACTGTTCTAAATATGTAGAATGATACTTCAAGCATAGTGAGCACTTTATAAATGTATGTGGATGTGAATTAACTTGACGGTCCTTACTGTCTTTCAGTCCCTATATCTAGGTAGTTTCCAAGTCTTGTCATTACTAAACCATAACTCTCATTCTTCACCTGTTTCCACTTCTCCTCAGGTTGAATTTCCTCTTCCTTGTTCCAGCTTTTCATCTTGAAACTTGACTCAAGGTCTTGAGTTCATACTTTGGAATTGCCCTCCACTTCTGAAACCTCTCCAACTGACTGGATGGCTCCTCCCAGGGCCCAGCCAATCAAGGATCATTCTTCTCCAGGCAGCATTCCAGATTTTTTCTGCCATGCCAACCCCAACTTACAACAGTTTTTTGACTTTTTCTGCACTGTTTTCTCTCACTATAAATTTTGATCCTTGAGGCAGGGCATATCTTTTTTCTACTTTTATTTCTTTTTTCTTGTTTTCTTTTTCTTTTTATATTTTGGTGAAACTATTGAGGGTAAGTGACTTGCCAAGAGTCACAAAGTTGTTAAGTGTTGTGTGTCTGAGGCCGGATTTGAACTCAGGTCCTCCTGACTCCAAGGTCAGAGCTCTATCCACTGTGCCACCTAGCTGCCCCCTCTACTTTTATTTCTATTCCCACTGCTTAGAAGAGTGCCTAACATATTAGTACATATTTAATAAATGCTCAATTGACTCACTGACTCAAGCAATCTTATCTTTTCTCACCTGGACAATTGGAGCAACCTTCTGACTTATCTACCTACAATATCTCTCTAGTCAGCAGTCCTTCATTTGCTCAGATCCCCAGAGTTTTCCACACCCTGCATGTATTCATGCCATCCTCTGTTCAATCAACTCTGAAATACCCCATGACCTATAGGATCACATATGGACCTCTGTTTTTGTCATTGAATGACATTCATAACCTGGCTACACTCTACCTTTTTAATTTTCCATCATAGATATCATTTGTCCTCACATACTTTATGGTCCAAAGATTCTGGTTTTCTTACTTCTTACATGACACTTTGTTTCCTATTTACATTCCTTTGCAACAGCAGTCATCCAAGGCTGGGATGCATGCCCCCTTCACCTTTGCCTCTTTAGAATCCTTTATTTCCTTCACAGCTCAGATAACTTGTGACCTCTTCCTACATCAGGAGGAATCTGACCACGTTCCTCGTATCTCATATTGGACCTTGTCTTCTAATAGATCTTGAGTCTTATTTCAGTAGAAGAGTGACGCATTCCACTCAGTGATGAACATTCTCATACTTTGTCATATTATACATATGACAATAAGTCTTATTCCCTTTGGGTAATTATCTAAATGCTGTTTTCCTTCACTTAGTTCCTTGTTACTATCCTCCTCAACCCGCCAACCTCAAAGTTCCAATCAGATACTCCTACTCCTTCCAATGTACCCTATGAAATGCCTTTTCCACTGAAAACCACCTTTCCTTTATTCTAAATCTTTTCCTCTCCCACTGCTTCCATCTGTTGTCTATAGCTCAAACCTGATTACACCTCTTAAAGATATAGCCTCCCTTTTCACCTTCTCTAGTCCTGGCTATGCCTTCACACATCTTCCTCAGCTCACATGTCTATGAAGGGCAGTTGGAATATTCACTTCTCCCTAAATCTCTCCTTCAGTAAATTCTCTTCTTTGAGGAGCATGTTTTTTCATATCTACCACCCAATCAGAATCTTGGTAGAAGTTGTCTACAGACCTTGATCACACCCACTTTCTTTTCTCACTGAGTTTGATAAATAGCTCACATTCTTTTTTGCCTCTCCACCTCATGGTGTCATAGAAGTGAACTTCAACTTACATATTGACTCTCCCTCAATCACTTTCAACCACTCACTTCCTCAGCCTACTCATTTCCTATGTCCTATTGTTACATCTCACTTTAGCCACACCCAACAATGGACATAGCCTTTATTTTGTTGTCTTCCACAGGTATACCACCTCTATGTTCAAGAATTCCAAAATCCTCTTAATCTATTATGTTTCTACTTCTCCCTCTGACTTCTTTTATTAAATCTTATTCTTCATCCCTAATGTGACCTCCAATTTCTCTACCTCTCACTTATCTCCCAAATCATCTCCCCTGCATTAGACCCTTTATCCCCACCTTGCTCTTTTGGCAAAACATTTCAATTCTACACTTCTCTTCCCTTGTATCCCTGGCCTCCTTTTAATTTCATTAGTTATGTTTTGCCAAGCCTCAGGCTGGGATCTCTCATTTTGTTTGCTACTCTTGCTCATCCAATTGTGCTGCTGAATGAAGGTGAAGAAAATCAAAGGACTATTCGTGCTGGATGTACTAGAAATTTGTTACACAGATTCAATGTCTCTCTTATTACCACTTAGAAATCCTGTTATACGTCTTATAAACTAACTATCCCCACATTCCATAGCAGCTCTTCCAAACCTTTTCATCCCTTTTCAGACCTCCCATGGCCCCTAAGCTCTCAGCTGAGAAACTTTCCTCATCTCTTACAGAAATCAGGTTAGGTCATTTACCCTGTGTTCTTACTTCTTCCTTCTTTCTTATCTTAAAAGAAGCATATGCCTTTCGTCAATGTCTCCTCTTTCACCACTATTTCACTTGATGAGGTGTTATTACTCATTCATGAGGCCATATTCTCTACCTGCTCAAGCAATCCTTTTCCACCTCTCTCATCCAGCATACTGCTCCATCTCTCATCCTCATTCTTTCACATATTTTGAACCTCTCCCTGTCTACTAGCTCATTCCCTACTGGCTACAAATATGCTAATGCCTTCCCCATCCTCAAAAAGCAATCATTCATTTCTTCCATCCCCACTGTCAACCTGTATCTCTTATTCCTTTTGTGGCTAAACTCTTTGAAATGGCTATCTACAATAGGTACTTCTGCATCCTTGCTACTCTCTTCAATCCCCTCATAATTTGGCTTCGAAACTTACCATTCCACCAATCCTACCATTTTCAAAGTAACCGGTAATCTCTTAGTTGCCAGATTCACTGCTCTCTATTCAGCCCTCTTTCTTCTCAACTTCACTGCAGCCTTTCAGATTGCTGATCACCCTTTCCTCATGGGATATTATTTTTTTCTCTAGTTTTTTTCCCTCTCCCTAGAGACAGCACTCTCTGCTGGTTTTTCTATAAACCCAACTGCTCCTTCTCATTCATCTTCACTAGATCTTCATCTCAATCATGCCCGCTAACTGCTCTAACTGTAGGTATCACACACAGTTCTATCTTTGGCCCTCTTCTCTTCCCTCTTTATACTGTTTCCCTTTTTGATGTCACCAACTTACATCAATTTAATAGCAACTCTGTCCTGATTATTTTTAATTCTTCTTATCCTGCCCCAACCTGTCTACTCACCTTCATTTCTCCTTACCTTGCACCTTCAACTGTCTTTCAGGAATTTGGAATGGGATGTCCAATAGAGATTTCAACTCAATATATCTATAAGCAAACTCACCTGTCCTCTTAAATCTCTTCCTGTCATCTATATTACTGTAGAGTATACCATCACCACTCAGTCCCACAGGCTAACAACCTAGGTGTTATCTTTGGCTACGCATAATCTCTCACTCCAAATGCCATACATCTGTCCACAGCCTCTGGTTGCCACTTTTGCAAAATCTCTACACTATGCCCCCTTCTTTCCCCTAACAGTGCCACCACTCTGCTGCAAGCTTTCATCACCTCATACATGCACTGGTCTTGTATTACAAGAGCTGATTCTTGTGTTTTCCTTTCCTCAAGTCTCTCCTTACTCCAATCCATCCTCCATTCAGCCACCAAAGTGATTTTCCTAAAACATAGGATTCTAATCATCTCATCCCCTACTCAATAAACTCTAAAACCTCTGTATCACCTCAAAGATTAAATACAATGTCCTGCATATGGCATTCAATGCCTTTTATACCCTTGGCACCTTCTGTCTTTCCAATCTTCTTATACTTTACTCCCTTCCACATATTGTTTAATCTTGTGAAAAAGGCCTCCTTGAAAGACTTGTGTGGTCTGATGCTGAGTGAAGTGAGCAAAACCAAGAGAATGTTGTACACAATAACAGGTCTGTTGCATGATGACTAATATTGATAAACTTAACCCCTTCCTGGCAATACAACGATCTAAGACATCTCCAGAGGCCTTGTGATGGAAAATGCTATCCACACCCAAAGAAAGAACTATGGAAGCCGGATTGCTACTTTTTTCTCTTCTGTTGAGTTTTGTTTCCTCTTTCTGATGGTCCCTCCTATTGGTTTTAATTTCTACTTACACCATCAATAATGTGAAAATAGGTTTAATATGAATGTAAATGTATAGGCTATATCAGATTATGCGCCGTTTTGGGGTGCATGGTAAGGAGGAAGGGGGAGAATTTTTTAAACTCAAAAGCATATGAGAGTTATTATTGATAAATCAAAGTAAATTAATAAAAAAGTAAAAACAAAAAAAAAAAAGAAAAAGGTCTCCTTGCTATTTCATGACCAAGATACTCCAGCTCTTGACTCCAGTCATTTTCTCTGCCTCTCCAACATGCCTGGTGTGATTTTCATCCTTACTTCTCACTACTGGCTCCCATATTTTATTTTGAATGTGCTGTCAACAACTCATCTTTGACATGAAGTCTTTCCCAAACTCTCTCAATTGTAGTGCCCTTCCTCCCTAAATAAATTCCTATTTATCCTGTATATAGCCTTATTTTGTTTGCTTTTTGATTCTCCAATTAGATTGTGAGCTAGTTGAGGCATAGATTTTTTTTTTGCCCTCTTTTTCCATGCCCGCCACTGAGCACGGTGTCTGGCAAATAGCACACACTTAATAAATGTTTGCTGACTGACTAATTTGGTCCTATGTAATTATAAGACCCCCATCCCATCACTCTTTTGTTGATGGTTTATATATATATATATATATGTAAAACGCCACAAAGTGCCTCATGTTTGAATTTGTATTCTCAGCAGCTAGAGCAACCCCTGGAATCTAGTAGCTGCTTAAGAAAAGTTTTTTGAACAATTAAGTGACTTTAACTTGTATAATATGGTCCTTCCGTGACATCTGGTGTCCAAGAAGAATATTGCATCTTTTGAGGCACGCCTGCCGCCTTGTGGGCAGTTGAGATATTACAGTATTAGGCTGCCATCGCGTGTCCAAACCCGACTATTACATTTTCTCTTATCTTCAAGGATGTTTTTGCTGGATTTTTCTATTTGTGAAAAATAACTTGTTGTTTAGAAAGATAGAAAGGAGCCAAATGAAATCCTGAATTTATGAACTAAAGTACATAATGAATTCTTTCGGTTACAGTAGAAATTCAGACTAAATCTTCACCACTGAAATTACCCTTTATATTCTTAATCCTATCAGAAGTGATATGTAAAGGTAAAATATAAAAACAGTGGAGTGAAAATGAAGCAGGCTTCACTCTACAGTGCCTGGCTCTCTAGGTAACATTAATTCTACTTTCACAAGAGCAAAACTGGGGAAAAACAAGAAAATGGTTGATCTGAATGCTGAAGGAAGTTTATAAAATAAGTATCAAAGTATGATTTTGACAATCATGCCCATTGGAATCAGCTTCCAAAAGTTTCTAAGAAGTCATTGTTAAATGTTCAGGAGTTTTTCAACATTGTTGTTGTTGTTTGTCCTTCCTTTTGGAACAGGACCAGAGCATCAGGAAAGTTACTGTTCAATATTGAGGAGTTTTTCAAAGTTGTTATTGTTGTTTGCCCTTCCTTTTGGAATAGGACCACAGCATCAGGAAAGTGATGCCATAACTTGGAATTTAATTGTATTTAAGTGAGGGGGGGCTGTGCAACCTCACCAGCCTCAATTCCTCCCCGAGAGCCATCCTGGTCCAGTGGCAAGATATAAATCACGATGAGTGAAGATGGCCCTGGAAGCAGTGGGACACCTTGGCCTTTGGAAGTTAAGGTCTTTTTCAGGTGTCAGTTTGAGTGAGGCAATACCCATTCAGTGATTAAGGCCAGATAAGAAATGAGTTTTGTCCAGAAACCCTGAGGGTCTTCCTCTCCCAGAGTGATTTTTTTTTGACTTGGTTAAAGAGGCCATTCTTTGTTTCATTTCTTACCTAGCCTCAATCAAGGTGATTGATAAACAGCTAGAGCACAGTACAATCAGTTACTGCACAGGTCATGTTATTTTTTACTTGAAAAGAAACGGTGTCTGCCAATGGATTCAAATTCTTCCAAGACAGGGTCTGCTTTACTTTCCTGTTTGCATCTGTAACACATGGAGTAATACTTGGAATTTAGTAGTGGTTCAAAAAACTTTTACTGTAGGGGCAGCTAGATGGTACACTTAAATACAAAATCAAAAAAGAGAAAAAAAGAACATGCCCATGTACATAGGAGAACATAAGAGAGGATTCAATATAAAACCATATATTTGCGTTTCACAAAAACCAATGTAATAAAACCTACCCATTGTTTTCAAACCAAGCCAGCTTTTCTGTTTCTTTCTACGTTTTCTGATGTGCACTTTTTATCCTATTTTTTCTTCCTTTTCCTGCCCCACCTTAGAGAAAGCTACAATTAAATACATACATATATATACATACATGTACACAATTATCTATACACACATATATATATATATATGTGTGTGTGTGTAAGATGATACTATGCATATTTCTATGTGTCATTTCTTTCTCTGTAGGTAAATAGCATCTTCCTTCATAGGTCCACGTCTTTCCTTAATTTTCCAAATCACCCAGCTCATTGTTTCTTAAATTATAGTCAGTCTCAATCACATAACACAAATTGCTTAGCCATTCCCTAATTGAAGGGCATCCATCATTTCACCCAATCTTATAGATAAAAGATGATATCTCAAAGTCATTTTAGTTGGCATTTGTCTAATCAATAATGATTTAGAGCATTTTCTCATATAATTACATATAGTCTTGATTTCTTTATCAAAAAACTGCCTGTTCATATCACTAGACCATTCATCAATTGAGTTATGACTTGTAATCTTAGAAATTTGGCAAAGCTCTCTATATGTTTGAGAAATGAGACCCCTATGTGAGAGATCCTCTATGAAATTTCCCCCCAATTTTCTGCTTTCTTCCTAATCCTGACTATCTTGGGTTTATTTATTTATACAAGAATTTTTATTTTAAAATAATTGAAATTATCCATTTTATACCTCAGTGATGCTGTCTATCTCTTCTTTCTTCACCTATTATCCTCATAGCCATGAGTCTGATAAGTAATATTTTATATACTCTTCTCATTTTATTTCTTTTTAGGCAACTGAGGTTAAGTGACTTGCCCAGGGTGACACAACTAGTAAATGTCAGCTGTTTGGTCTGAGGCTGGATTTGAACTCAGGTCCTCCTGACTTCAGGGCCAGTGCTCGATCCACTGCACCATCTAGCTGCTTCTACAGTAAAAGTTTCTTAAACTACTCCTAAATTCCAAGTATTATTTCATACATTGCAGACACAAAAAGAAAAGTAAATCAGCCTCTGTCTTAGAAGAATTTTGAATCTCTTGGCAGACATCCGTTCTTTTCAAGTAAAAAATAACATTACTTGTGCAGAAGCTCATTAAACTGTATTCTAGCTGTTTAACAATCAGTTAAGGCTGGGTAAAAAATGAGACAAAGAATGGCCTCTTTTGCCAAGTCAAAAAAAAAAAAAATTAACCTGGGAGAGGAAGACCCTCAGGGTTTCTGGACAAAACTCATTTCTTATCTGGCCTTAATCACTGAATGGATATTGCCTCACTCAAACTGACACCTGAAAAAGACCTTAACTTCAAAAGGCCAAGGTGTCCCACTGCTTCCAGGGCCATCTTCACTCATCATGATTTATATCTTGCCGCTAGACCACGATGGCTCTGGGGGAGAAAGTGAAGCTGGTGATTTTGCACAGCCCCCCTCACTTAAATCCAATTAAATTGCAATTCATGGTATCACCTTCCTGATGCTATGGTCCTGTTCCAAAAGGAAGGCCAAACAACAATAACAACTTTGAAAAACTCCTGAAAATTTAACAATGAGTTCTTAGAAGCCTGGAGGCCGATTGCAATGGGTACGATTTTCTTAATCACACTGTGATACTTATTTCATAAACTTCCTTCCACATTCAGATCAACCATTTTCTTGTTTTTCCTCAGTTTTGCTCTTGTGAAAATGGAATTAATGTTACCTACAATGGCAATGTAGAGTGAAGCCTGTTCCGTTTTCACTCCACTGCTATTACATCTTAACCTTTATCACATCACCTCTGATAAGATTACGAATACAAAGGGTAATTTCAGTGGTGAAGATTTAGTCTGAATTTCTATTACAACTGAAAGAATTCATTACATACTTCAATTCATAAATTCAGGATGTCATTGGGCTCCTTTCTACCATTCTAAACAACAAGCGATTTTTCACAAGCACAAAAATCCAGCAAAAACACGTTTTAAAATAGGAGAATTTGTAATACTAAGGTTTGGACACACGATGGCACACTAAAACTGTAATACCTCCACTGGAAAAGATTCAAGTCAAAGATGAGTTGTTGACAGGAACTTTAAAATAAACTATGGGAGCCAGTAGTGAGAAGTAAGGAGGAAAATCATACCAGGCATGTTGGATAGGCAGAGAAATGGACTGGAGTCAAGAGATGGAATATCTTGGTCATGGAAGAGCAAGGAGGCCTTTAGCAAAAGATCAAACAATAAGTGGAAGGGAGTAAAGTGTAAGAAGCTTGGAAAGACAAGAGGTGGCTAGGTTATGAAGATTATTGAATGCCATATGCAGGAAATTGTATTTAATCTATGAGGTGATATGGAGGCTTTGGAGTTAAATGAGTAGGGGAATTAGATGGTTAGACTTGTGTTTTAGGAAAATCATTTTGGTGGCTGAATGGAGGAAGGATTGGAGCAAGGAGAGAATCGAGGAAAGGAAAACACAAGGATGGCCTCATGCAATGCAAGACCAATGCATTATGAGGTGATGAAAGTTTGCAGCAGAGTGGTGGCACTGTTAGGGGAAAGAAGGGGGAATAGTGTAGAGATTTTGCAAAAGTGGCAACTAAAGGCTTTGGACACAGATATGACATGTGGAGTGAGAGATTATGAGTAACCAAAGATAACACCTAGGTTGTTAGCCTGTGGAACTGAGAGTTGATGGTGTACTCTACAGTAATATAGATGATAGGAGGGGTTTAAGGAGGACAGGTGAGTTTGGTTATAGACATATTGAGTTGAAGATCTCTATTGGACATCCCATTCCAAATTCCTGAAAGACAGTTGAAGGTGCAAGGTAAGTAGAAGTGAAGGTGAGTAGACAGGTTACGGTAGGATAAGATTAATTAAAAATCATCACAACAAAGGTGGCTATTAAATCTAAGTAAGTTGGGGTGATCCAAAAGGGAAACAGTAGAAAGAGAGAAGAAAAGAGGGTCAAAGATGGAAATGCGTGTAATACCTACATTAGAGGGCTTGATATAGATGAAGATCTAGTGAAAGTCAATGAGAAGGAACAATTAGGTTTATAGGAGAACCAGCAGAAAGTGCTGTCTCTAGGGAGAGGAAAAAAACTAGAGAAAAAAAAAATACTATCCAAGGTGGAAAGGGTGATCAGCAGTGTGAAAGGCTGCAGAGAGGTTGAGGAGAAGGAAGGCTGAGAAGAGAACACTGAATCTGGCAACTAAGAGATCACTGGTAACTTCCATAGTATTGGTGGAATGATACTTTTGGAAGGCAAATTATAAGGGGTTTGAAGAGAATAGCATGCAAGTGGAAGCACCTAGTGTAGACAGCCTTTTAAAAGAGTTTAGCCACAATCGGTAGAAGAGATACAGGTTGATAGTGGGGATGGAAGAAATGAGTGATGGTATTTTGAGGATGGGGAAGACATGAGCATGTTTGTAGACAGTAGGGAATGAGCCAGTAGACAGGGAGAGATTCAAAATAAGGGATAGAATAAGATGAGAGAGGAAGCAGTATGCTGATGGAGACAGGCTGGAAATGGATTTCTTGAGCAGATAGAGAACATGGCCTCATTAATGCATAAGGATGCCTCATCATGTGAAACAGTGGTGAAAGAGGAGACATTGGCAGAAAGCATATGCTACTTTTAAGATGAGAGAGAGAGAGGAGAAGAAAGAGTTCAGGTTGAATGGCCTCAATTGTTTTCTTTAATGATGAGGAAAGATTCTCAGCTGAGAGCATGGGGCCAAGAAGTGCTTGAGAAGGGATGAAATGTTTTGGAAGAGTTGCTATGGAGAGGGACATAGTGAGTTTATAAGACAGGTATAGTAGGATTTCTCAGCAGCAATGAGGGAGCAGGTGAAGCTCTGTAACAGAAATTCATAGTACATGCAGCAAGAATAGTCTCGTGATTTTCTCCACCTTCACTCAGCAGCACAATTGGAAGTGCAAAAGGGGGAAATGGAATGAGAGATCCCAGTCTGAGGCTTGGCAAACATAGCTAGTGAAATGATAGGCAGGCTAGGGATACAATGGAATAGAAGGGTAGAATTGAAATGGTTCCCCAAGGGAGCAAGATGTGGACAAAGGGTCTAATGTAGGTGAGATTGTCTGGAAGAAGAGCGAGGGGTAGAGGAATTGGAGGTCCAATGTGATATGGTTTGTTAAATAAGGTTTGGTAAAGAAAGTCAGAGGTAAAAGTAGAAACACAATAGATTAATAGGTGTTTGGAATTCATGAATACAAGAAGGTGTATTTGAGGAATATGGTGAAATTAAGGCTATGGCCATTGTTAGATGTCGCTAAAATGGGATCCAACAGTAGGACACGGGAAATGGGGAAAATGAGGGAGTGAATGATCAAGGGTGATTGAGAGAGTCAATTTGTAAGTCAAATTCCACTTTTATGAGGCCAGGAGGTGGAGAGAGAAAAAAAATCCAAGCCATTTATCAAACTCACTGAGAAATGAAGTGGGAGTGACCGAGATCTGTAGACAACATCTACCAAGATTCTGATTGGGTGGTAGAAATGAAAAAAACATGCACCTGAAAGGAGAGACTTTACTGAGGGAGAGATTTGGGGAGAAGTGAATATTACAACTGCCTTTCATAGACATGGGAACTGAGGGGGATGTGTGAAGGTACAGCCAGGTAGAGAGAAAGTGAGTAGGGAGGCTATATTTTTAAGGGGGGTAATCAGGTTTGAGCTATAGCTGCTAGATGGAAGGAGTGGGAGAAGCAAACATTTAGAATGAAGGAGAGTTGATTGTCAGTGGAAAAATCATTTCACGGGGTACATTGGAAGGAGTAGGAGTGTTTGATTAGAGCTTTGAGGTTGGAGGGTTGAGGGGGGATAGGAATAAGGAACTAAGTGACGGAAAACAGCATTAGGATAATTACCTGAAGGGAAGAAGACTCTTTGGGATATGTAGAATATGATAAGGTATGAGAATGTTCATCACTGAGTGGAATGTGCTACTCTTCTTCTGAGATAAGACTTAAGATCTGATTGAAGACAGAGGTGCAATATGAGATAGGAGGTATATGGTCAGATTCCTCCTGAGGTAAGAAGAGGTGGCAACTTGTCTGAGCTGTGAGGAAATAAAGGATTCTAAAGAGGCAGAGGTGAAGGGGGCATGCATTCCAGCCATGGATGACTGCTTTTACAAAGGAATACAGATAAGAAATACAGTGTCATCTAAGAAGACCAGAATCTTTGGACCATAAAGTATGTGAAGACTAATAATATCTATGATGGAAATTTAGAAAGGTAGAGTGTAGCCAGGTTATGAATGTCATTCAATGGCAAAAACAAAGGTCCATATGTGATCCTATAGGTCATCGGGTGTTTCAGAGTTAATTGAACAGAGGATGGCATGAATAAATGCAGGTATGGAAAACTCTGGGGATCTGAGGAAATGAAGGATTGCTGACCA
>NW_020954387.1:0-5040 GCF_900497805.2 Vombatus ursinus
GAATCACATCCAAATTCCAATTCCTGTATAGAATCTAATGGGAAAAAAAGTGTTATTGAATTTCTCTTATAAGGATTTCTTATCAGAAGTCAGCAATTTAACTATGTAGACAAACACAGTATAGTGCATGAATATATGTGTGCTTTGTGTGTATGCACATTATTTATGCATATATAAATAAGTGCATATATGTATATATATGCATACACACATATTTCTAAATTAGACATCTTCCAAGAGATGTCAAAAGATAAAAACAAAAATTGTTTAAAAAAAAAAAGAATGGCAAATTATTCACAATAATATAGCACAAAGGTACCCAATCAGGAATGAGACAAGAAATGCAAATCAAAGTAAATGGTAATGGCTTTAAAAAAAACAAAGTAAGGAACAAAACAAAACAAACAAAGAAAAGAAAGCCCTGAGGTGCCTGAATGTGTTTACTCTTTTGTAAGAAATAATGTGTGAGATTCATACAAGGAAGGAATTCTGTGAATTGATTCATAATGAAGTAAGTAGAACCAAGAAAACAATAAACAAATTGACTACAATAATGAAAATGGGGAGAACACAAGTACTTTCTCACTTTCTCTCTGTTTTTGTCTCTCTTTCTCTGTCTCTGTTTTTTTATCTCTCTCTCTCTTTCTCTCTCTCACTCTCTCCTTTATCACTGTCTATGTCTTTCTCACTGTCTCTCCTCATTTCTCTCTAGCTCTCCTCTCACTCTCTCCTCTCTACTTCCATCCCTGTTTGCATCTTTCCCTTCCTCCCTCCCTCTCTCTCCTCTCTGTCTACTCTCTCTCCCTCTCCCTCTGTGTCACTCTCTCATCTCTGTCTCTACCTACTCCTTTTCTCTCCCTCTCTTTCCCTCTACCTCTGCCTCTCCCTCTCTTTCTCTCTGTTTTTCTCACTCTTTTTCTCTCTCTCACTCTGTCTACTCTCTCTCCCCTTCCCTCCCTCCATCTCCCTCTCTCTCTCCTCACTGCCTTCTTCCCTCCCACCTTTCCTATCTCTGTTTTTCTGTTGCTCTGACTCACTGTCCCTCCCTTTCTCCCTTCTCCCTTTCTCTCTTTCCCTGCTTCTCTCTCTCCTTTGTTTTTCCTTTCTCTCTCTTCTTCCATTCTTCTTTCCTTCCTTATATCTCTCTCTCTATCCTCATATTCTCCCTCCTTCCCTTCCTCCTTTACTATCTCTGTCTTTGTGTCTGTCTCTCTGTGCACTCTCTCTCACTTTGTCTGTCTGTCTCTCCCTTCTTCCCTCTATCTCTCTTCCTCCCTTCCTTCTTCCCCCTCCCATCCTCTCTTTCTCTCTCTATTCATCCCTCCTCCTTTCCTAAATCTCTCATTCTCCAACTTTCCCTCTTCCTCTCTCTGTCTCTCCTCTCTCTCACCCTCCCTGACTCCCTCCCTCTCTCCCTTGCCATCTCCATTCCTCTCTTCTTCCCTCCCTCCTTTTCTATCTCTCTCCCTTCTCTCAAGGTTTAGAGTTGGGAGAACTGGTTCAGGTGTGAAAGAATTCACTTAGACCTTCTCTGTAGCCTTTGGGAACTTTATTTCATCAAAACTCCATGGGCATGAGGTTAGCAAGGAGCTAAACAAAGGGTGCCGATATAGGAAAAGACCCAGGCTTATATATACAGAAAGCTGTACAGCCTGTAGGAAGATGATGTATTTTTAGAGTTTCATATGGGAGTTAGATATTAGGGACAGGATAAGAAGAAACAAGGTGAGGAAGATGGTTGGCAAGATAAGGAAAAATTGTGATGACACAGGATGAGGAAGATGAATGACAGGATAAGGAACACAGGGTAAGAGAGACAAAGACAATTCTTTTGTTACAAGTTGTATGGCATTTCAAGATAAGGGTTGAAAAGGACTTAAGAATTTCTCAAGTTCCAGGATCTTAAGGTACAGGATGGGCTACAGAATAAGCCTCAGATCCCCTCAGGGGTCTGGGAAAGTAACCCTTAATATTATTTTTAATCCTGGGCACTCTTTGCTCCCACATCACTCCCTCCCTCCCTCTTTCCCTCTCCATCACTTTCTCATCCCTTCCCTCTCTCTCACTCCCTCTCTTCTCTCCCTCCTTCCCTATCTTTCTCTCTCTTCTTCCCTTCCTCCTTTTCTATCTCTCTCACTCTCTCTCCCCTCCTTCTCTCCCTCCCTGACTCCCTCCTTCTCTTGCTTTCCATCTCCTTCTCTCTTTCTCCTTTTTTCTCCCCCTCCCTCCCTTTTTCCTTCCCCCTTCTATCTCTCTCTATCTATGTCCCTCTATCTCTCTCTTTCTGTCACTCTCTCACTTTCTATCTCTCTCTCTCTCTCTCTCACACACACACAACACACACTGTCTATCTCTCTCTCCTCTCTCTTCCCTCTCACTTTGTCCAATCTGTCTCTCCCTCCTTACCTCCCTCCCTTTCTCCCTCTCCATCTCTCTCATTGTCTCTCTCTCTGTCTTTTCCCTCCTCTCTCTCTGTGTTTTCCCTCCTCTCTCTCTGTTTGTTTCTGTCATTTTCACTTTCTCTCTCTCTTTCCCCCCTCTTTCTCCCACCGTTTCTCTCCGTCTCTTCTTCCCTACCTCTTTTTCTATATCTCTCACTGTCTCTCTCTGCCTACTCTCTCTCCCCCCCTCTGTTTCTGTCTCTCTGCCTACTTTTTCTCTCCCCACCTCTCTCTCCTTTTTCCCCTTTCTCCCTCTCTATGATGGTCTCTTTTTCTCCCTCCCTTATTCCTTCCCTCCTTTCCCTTCTTTATCTTTCTGTCTTTATCTGTGTGTCTCTGTTTCTGTCTCTCTCGTCTCTGTCTCCCTCTGTCCTCCCTGTCTGTCTCTCTGTGTCTGTCTCTCCCTGTCTGTCTCTCTCTGTCTCTGTCTCTGTGTCTCTGTCTCTGCCTCTCTCTCTCTCTCTCTCTCTCTCTCTCTCTCTCTCCTCTCCTTCTTACCTCCCTTTCCTTTCTCTTCTCTCTGTCCTCTCTCACTCTTGTCTATTCTCTCTTCCTTTCCTTCTCTCTATCACCCTCTCTTTTTCTTTCCTGCCCTCCTTGCCTTCCTTCCTGTGTCCCTCTCCATTTCCCTCTATCTCTCTCCTTCCCACCTGTCTTCCTTCCTTACTTTCCTATCTCACTCTATATCTCTGTCTCTCTCTTTTCCCTCTTCTCCTTCACTGACTCTGTTTTTCTTTTTCTGTCCCTGTCACTGTCTGTCTCTACCTCTCTCTTCTTTATCTTTTCCTTGTACTTCTGTCCCTCTATGCCTCCTATCCTGCCTCCCTTCTTTCTTCCATGTCTCTCTGTCTACTCTCTCTTTTTCTCCACCCTCTTCCCCTACTTCCCTTTCTCCTTCTCCATCTCCCTTTCCTTTCTTTCTCTCTCCCTCCCTTATTCCCTGCTCCCCCTCACCCTTTCTCCCCCTCCCTCCCACCCTGGCTTCCTCTCCATCCTTTCCTATCTCTTTTCCTTCCTTCTTCCCTCCCTCCTTTACTATCTCTCTCTCTCTGTCTTTGTCTCTTTCTCTCCCTTTTCCCTCTTCTCTCTCATTTTCTCAGTCTGTCTCTTTCTGTCTCTTTCACTCTCTCTCTCTCCCTCTCTTTCTCTCTCTGTCTCTGTCTCTGTCTCTCTCTCTGCTCTCCTTCTTCCTTTTCTTTCTCTTCTCTCTGTCCTCTCTCACTCTTGTCTATTCTCTCTTCCCTTCCCTCTATCTCCCTCTCTTTTTCTTTCCCTGCTTCCTTGCATTCCTTCCTGCATTCCTCTCCCCCTCCCTCTCTCTCCCTCCCTCCCACTTTTCTTCCTTCCTTCCTTTCCTATCTCTCTCTCTCTTTTCCTTTTTCTCTCTCACTGTCTCTGTCTCTCTGTTCTTGTCTCTATCATTGTCCATGCGTTTATCTCTCTCTTTCTCTCTCTCTTTCTCTCTCTCTCCTCTCTCTCTCCTTCACTTTCTTCTTCCCACCCTCCTTTTCTATCTCTGTCCCTTCCTCTCTCCCTCCCTCCCTCCTCTTCTTTCTCTCTCCTCTCTCTTTTCCCCCTTTCTTCCCTCTCTTCTTTTCTATCTTTCTCTCTATCTCTCTGTGTGTCTTTTTTCTCTGTCTCTGTGTTTATCTGTCCATCTGGCTATCTGACTGACTGTCTGTCTGTCTTTCTCTTTCTCTCCTCTCTCTCTCTCCCTCTCTATCTCTTTCTCACACCCTTTTTGCCTCCCTCCTTTCCAATCTCTCTGTCTTTGTCTCTCTTTTTCCTCTTCATCTTACTGTTTCTGTCTTTGTGTTCCTATGTCTGTCACTGTTTCTCTATTTGTCTCGCCTTCTTTCTCCTCTGTCTCTCTCACTTTCTCTTCTTTCCTCTCTCCTTTTTTATTTCTCTCTCTCTCTTTCTCTCTCCTCTCTCTCTTTCCCTCCCTCTTTTCATATCTCTATCTCTGTTTGTCTGTGTACCTGTCTGTGTGTCTATCTGTTTGTTTCCTTGTCTGTCTGTCTCTCTTTCGCTTTCTCTCTCTCTTCTTTCTCTGTCTTGTCTCACTCTTTTCTATCTCTCTTCCCCTCTCTCCCTCCATCCCTATCTCCTTTTCTCTCCATCCCTCCTTGCCTCCCTTCTTTTGTGCCTCTTCACCTCCCTCTATCTCTTGCTCTCCTCTTTCTTCCCTCTTTCCTTTCCTATCACTTTCTGTTTCTCTGTCTGTCTTTCCATTTCACTCTCTCTCTCTCTCTGTCTCTCCCTATCTCTTTCTCACAACCTTCTTGTCCCCTTCCTTTCCTATTTCTGTCTTTGTCTCTCTTTCCCCTCTTCTCTTTCACTGTCTCTTTGTTCTATCTCTGTCACTATCTGTTTTTCTCTCTCTTTGCTCTCTTTTCTCTCCGTCTGTCCCTCTAAGCCTCCTCCCCTGCTGCCCTTCCTCCCTCCTTCCATCTCTACCTGTCCACTCTCTCCTTCCCTCCCTCCTCCCTTGTTTCTCCTCTCTCTCTCTCACTCTCTTAATGCTCTCGCCTCTCTCTTTTGGTCTAATCTCTCTCTCTCTCTCTCTCTCTCTCTCTCTCTCTCTCTCTCTCTCTCT
>NW_020954387.1:5050-12460 GCF_900497805.2 Vombatus ursinus
TCTCTCTCTCTCTCTCTCTCTCTCTCTCTCTCTCTCTCTCTCTCTCTTTGTTGCTCTCTCTCCCCTCCTTCTTTCCCTCCTCTCTTTCTCTTCTCTCTGTCCTCTCTCACTCTTGTCTATTCTCTTGTCCCTTCCCTTTCTACCACCTTCTATTTTTCTCTCCTGCCCTCCTTGCCTTCCTTCTTGTGTCCCTCCCCATTTCTCTCTCTCTCTACCTCCCTTCCACCTGTTTCCTTTCTTCCTTTCCTATCACACTCTATCTCTCTGTCTCTCTTTTCCCTCTTCTCTTCCACTGGCTCTGTCTCTCTTTTTGTCTGTCACTATCTGTCTCTATCACTTTTGTATCTCTTCTCTCTACTTCTGTCCTTCTGTGCCTCCTAACGGTCCCTTCTTCCTTCCCTCCATTTGTCTCTGTCTACTCTCTTTTTTTCTCCCCCTTCTTCCCTGCTTCCCTTTGTCTTTCTCCATCTGCCTTTCTTTCTCTCTCCATCCCTTATTCCCTCATGCTTTTCCTGTCTCCTCCCTTTCTTTCTCTCTCTCTTTCTCCCCCTCCATCCCACCCATGTTCCATCTCCATCCTTTCTTATCTCTTTTCCTCCCTTCTTTACTATCTCTCTCTGTCTCTCTTTCTCTCCCTTTTCCCTCATCTCTCATTTTCTCTGTCTCTTTCTGTCTCTTTCTCTCTCTCTCTCTCCCTCTCTGTCCTTCTGTCTGTTTCCTCCTCTCTTCTTCTCATCTTCCTTTTCTATCTTTCTTTCTGTCTCTCTCTCTGTCTCTGTGTCTGTCTGTCTGTCTCTCTTTCCGCCCCCCTCTCCCACCCTACCTCTCTCTCTTCTCTCATTCTCCTCTCTCACTCTTGCCTGCACTATCTTCCCCTCCTTCCCTCCATCTCCCTATCTTTTTCTCTCCCTCTTTCTTTTCTTCCCTACCTCCAATACTGTCTCTCTCTATATCTTCCTATCCCTCTCTACAATCTTTCTCCTTTCTCTCCTTTTCCCCTCCTTCCTTTCCTATCTTTCTCTGACTCACTCTCTCTCTCCTGTATCTCCATCCCTTCTATCCTCCCTCCTTTCCTATCTCTCTGTCTCTATACCCTCTTTCTTATCACCCTCCCTCCCTTCTTCCTTCCATCCTTTCCTATCTCTCTCTATCTCTGTCTTTCTCTCCTCTCTCCCTCCTTCCTTCCCTCTTTTACTATCTCTATCTCTCTCTATATACCCTCTGTCTTTATTTCCCTCTATTGCTTTCTCTCAATTCACTTTCCCTACCTCCTTTCTTTCTTCCTTTCCTATCTTTCTCTCTTTCTTTCCATAGATCTCTTTTTCTGCCTTTCTTTTCTCCTCTTTTCCTCCCTTCTTCCCTCCCTCCTTTACTTTCTCTCAGTCTCTCTCTCTTTTTCTCTCTCCTCTCTCTTCCTTCTTTCTTCCCTCACTCCTTTACTGTCTCTCTTTCTCTGTTTCTCTCATCTCTCTCAGTCTGTCTTTGTTTCTCCCCTTCCCTTCCTCACTCATCTTTCTCTGTCTCTTTATGCTGTCTCTCCCTCCTTCCCTCTCTCCTTTCCCTCCCTTCCTTTCCTTCTCTCTCTCCCTCTCTCACCTTGCCTTTCTCTGTCTCCTTCTCAGTCAATCTCTCTTTCGGTCTCTCTCTCTCCATCCATTTCCCTCTCTCTCTCCTCCTCCCTCTCTTTCCCTCTTTCCCTACCTCCCACCCCCTCTCTATCTTTCTTTCTGTATCTCTTCAGTCTCTCCCCCCTCTCTTCTTCCCTCCCTCCTTTCCTATCTCTCTCACTTTCTGTCTCTTTCTGTCTCTCTCTGTCCTTGCCTATCTCTCTCACTCTCCATCTCAATCTCTCTCTCTTTTCCTCTCTAACCCTCCCTGCCTTCTTCCCTTCCTCCCTTACTATCTCTCTCTGTCTCTTTCTCATTCTCTGTCTCTGTTGTCTTCCCTCTCTCCCCCTCCCTCCCTCCTTCCTTCCCACTTTTCCCATCTCTGTCTCTGCCTCCCTGTCCTTCTTTCTGTCTTGTCTCTCTCTTTCCTCCACTTCTTTCCCCTCTCCTTTACTGTCCCGCTTTGTCTTTGTTTCTCAGTTTCTCTTTTTGTCTCTCTGTGTCTCTGTCTCCTCTTTCTCACCCTCCCTTCCTCCATCTCTCTCTCCCTCCCTCTTTCCTTCTTTCTTACTCTTCCTTTGTCCCTCTCTCTCCCTCTCCTGCCCTGTATTTCTCTGTCTCCTTCTCAATCTTTCTTTTTGTCTCTCTCTTCTCCTCCCAACCTTCATCCCTCTCTCTCTATCCCCCTCCCTCCTTCCCTTCCTCCCTCCCACCCTCCCTCCATCTCTCACTCTCTTTTTTTCCTCTCTCTCCAAACCAAGTTTTAGGAAACACTGGTAGAGATCAAGTGGTAGTAGCAAGCTCTGTGCTGGACGAGTCGGCAGTGCTGATGGTGGAACCACAGATGACTGCAAGTGCCAGATGCAGGGTCTCTCCCTCCACCGTCCAGGCCCAGGATTCTAGGTCTGAGCCCCTCTCTCACAGGTTATCTCAGGATTTGGCACCAAAGCTGCATCGCATCAGATTGAGGCTGCGACTGTGAAGTGCTGGTCAGGCCTGCGGGTGTACATGAAGGAAAATTTCTTGGGCTGCTGGGAGCAGGCTGCAAAGGAGGTACCTGGAATGGGGGTGCCACAATTCAATAGAAGTTGGGAGCTTTGTTGTTAAGGCAGAGAAAGATCACAATTCATGACCCGATCGGGTTTGCTTAAGCCCCACCACGATGTCGCATCCTCTTCTTCCTCTTTGCAGGGCCAAGCTGTGGAAGGACCTCTGAGGAAAGGGAATGAAGTGCGCATGCCCTGACGATGTAACCTTCAGATGCCGCTGTTACATTGGCTCAGAAGGCTGGGGTGGGGACGATCTCTTCTGTGGAAGGCAGCTTGCCCCTCCACCAGAACCGTTCCAAGACATTGGCTGTGGGGAAGGGGAGGCTTTCACGTGGAATCATATTTTCCCTTCTGAAGGGTGCAAAAGGGACATCGAGAGGGACAAGGTTGCTGCAGTTGCAAGGAAGTTGCAAGGAAATTTTTCTTTTTAGCATCTCTAAGTTCTTTCTTATTGATGTCATTCTCCGTTGTTAGAGAGACTGCCAAACATGCTGCAGTGTCAAGGAGGGACCCTGAGTCAGAATGTTGCCAATCAGATGTAGCTTAATTTGCTAGAGATGGGCAAGTGAAGATCACTAACAAAATCAGATAAAAACTGAAATGGCAAAGAAGAGTAACTGTTTAACTATTTTTATTCCTTTCTTCACTCTGGAATTCTGCTAAATTAGATGCCTTCGTTCATTTCCATAGAACAGTGAAGCTATTAGTCACACCGTTTACTTCTAAAACATTTTATGAAATTTAATCCTTACTTTTTCCTTAAAACAAAGTCTACAGAACGATACTGCCAAAATTTACTCAAATCTTTCAGAAGGGAGTGAGTACCTGGAATTACTCCAAAGTCTCAGGACTTCTTCTTCATAATCTTAAAATAATAAATCTTCAAACTCCGGAATCTTTGAGGATATTTGACATGTTCTACAAATTTTGATTGTTCAACTTTATTTCTGTAATTTCAATGGGGCCAAGTTCGAAATGACAGAGAAAAGGGTCTTGAAGTATTTTTTCTTTTCTTATAACCCAATCTCCCAAAGAAAGTCAGCAAGTGTCTTTGAAAAAGGCCGTAAAAGCCAATTTAAGATGATGAAATCAAAGATATCTATAGGTATATGAAGATGTGCTCTAAATCACTTTTGATTAGAGAAATGTACATTAAAACAACTCTGATATACCACTTCAAACCAATCAGATTGACTAATATGACAAAAAAGGAAAATGATCAATATTGGAGAGGATATGGGATAATTGGGACACTGATACATTGTTGGTGGAGTTGAAAACTAATCCAACCATACTGGAGAGCAATTGGAATTATGCTCAAAGGGCAACCAAATTGTGCATACCCTGTGATCTAGCAGTACCATACTGGGTCTGCATCTCAAAGAGATCATAAAAAAGGGGAAAGGACCTACTTAGCCAAAAAAAAGAAAGAAAGAAAAGAAGAGAAAGGGGGAAAAAAGGAAAAACAAATTACTTATGGCAGCCATACCTGTGGTGGCAAAAAATTGACAATTAAGTCAATCAACTGGGGAATGACTGAACAAGCTGCAGTAAATGAATGTAATGGAATACTAGTGTGCAATAAGAAATGATGAATACACTCACTTCAGAAAAACCTGGAAAGATTTGTACAAATTGATTCAAAGTGAAATGAACAGAACCAGCAAAACATGGTACACAGTATCAGCATAATCATGTGATGTTCAACTTTGAAAGAATGAATCAGCTCTTCTTAGCAGTACAATGAACCAAGACAAGTAAAAAAAAAAAACCCTCATGAAGGAAAATCTATCCATATCTAGATAAATAACTGATGGACTCTGAATGTAAACCAAAGCATTTTTTCACTTTATTCTCTCTCATGGTTTTTTTTTTATCTTTTTGATGTGTTTCTACTTCCACTACTGTAATGAATATGGAAATGTATTTTACATGATAATTTATTTTTATGATAATTTTTATTTATGTTTTTGTTTTCAACATTTACTTCCACAAGATTTTGAGTTCCAAATTTTCACCCCATTTCACCACTCCCCCACCCCAAAATGGCATGCATTCTGAATACCCTTTCCCCTAGTGTGCCTTTCCTTCTATCTCTCCCCCCCCCTTCTCTTGTCCCTTTCCCCTTTAATTTTCCTGTAGGGCGGCATGGATTTCTGTACCCCATTTCCTGTATTTCTCATTTCCCAGTTGCATATGAAAACTTTTTTTTTTAAATATGTGTTTTTACAACTTTGGGTTCCAAATTTTCTCCATTCCTCCCTCCCCACCAACCCTCATTGATAGGGTAAACAACTAAATACAGGTTATATATGTGCAGTTATGCAAAACACTTCCATAGTAGACATGCTGTGAAAAACCTTTTCCCTTAATCCTATCCCACCCCCCATTTATTCTATTCTTTCTTTTGACTCTGACCCTCCTCAGATATACTTGCTTGTGATTACCCCCTTACCCAATCTGCCCTCCTCTCTATCATCCTCCTACTCTCTTGTCCCCTCCCACCCCATTTTCTTGTAGGGTAAGACGGATTTCCATATCCAATTGAGTGTGTATGTTATTCCCTCCTGAAGTCAAATTCTATGAGAATAAGATTCACTCATCCCCTATCACCTTTCCCTGTTTCCCCTCCACTGTAAGAGCCTTTTCTTTTTTGTTTTTTTTTTTGCTAGATAATTTACCCCATTCTACCTTTCCCTTTCTCCTTCTCTTAATATAATCCTTTCTCACCCCTTAATTTTATTCTCCAGATATTACCTCTTCATCTTCAACTCACTCTGTGCCCTCTATCTATCTAACTATCTATATACACACATATAATTTTTTCCCTCCAACCACCCTAACACTCACAAAGGTCTCATGAGTTACAAATATCATCTTTCCATGCAGGAATCTAAACAGTTCAGCCATAATAGGTCTCTTATGATTTTCTTTTTCCTGTTTGCCTCTTCATGTTCCACTTGAGTCTTGTATTTGAAAATCAAATTTTCGATTCAGTTCTGGTCTTTTCATCAAGAATGCCTGACAGTCCTCTATTTCACTGAATGACCATTTTCTCCCCTGCAGAATTATACTCAGTTTTGCTGGGTAGGTGATTCTTGGTTGTAATCCTATCTCCTTTGCCCTCTGGAATATTATATTCCATGCCCTGTGGTCCCTTAATGTAGAAGCAGCTAAATCTTGTGTTATCCTGATTGTGTTTCCACAATACTTGAATTGTTTCTTTCTGGCTGCTTGTAATATTTTCTCCTTGACCTGGGAACTCTGGAATTTGTCTGCAATATTCCTAGGCGTTTTCCTTTGGGGATCTCTTTCAGGAGGAGATCGGTGGATTCTTTCCATTTCTATTTTGCCCTCTCGTTCTAAAATATCAGGGCAGTTTTCCTGGATAATTTCTTGAAAGATGATGTCTAGGCTCTTTTTTTGACTATGGCTTTCAGATAGTCCAATAGTTTTTAAATTCTCTCTCCTGGATCTATTTTCCAGGTCAGTTGTCTTTCCAATGAGATATTTCACATTATTTTCTAATTTTTCATTCTTTTGGATTTGTTTTACAGTATCTTGATTTCTCATAAAGTCACTAGTTTCCAATTGCTGTATTCTAATTTTTAAGGAAGTGTTTTTTTCAGTAATCTTTTGGACTTCCTTTTCCATTTGGCCAATTTTGTTTTTTAGGGCATTCTTCTCCTCATGGGCTTTTTGGACCTCTTTTGCCATTTGGATTAGGTTATTTTTTAAGGTGTTATTTTCTTCAGTATTTTTTTGGGTCTCCTTTAGCAAGCTGTGAACTGTTTTTCATGATTTTCTTGCAAAACTCTCAGTTTTTCCTCTACTTCTCTTACTTGCTTCTCAAAATCCCTTTTGAGCTCTTCCAAGGCCTGGGATTAATTCACATTCTCCTTGGAGGCTTTGGATGTAGGAACTTTGGCTTCATTGTCTTTTTCTGGTTGTATGTTTTGATCTTCTTTGTCCCCAAAGTAAGATAATATAGTCTGATTCTTTTTGCGCTGCTTACTCATGATCCCAGCCAACTACCTGAGTTGTAAACTCTTTTTTAAGGTAAAAGTCTGTTTCCAATGTGGAGAATGTACTGTCCCAAGCTTCGGGGATTTGTACAGCTGTTTTCAGAGATACTTCTAGGGACCTGAAAATTTTCAGTTCTTCCAAGGTGCTATGATAAGGGGGGAGGTGTTTTCTCTCCACTGTCACAAGAGGCTTCACCACACCAGCATTCCTCCTCACCCCAGGACCACCCCTCAGAACTGTGACCCAGATCCAAGCACTGGTAAAGCAAGAGATTCCTGCCTCAGCACTGGCAAAGAGATCCCTGCAATCCCCCTCTGATCAGCCACTCGATTCCCCCTCAGTCTGTGGACCAGAAGCTCAGGAAACAGCCACAGCCCCAGGGGCAGCTGAGACCTAGTGTCTTCTCTCACTGCAGTCACAGACTTTTCCCACTGACCTTCCAAGTTGTCTTTGGTGTTCATGGGTTGAGAAGTATGGAAACTAGCACAGCTGCCTGTGATTCAGTCCTTTGAGGCCTGCTGCAGGTTTGCTGTGGCCTTCGCGCCCAAGCCAAACTGTGCTCCTCTCCTAGCCCAGTGTGATACACCTTTCCGATCAACCATCCAGTCTGTCTTGGGCTGGAAATTTGTTTCACTCTGTCTTTTTGTGGGTTCTACTGCTTTAGAATTTGTTTAAAGCCATTTTTATAGGTATTTGGAGGGGTTTGGGGGGAGAGCTCAAACAAGTCA
>NW_020954387.1:12560-13457 GCF_900497805.2 Vombatus ursinus
AAAAAAAAGGAAATCCTTGTCCAGGAGACAGTCCATTATTGTGTAGATGGATTGAAGATATGCAGAACAGAGGTAAAAAAAGGATAGAGGTTTGCAATAATTAGGCAAAAATGGTAGTGGAGGCTAGGATTAAAAAGAATGCCAGGGGCATTTATGTGGTGCAGTGAATAGAGCACCGACTCTGGAGTCAAGAAAAACTGAATTCAAATCCAACCTCACACATTTGTTACTTAATAGCTGTGTGATCCTGGGCAAGTCACTTATCCTCTGATTGCATCACCAAAAAAAAAAAAGAATTCCAGAAACCCAGTCACTTTTCCAAAGGAAAATGTCAGATCAACTATGACTGGATTTCAGATCAGATAAAAACTGAACAAGGAGGGGCAAAAAGCAAAGTCTCAAAGGTATGCTCATCTCAAGTTCACCATAGTTTCACCATGCTGCTCTGACATTTCTGATTGTATGGAATATGACTTTCCTGTTATTTCAGTGAAGTCCCAGAAACAGGAGTATTTTCCTGAGTCTTCTGGAATCTCCTGGGCTATGTTTGAGGGAAAAAAAATAACTAAAAAACCTAGAGCCTCCTTTCAAAGGGAAGTGCACAATGATTGGACATTGATTTCTGTGCCAAAGTATAAATGAATAAGAATAAAACATCAAAACACATTTACAGACCATCTCAGGTAATTCCCCAATTATTGTTCTGATACTTTATTGTTTTTCACCTGGGTTCATGTTCAGACTCACGTCAAGATGAACTGTTATTGAATTTCAGAAGGGCCTAAAGATGGACTCCATGACCTATTAAATAGGTAGATCCCTATGAAGCCTGCTGGCAAGACTAGTATTTGAAAATCTCTTTGGCAGAACACTCATTGTATGGACTTATGTTAAGAC
>NW_020954387.1:13467-13785 GCF_900497805.2 Vombatus ursinus
TTTGGAAGAAAAGTACTTTCTGCTTTCATTGTTAGCAACATGGCTCTTCCCTGTGTAACTACACCTGGGCCTGTATCCTTACCAATACATCATACAAATCTTACTGAATCTAAATCTTCTCTTATCCTCTTCTGCCTAAGACCCTCAAGTGTCACAGGGTTTCCTTTCTTTGGATCACCCAAATGGTAGAGGAAATCAGGAACCCCATAAGGATATTTTCCCACTTAAAAATCCATTTTCAGGCATATCAATTTAGCTTTTTTTCTTGTTTTGTTTGAGAAACTTAAAACTGCTTCTTGCCTAATTGGAAGAGAGGAA
>NW_020954388.1:0-1343 GCF_900497805.2 Vombatus ursinus
TATACTACACTTTATCTAGAAGATGAAGGCCAATTTTTTACCCTATCAAGTAAAATAGAAAAAGGCAAATGCAACACCAATCGCATAAAGGATATTCTCTTATGAAATGGCTGCCGTGCAGTGCCAGTAGGATGTTGACATTTCCAAGAGAGGGTTGCTAAGTGATGACATCACTGCTATTCCAGTAGAATGTTGACATTTTAAAGAAATATTTGTTGAGTGTGGGTACCACAAATATCAGCTGTCAGAAACCTGCAGTGATTTCAACTCAATTCAATTTAGCAAATATATATATTCATTGCCTAGTATGTTACTAGGAATACTGAATACAATAAAAAATTAATGCTCTGGATTTCAAATATGATTTAATATTCATGTGTGTATACATGTATACACATATACACACATACATACACATAAATAAATACATACACATATATAATTATTTATAATACACACATAAATACATATATATATATGTGTGTGTGTGTGTGTGTGTTTGTGTGTGTGTGTGTGTGTGTACATATGACTCAATATAAAACTAAGAACCTGGAAGCTGCTGGGAGATCAGATCAACCACCTGCTATTTTGATGGCCATGTGTCTCTTACCTTTTTGGAAAGTTTTTTCACAAATTATATAAAGACTTGCAAGTACAAATATATGACATACTGAACTTTATCTACAAGATGAAGGCCAATATTTTACCCTATCATGCAAAAGAGAAAAACACAAATCAAACACCAATCGGTTTAAGGATCCTCTCTTATGAAATGGCTCGCCTGCTGTGTCAGTAGGATGCCGACATTTCCAAGAGAGGGTTGCTAAGTGATGACTTTACTGCTCTTCCAGTAGAATGTTGACTTTTTAAAGACATGATTGTTGCTTGTGGATACCACAAAGATCAACAGTCAGAAACCTGCAGTGCTTTCAACTCAATTCAATTTAACAAACATATATATTAATTGCCTAATATATGACTAGGAATACTGAATACAATAAAAACTAATGCTCTGGATTCCAAATATGATTTAATATTCATGTACGTATATATGCATATATACATACATATAAATATATACATAAAATACATAATTATTTAAAACACACACAGATATACATATATATATATACATATATGTGTGTGTGTGTGTGTGTATATGTTTGTCTATATGTATGACTTACTGTAAAACTAAGAACCTAGAAGCTTCGGGGAGATCAGATCCCCCAGCTGCTATTTTGATGGCTATTTGTCTCTTCCTTCTTTTAAACTAATCTCACAAATTATGTAAAGACTAGCAAGTACAAGTATATGATGTACTGCACTTTATCTAGAAGATGAAG
>NW_020954389.1:0-6020 GCF_900497805.2 Vombatus ursinus
TCCCAGGAAGTACAACCATAGGAGGCACAACTCCAGGTGGGCAGGCACCATCCAGCAGCCAAACATTCTACTGCTTCAAAGCAGCCTGGGTGAACAGGGATCCTACAGGGGCCAGAACACTCACCACCACCCTGAAAACTTCAGTGTTGCTGACTCCAGTTCAGCACCAGGTAAACTGCCAGAACCCTACAGCCTCCAGCTGCCAGCACTTGAGGCCCCAACACACAAAGTCAGTGACCAGAACCCTGGCCCCCAGTACTAAAAGCTTGGGACAGTGCCTCTGTGCTCCAGCAGGAGAGCTCAACTTAAAAAGCCAGGAAATGGGCAAACACCATGAACAAAAACCAGAAACAGACAATGACCATAGATTCTTACTATGGGGACAGGGAAGATCATAACACAAATTCAGAAGAGGACAACATTGTAAATATCCAAAACCTCATAGGGGAATATGAACTGGTCTCAAGCCCAAAAAGCCTTCTTGGAAGAGCTCAAGAAGGATTTTAAAAGTCAAATAAGAGAGGTGGAAGAAAAATTGGGGAAAAGAAATGAGAGGTATGCAAGAGAGAGTCAATAGCTTGGGAAAAGGACTAAAATTGATTGTAGGAAAAAAATCCTTAAAAAATACAATTGGCCAAATGGGAAAAAAGTACACTGAAGAAAACAACTCCTTCAAAAGTAGAATTCTCTAGATGGAAGAGGAGGCACAAAAACTCACTGAAGAGAAGAACTCCTTAAAAAGTAAAATGGGCCAAAAGGAGGTTCAAAATCTAATTGAAGAAAACAACTCATTAAAAATTAGAACTGGATAAGTGGAAGCTAATGACTCTAGGAGACAGCAAGAATCAGTCAAACAAAATCAAACAAATGAAAAAATAGAAGAAAAAGTTAAATACCTCATTGTGAAAGCAATAGACTTGGAACACAGATTCAGGAGAATTCATTTAAAAATTATTGGTCTACCTGAAAGCCATGATGGAAAAAAAAAGAGCCTCCACAGCATCTTCCAAGAAATCATCAAGGAAAACTGCCCTGAGGTCCTTGAACCAGAGGGTAAAATAATCATCAAAAGAACCCACTGATCACCTCCTGAAAGAGATCCCAAATAGAAAATGTCAAGCAATATGGTAGACAAATTCCAAAATTTCCAGATTGAAGAGAAAATACTGCAAGCATCCAGAAAAAAAAAAACAATTTAAATATCATGGGACCACAGCCAGTTTTATATAGGATCTTAGAGTTTCTACATTAAAAGATCAGAGGACTTGGAATATGATATTCCATTAGGCAAAGGTGATTGGACTGCAACCAAGGATCAACTGCCTACTGAAATGGAGCATAATCTTTCAGGGAAGGAGATAGGCATTCAATGAAATAAGGAACTTCCAAACCTTCCTGATGAAAAGACCTGAACTCAACAGAAAATTTGATTTTCAAATACAAGACTCAAGAGGAACATAAAAAGGTAAACAGGAAAGAAAAAAAACAACGTGTTATTCAATAAGACCAAACTGGAGACATCCCTACAAGGAAAGATGATACTTGTAACTCTTCAGGATTGTATCTTTATTATAACATTTAAAAGGGGTACACATTGACAGCGTGGGTATAAGTTGACTTTGATGTGATGATAAAAAATCTAAGTGGCAGAAAGGAATAGTGTTGGGAGAAGAGGAAAGGAAGAAGCAGAAAAGGGTAAATTACATCATATGAAGGGGCACAAAGACCTATTATAAGAGAGGGAAAGAAGGGAGGGAGATAAGCATTATTTGAACCTTACACTCATCAGATTTGACTCAAAGAGAGAAAAACATAATCAGTTAGGTATAGAAATCTAACTTATTCTATAGGAAGTAAAAGGGGAAAGAGGTAAGAAAAAGGAAGGGGTGGACAGAAGGGAGGGAAGAAGTAGTAAGGGAAAAGGGGAAGAAAAGGGAGGTGGCCCGATAGAAGGGAAGGCAGACTCAGAGAGGCAGTGGTTAAAAGCAAAATTCTAGTGAGGAAGGAAAGGGAGAAAAGACAAAAACAAGTTGGGGGGGGAATAGGATGGAGAGAAAGACCCAGATAGTAATCATAACTGTGAATGTGAATGGTATGAACTCTCCCATAAAATGGAAGAGTAGAGCAGAGTGGATTGAAAACCATAATTCTGCAATGTGTTATTTATAAGAAACATATTTGAAGCAGAGGGATACACACAGAGTAAAGGTAAAAGACTGGAGCACATTATATTATGCTTCAGCTGAAGTAAAAAAAAAAAAGCAGGGGTAGCAATCCTGACCTCAGAGAAAGCAAAAACAAAAATAGATCTAAGTAAAAGGGATAAGGAAAGAAACTACATCCTGCTAAAAGGTATCATAGACAATGAAGTAATAACATTGCTAAACATATATACACCAAGTGGTATAGAAAACTAATTCTTCGAGCAGAAAGTAAAGGAAGAAATAGACAACAAAATGATACTAGTGGGGGACCTTGACTTCCCCCTCTCAGAACTAGATAAATATAACCACAAAATAAACAAGAAAGAAGTTCAGAAAATGAATAGAATTTTAGAAAAGTTAGATATGGTAGACCTCTGGAGAAAATTGAATGAGGACAGAAAGGAATATAGCTTTTTCTCAGTGGTACATGGCACCTACACCAAAATGGACCATGTAGTAGGGCATAAAAACTTCACAATGCAATGCAGAGGCACAAATATTGAATGCATCCTTTTCAGATCATGATGCAGTAAAAATTACATGTAATGAAGGGCCATGGAAAGATAGACTCAGAATTAATTAGAAACTAAATAATCTAATCCTAAAGAATGAGTGCATCAAACAAATCATAGAAACAATCAATAACTTCATCCAAGAGAATGACAATAGTGAGGCGACATACCAAAACTTATGGGATACAGCAAAAGCAATTCTTAGTGGAAGTTTTATATCCTTAAATGTTTACATGAACAAAATAGAGAAAGATGAGGTCAATGAATTAGGCATGCAACTAAAAAGCTAGAAAAAGAACAAATTAAAAATCCCCAATTAAATAACAAGTTAAAAATTCTGAAAACCAAAGGAAAAATTAAGAAAACTATTGAACTAACAAATAAAACTAAGAGCTGATTTTATTTTAAAAAAACAATAAAATAGATAGACCTTTGATTAATTTGATTTAAAAAAGAAAAAAGAAAAACAAATTACCAGCATCAAAAATGAAAAGGGTGAATTCACCACCAATGAAGAGTAAAATAAAACAATAATTGGTAGCTATTTTGCCGAACTGTGTGTCAATAATTTTCATAATCTTAGTGAAGTGGGTGAATATTTGCAAAAATATAAATTGATGAGATTAATGGGAAATGAAATAAATTACTTAAATAACCCCATTTCAGAAAAAGAAATTGAACAAGCCATCAATGAACTCTCTAAGAAAAAAACTCCAGGGTCCAATGGAGTTACAAGTGAATTCTTTCAAACATTTAAAGAACAATTAATTCCAATACTATATAAACTATTTGGGAAAATAAGCAAAAGAAGTGTCCTACCAATTTTTTATGATACAAATATGGTGCTGATACCTAAATAGAAAAAGGAAATTATAGACCAATTTCCCTAATGAATATAGATGCAAAAATTTTAAATAAAATATTAGCAAAGAGATTACAGCAACTTCTCTCAAAGATAATACACTATGAACAGGTAGGATTTATACCAGGAATGCAGGGCTGGTTCAATATTAGGAAAACTATCAGCAAAATTGACTATATCAACAACAAAACTCACAGAAATCATATGATTATCTCAAATGATGCAGAAAAAGCATTTGACAAAATACAACACCCATTCCTATTAAAAACATTAGAGAGCATAGGAATAAAGGGAGTCTTCTCTTAAAATGAGAGGTAGCATCTATATAAAACCATCAGCAAGCATTATATGTAATGAGGATAAGCTAGAAGCATTTCCAGTAAGATCAGGGATGAAACAAGGGTGTCCATTATCACCACAGTTATTCAATATTGTACTAGAAATGTTAGTTTTAACAAGAAGATAAGAAAAAGAAATTGAAAGAATTAGAATAAGCAAAGAGGAAACAAAGCTATCACTTTTTGCAGATGATAAGATGGTATACTTAGAGAATCCAGTAAAAATTGCTTGAAATAATAAATTTAGCAAAGTTGCAGGATATAAACTAAACCCATACAAATCATTGGCATTTCTGTATATTACTAACAAAGCCCAACAGCAAGAGATAGAAAGACAAGTACCATTTAAAGATCCTATAGACATTATAAAATATCTGGGAGTCTGCCCGCCAAAACAAACCCAGAAACTATATGAACACAACTGGAAAACACTTTCCACACAAGTAAAGTCAGATCTAAATAATTGGGAAAATATCAGTTGCTCATTGGTAGGCTGAGCTGATATAATAAAAATGACAATTCTACCTAAATTAATTTACTTATTCATGGCCATAACAATCAAACTACCAAAAAAGTTATTTTATAGAGATAGAAAAAATAATAACAAAATTCATCCGGAAGAACAAAAGGTCCAGAATATCAAAGGAATTAATGAAAAGAAATGCAAGGGGAGGTGGTCTAATCATACCAGATCTCAAATTGTATTATAAAGCAGCAATCATCAAAACTACTTGGTACTGGCTAAGAAATACAGTGCTATGCAAGACACAGTAGTCAATGACTATTGTAATCTACTGTTTGATAAACCCAAAGACTCCCACTTCTAGGAGAAGAACTCACTATTTAACAAAAACTGCTGGGGAAACCAAAAAATAGTATGGCAGAAATTAGGCATAGACCAATATTTTACACCCTTTACAAGATAAAGGCAAAATAGATACATGATTCAGATATAAAGGCAGATATTACAAGCAAACTAGGAGAGCAAGGAAGAGTTTACTTATCAGATCTATGGAGAAGAGGAGAATTTATGACCAAACAAGAGATAGACAATGTTATGAAATGCAAATAATTTTGATTTCAATTGCAATAAATTGAAATTTTTTTTACACAGACAAAGCCAATGTAACCAAGATTAAAACGGAAGCAGGAAGCTGGGAAACAATTTTTACAGCCTGTATCTCTGATTAAGGCCTCCTTTCTAAAATTATGTTGCATTTGTAAACATACAAGTCATTCCCCAATTGGGAAATGGTCAAAGGATATGAACAGGCAGTTTTCAGATGAAGAAATTAAACCTATCTATAGTCATATGAAAAAATGCTCTAAATCACTATTGATTAGAGAAATGCAAATCAAAACAACTCTGAGGTACTACATTATATCTATCAGAATGGCTAACATGACAAAACAGGAAAATGATAAATGTTGGAGAAAATGTGGGACAAGTGGAACACAAATACCTTATTGGTGGAGCTGTGAACTGATCCAACCATTCTGAAGAGCAATTTGGAATTATGCCCAAAGGGCTATACAACTGTGCATCCCTTTGATGCAATAATGCCACTTCTAGGTCTGTATCCCAGAAAGATCATAAAAATGGGGAAAGGACCCACATGTACAAAAATATTTATAGTAACTCTTTTTATGGTGGCCAAGAATTGGAAATTGAGAGGACGCCCATCAATCGGGGAATGGCTGAACAAGTTGTGGCATATGAATGTCATGGAATACTATTGTGCTATAAGAAATGATGAGCAGGCAGACTTCACAAACCCCTGGAAAGACTTATATGAACTGATGCTGAGTGAAGTGAGCAGACCCAGGAGAACATTGTACACAGTAACGGCAACATTGTGTGGTGACCAACTTTGTTAGACTTAACTCTTCTGAGCAATGCAATGATCTGAGAAAATTCCAAAAGACTTATGATGGAAAATGCCATCCACATCCAGAGAAAGAACTGTGGAGCCAGAATGCAGATTCCACCATACCATTATCTCTTCTTTTTTCTTTCTCATGATTTTTCCCTTTTCCCCTGATTCTTCTTTCACAACATGACTAATGTGGAAATATGTTTAATATGATCTTATATGTATAGCCT
>NW_020954389.1:6030-7101 GCF_900497805.2 Vombatus ursinus
TTTAATGGCATAATTTCAGAAATAAAAAGAAAGGACAATGTTAAAAAAAAATAAGACAGTCTAATATGGTCATCCTTGTGTAAACTCTCACTGAACAGAAGTTAAAGACTTAAGAACATGTGGTCACGAAAGATTTCATGGCCCAAGTACAGCCAAAGTCTAAGACCTGACTGTGTTGGTCACTGAAATTTCCAAGGCTCCAAAATTCCTTGGTATGTTGTCTTCTGCTTTTGGTCACTCACTTACTCATTCATTCACTGGGCATGGGATGACAGCCTCTCCATCTTGAGGAAGGGAAAGTAAGTTCCAGAAATAAAACTCTTATGCAACAAAAATGAGTAGTCAAGCAAAATGAAGCAACATATTGACTTTATTTAGGGGCAGGGGTTTATGGGTAGAAATAAATATGAAGAAACAAAAACATCTACAAAATATTTTCAAGATGCACAAAAGAAAGCAAAACTGAATACACAAAAATGCAAAAATAAAACAACTGTGTTACTATGTTTCTACATTATATATGTGTACGTGTGTGTGTTTAATTTCTATTATGAAATTTTTAAATACATACATGAAAGAATAATTCTAAATAATGGAAGTCCACATTTTCCTATACAATTTACTTTCTTTTCCTTTTAATATTGAAATACATGTTTGTTCATAATTATAAAGTTGACAATAAAAAAGAGAATTAAAAAAAAAAGATTGATGAAACAAGTCCAGACATCAGGAAAAGATCAGCTGAGTACATCATTTGGGGAAGGTGGGAACTTCCAGGTGTCTCTTGAACAACACCATGGTGGAGTTCCTTTATTTCCTCTACATGTGAGACCAGCCCAGAACAGGAGGAAATTGGACTCTTTCTACAACACTGCAGAAAATTCAGACAGTGATGGGTGAGGGGTGGCTCTTACATTAGCAATAAGAAGGGAGGAGGGGATTCTGATTCCCCCAGTCTTAGTATCCCCTTCAATGCCTACATTTATTTTTATGTCTTGTATTTACTTCTCAATAAACATGTATAAACCAAGTGAATTTTGGTCTTTGTGTCCCAGCTTCCAGGATGATGAC
>NW_020954390.1:0-7318 GCF_900497805.2 Vombatus ursinus
ACTCAGTGTGAATAATGCCTAGACAAAGCTCTTGAATCAATCAAAGAGGTAAAGTAGGTACAAATTCATTGAAACCAGTATAAGACAGGAAATATCTTACAGTTGCTAAAGCGAATCAATCACCCTCTATGGGGTTTGGATAAAACAACCAGATGATTCAGATTCTAGTATCAAGCCAGCCTAATGGTCAAAAAGTTCCAGCTGAGCCCTGAGAGGGAATCACTTGGGGAAGAAGGGGAAGGGGTAAATGAAGGGAAAAGAGGAGAGAGTCCATGTCTTCTCTCCCTCCCCCTTGACCAGAGAATATCTTTGTGAGCTTCAAAAGGCTTGGAGGCATTGGCCTAACTTCTTACTGGCTGTTGGTAGCCATATCCCCAGAATAACAGAGGCTGATGGCTACATCTGCACCAGGAGCCAAGACAAAGTAGACACTCCTAGAAAAGATCGCCTCAGGACTATACGAGGGCACTGAACCTGAGAGCCAAGCAGAGACCAAAACCCACCAAAGGGGAACTTCATGAGGATGTGCAAAAGGAGAAAAGACACCAGGTACTGTGTGTTACCCCTTGGTCACATGTACTTTCTGAGTTTGAGCTCACTTTCCCCTGGCTTTTGTATGGACTTGTGGAAAAGTGTGTCCCAGACTTTTGTAGAAGGATGATTTTATACTAACTGTTCTTACTATATACCACATTAGTAAGTACCTTTTTCTATAAACTAACTCTGGCTGGCTCATTGATAATTACTAGGGGAAGCACCCTGAATGGGGGCAATTGTACTACAAAACCACTCCATCCCCTCAGGGTCACCCCTAGGACCCTAGCAGAGAAGAAGTCGGCCTCCCTCTGGGAACCTGGCCAACCAATGTGTGTGGGAGTAGGGACAGTGAGACTGGAGTCATGGAGAGGGCAGGCAAGCTACAGTGCTATATAATGTTCTGTGATATTGATGAAATATAATACTCTATGATACTGAGGAAAGCTATTCAACTAGATAGGGTTTCCCTGGTTGCATCCTATTCATGCCTCACATTGTAGTTGGACACTACCATTGGGCTGTAGACCGTTAGCCTATGTTCCACAATGTAGTACTGTCAACAAGCCTTCCCAAAGGACATGCTAGTCCTCTGGCTTCTGTTTTCAGTCCTCTTTGTTCATGACAGCAATGGATCATTGTGCAACTCTGAAGGTCTCTTACCCTCCTCCACAGTTTTAGATGTTTCAGCATATAAATTCATTAATGGGTTTTGAGGCTAGACCTGAACCTGACGGGATGGACATACATTAAGCCCTAACATATACAATCAAGACTGAAGTAGATAAGTTCAGGCATTCTGAAAGATTCAGACATAGTCAGCCAGTGAGGGAACAAATTGTCTAGTGGCTTAAGTTATTTTCTTTTAAATTACAAAGAGATTCTGGGGTTTAAGTTTAAACTACATACATGATGACCAAAATTTCTTCTCAGTGGACTCTAGAGATATCTGATGGTGATTATAACAACAAAATAATAACTACCATTTAGATAATGCCTTAAGGTTTGCAAAACACTTTACAAATATTAACTCATTGAGAGAAATTATTTTCTATTATATTAATAATCAATTATTAAATTAGGATTAAGGTTTTTCATTTCTATTTCTATCTATATTCATTTCTATTCAGGGACCAGCCCCTGTAGGTCATTCAGCCTAATCCTTGGGGTATGTGGTCTCTGATTCTAAGAGAGACCTCACCCAACTAGGAGACCTTACTTTTGTTTATAAAAGGAATTTAATCTAGGTGCATTCTAGCCGTAAAGCATTAAGCCCATGTCCTTGAACCACTTCACTGGAGTTTAGAGTAACCTAGTTCATGAAGGAGAAAAACCAACCAGAGTGGTCTGGATAGAGATGGATTTCTTTGTCTAGATTGCTGGAGGCAGCTGAGTCTCATGATCAAGCCAAGTTCTCTGCAGGAGGAGCTAAATTTTAGCTGCCATTTCAGCCCACCTCTTCAGTTGAAAGTTCATCTCTTAATTGTTCACCAATCGAAGTTGATTTTCCCTTATCAGGAGTGCCCTCTTTTCTAACAGCACATCAAAGTATCCTGTAACTCCATTAGGTGTCTTTCATTACAGAGAGAAACCATTGACCATCAATTTGTTGATAACCAGCTAGCCTAATTAGTAAATTGATTATTAGTTACCCAGAAACTCTGTCTTTCAGGCTTTTCGTTCATCTCATTGTTTTATGTTCACAATAATCCTGGGAGATAGGTGCTATTATCATCCCTAGGTGTTATTATTGTCCCTATTTTATAGATGAGGAAACTGAGACAAATAGAGGTTGCTTGGGGTCAAAAGCTAGTAAGTATCTGAGACTGGATTTAAACTCAGGTCTTCCTGACCCCAGAGCCAGCAAGCACTCTATTCACTGAGCCATATAGGTCCCTTTCATGGAAACCTGGGATTTCATGGAGGACAAGTAGAAAGCCATTCTATTAGAGCATTTGGAGGTGTATACTGTGCAGGTTGCAGAAATCAATGATGTTACTCAATTATCAACAATTCTATCAAGCAAAATGTTAAAAGAAACTGATGGGGTGCTTGGGTGCTAGTACTGGGACCCCAATTCCAAGACCATAGTTCTCCCTAGCCTCAGAAACACTATCCCTGGCGGTTTCCCCCAGCCCAAGACACTGTGCCGACTCATAAGTGAGCCCCAGCAAGACACTTACTTATCTCTCTCCCTGGTGCAGTAACACAAAGCTGGGTAAGGGAGTGATGGGCTGTTCAGACCCTAGCTCTAAGATCATGTCTCTGAAGCCTCTCAATTTCTTACTAGGCTCCTGTACTGGAAGAATGCATTCTCTCATCAGGATGAGGATTTTTGTCCCTGGCTAGTACAAAGACTCTTCCTCCTGCCAGATCCCCAAAGTCCATGCCTCTGACAACTTCCTCCTTGTCTGTATGCTCCCTACACTTTCCCATCCATAACTCCCAAAGACACCTGGACCTTTAGATTACCTAATCAGTATCATTCCTTTCCCATGCCCTTTTCCATATAAACCCCAGCACCATCCTCAATCTTTCACAGGTTCCTTAAGAATCCTTGCCCAGGGGCAGCTGGGTGGCGCAGTGGATGGAGCTCTGGCCCTGTAGTCAGGAGGAACTGAGTTCAAATCTGACCTCAAACACTTGACACTTACTAGCTGTGTGACCCTGGGCAAGTCACTTAACCCCGATGGCCTCCTAAAAAGAAAAAAAAAAATCCTTGCCCGCTGAAAAGCATAACAATAAATCTTTGCCAACTTGATTTAAAGAATGCTTGAGTCTGTGAATTCATTCCAGACGACCTTGTCCTGCACTCTGGTCTATGAGGGGTCTCAACCTCTCAGACCTGCTGTATAATCAGTTAAAATGGAATAACCACAAAGGCAATGGATGAAAGAAATTAAAACATATCAAAGCAACTTTTACCCTCAGATAAGGAATGGACTAGTCTAAAATAATAGCAGCAGGTCAGTTAGCCTGTCATGGCAGTGACTGAGAATTGGGTAACTCTTTGTGACCCCTTTTGGGGTCTTTCTTGGCAGAGATACTAGGGTGGTTTTCCATTTCCTTCTCTCATTTTACAGATGAGGAAACTGAGGCAAATAGGCAAACCTCTGGGTCACACAGCTAGAAGTGTGTTAGGCCAGATTTGAACTCGGGTCTTCTGGACTTCAGGCCCAGCACCCTCTTCACTGTATTACCTCGCTACCCCATACTGTTGGAAGGGGCAGCTCTCCTGTCTACCATTCTCGTCTATGCATTGTTTTGTCTTCCCTAACAAAATGTAAGCTACTTGAAGGCAAGGACTACCTTGCTTCTTGTTGTTTGTATTCCTAGCCCTTACCCCAGCCGTCTAGCACATAATAAGCATTTAATAAATGGTGTTTCATTCTTTCATTAACTGCATTTCATCATTTTGTGAGGTGATGCTACTCATAATTTTCTCTCATTCTCCATAATGTTTTATAAATGAGATTGAACTCGTAAGTGGTACTGCATGCCTTTGCAACATCTTTCTTCACGCAAAGGAGATAAAAGTCTTTGCTGCCTGTGGTGATTTCTGGACTTTTTGGGCTTCCTGCTTTGACAGTAGTTTTGGAGATGTTGTCTCCAAGCAATGGTAATAAAGTCAAAATCATTATTTTTGTCCATTTCCTATTTTTCAGATTTGATAGCCTGCTTAAATAGATTCTCATCTTTCTCCTCTCTCCTACTTTTGTGTGGATTTTAGTTTTTGCTTTAAACAATCAATGCAATGTCTAAACACAAAGAGCTGATTCTGAAATAGTTCCTGAATTGGCAACCAAACATTTTCTATGTGTTAAGATACAGTCCATTTTACATTTTCCAGTCAAGATGATGAGGGGAAGGGCTTAAAAAGAGCCAGGCTCTTCATAAACCTCTCAAAAAATACAACAGAAATACTAAGGAGATGAAAAGCAGATTTTAAAAACACCCCTTGGGGCAGCTAAGTGGCACAGTGGATAGAGCATGGCCCTGAAATCAGGAGGACCTGAGTTCAAATCTAACCTCAGACCAAACACTTCACACTTACTAGCTGTGTGACCTGGGCAAGTCACTTAACCCCAATTGCCAAAAAAGAAACAAAACACCTCTACAAAAAATAAAAATCAAACAAAACAGAAAATGAAAAAACAAAAGTGCTGACAAAATGTTTAAAATGGAGCAATAGAAATAACTAAAGTACCAAAAGGAATATAGATGGGAAAAGAACCAGGGCAGAGGATTCCAAGACAGAACTTTAAATGGATACATAACTCATTTAAGTAAATCCAAAATCAATATTGGAATGAAAATCAGAAGGTCAAGTTATAGAGGCACTTGAGAATTACTAAAGTTAAAATAAAAGATTTTTTGAAAGATTACAAGGAAATATTCAACCTTAGTCAATTTCTCAAATTAATAAACTGGGTTTGTTCTATTAGTATCATTATGGAGGAAGATAAAAATAGATATGAAAGTCCCCCAGAACATTCAATTTGGGAGGTGACATTCTTGTCAAATGACACTCAATCTAGCATTCAAAGGAATCTAATATTGGTTTTGCATTCATTTATTGAAAATGCAATTATTTTTTTAAAAAATGCTATTTTTTTGGTTCTATTTAATATGCATTTCAACCAGCATTTATTACGTGTCTGATACATGAAAGGAACTGCACTGGGTGCTAAGGATACAAAAATAAAAAATGATCCCTTCCTGCAAGAATTTTATATTCTACTAGGTTATTTGTGATATTGTCTAATCCCAAATGAGGTTATAAAAATACCAAGTTATAATTAGCCTACCTCAGATTACATAGATTATAATAGGATCACAATGAGCAACAAGGTGGAGCAGTGGATAGAGAGTTAGGCCTAGAGTCAGGAAGACATGTCTTCCTGAGTTCAAATCTGGCCTCACACACTTAACTAGCTTTGTGACCCTGGGCAAGTCACTTAACCCTGTTTGTCTCAGTTCCTCATCTGTCAAATGAGCTGGAGAAGGCAATGTAAACCACTCTAGTATCTCTGCCAAGAAAGTCCCAAATAGGGTCAGGAAGAGTCATATAGGACTGAACAACAACAACAAAAAATAGCATAGAGACATATTATTTTATATTTTTATATTACATTTATATTATATTTATATTTATTTCATTATGTTAAATCCAATCCATCCAATAAACATTTATTAGGAGCCTACTATGAGCCAGGCACTGTGCTAAGTGCTAAAGATACAATTAATTAAAAGAAAGGCAGCTCCTGCCCTCAAGGAGCTTACAATCTAAAGTGGTTGACAACACACAAGAGGAGGCAGGAAAGCAGAATAGGACTAGAGGTTTTCCTGTGGGTCATCCTGTTCCATGGAGTTAAAACCAGGTAGGGGAGCAGACGCAAAAGTGAGATGAGCTGAGAGGCCAGTCTCTGCCCTCTGTAAAGGAAAGCCTTGGGAGGAGTTTGGTACTCTACCTTCCAACCAGCCAAACAGAAGCCTGAGAGAAAGAGAGTCAATCAAGGCTTGAGTTAGCAGCATGGTGAGCAGTTTAGAAGGTGGAGTTTATCTTGGGAGGAGCACCTTGTTCCGTGGAGTGGTAAAGGATGTGAATCCTGACTCTGAATTCGTTGTGCCTTGAACAAGTCACTTGACTTCTCTCGATCTAAATTTCTGCTAGGATGTTAGACCATGAAGGTCTGATGGTCTGCTTATCTACAAGGGTCCCAGCTGCACAAGCAGTTTCTCAGCCTAGTGCAGACTGACTAACACCTGTCTTGACTTCCAAGGACACACAGGGAGTCCAGTTTGGGATACAAACAAATTCTGTCAGTTCAGGGTGGATCTTTGTCCTTGATACATTCAAGCCTCCTGTGTACTCTGGGTCCAGTGTTTCTGGAAAATATGGCAACTCAAAAAGACAAGTTCAGGGGACCCTTTAATATTCCTGAACAGTGTACACTTTGGAGGGACAGAGCCAAGATGGTAGAGTAACGGCAGGGACTCAACTGAGCTCTCCCACAAACTCCTCCAAATACTTTTAAAAAGTGACTCTAAACAAATTCTAGAGCAGCAGAACCCTCAAAAAGACAGAGTGAAACAAATTTCTAGTCCAAGACAACTTGGAAGGCCAACAGGAAAAGTCTGTTGCACCAGGGTGAGAGAGGAGCACAGTCCAGCACAAGCCACACCAGTGCAGACCAGGCCCCAGCAAACCTAGAGCAGGTCTCAGGAAGATTGAATCACTGAAAGCAGGGGCAGCACCTGCCTCTGGAGCTCTCAGCCCACAGATGGTAAGGGGGTTGAACAAGTGGTCAGAAGGAGATTACAGGAGTCTTTTTGCTAGTCCTGAGGCAGGACTCTATTGCTTTGCCCATACTTGGATTCGGGTTCCAATCCTGGGTGACAATCCCACGGCAAGAAGGAGCACTAGCATAGCAGAGCTCATGGCCACAGTGGAGGGGAGACCTTCCTCAGAATTTCAGGGCAGAAAAGAGAGCTTGTGGTCACTCAAAGACCAGAGCAAAGGCCAGGAGAGTAGTAAACACCTCTCCTTAGATCATACCACCTTGAAAAAACTGAAAACTTATAGGTCCTGAGAAGTATTTCTGAAAACAGCTGTACAAAATCCCTGAAGCTTGAGACAATATGCCCTCCACCCTAGAAGCAGAGCCCAACTTTAAAGAACAATTAAAAGTCAAGTAATAGGTGGGAAAATGACTATAGAAAGTTATTATGGTAACAAGGAAGATCAAAACACCCTCAAAAGAAGAAAATGAAGTCAAAGCTC
>NW_020954391.1:0-2098 GCF_900497805.2 Vombatus ursinus
CAGGGTAAAAATAGTTCACACTTAAATTTTTAAATGTTTTCCTCAAAATAATACGGTAAGTATTGAACAAGGCTCTGCCCATTTTAAAGATGAGGAAAATGAGGCTCAGAGAGGTTTAGTGAGTTGCTCAGAGTCACACAACTGGTAAGTGTAGGAACTGGCACCCAAACCCATGGATTCTGATTACAAGTTACATATTCTTTCCAACATACTACACCAGTAGTATACCTATGTTTTAAAAATTGGACATAAGGCAGCTAAAGGAAAGAGGATTCTGGAGATACAGATACACACACACACCATTAGGTTTCCAAATTTGAAAGATTAGGATGAAAAACATTCAGAGAGGGAAAAATATCACCAAGGTAGGGGCCAGGCCCTGGCTGACCAGTGCCTTTTGTAAATGCCTACCAACTTTGGCAACACAGCCAATGGATCATAGAACTCTCACCATGTGGTCAACAGACTGGAATCAGCTACACAATGTCTGCTCCTGCTCCTAAGAGGGGTGGAGGGCATTTTCATTACACATTATTAGGGCTTGGTGGTCTAATTCCCATGTGAGGAATTATATCACACAGTTCATCCCTCTCCCCCCACCACACTTTTTGGGCAGGAAAATAGGTATGATGCACAGAAGGGAAGTGATATTAGCAAGTGTCTGCTTTGCAAGCCCTGGGTTAATATGCACCTGTAGCAGGCAGGCAGCTTACAAACCCTTTAAGGGACCCCTAACAATTGTTTCCCCCCAGGCCCCTCCAAAGAGAACAACCAGGAGGTATTAAACGAGGAGGATCATGTTTGGACAGGCACATGTGCTAATTTCCTTATACCCTGGGTAATTTCTTTCACCACTTTCCCATTATCATCAATCTTCATACAGCAATAGCACAAGTTTAACTTTCCACACACTCCTCCTTCTGCTAGTAAATAATCCAATACCATCCTATGTTGCATAACTGCTTCCCTTGTTTGTGTGCCCTGATCAGCTAGCAGGTCCAAAGTTTTAGCTGTCTGATTAGTCACAATTTCGACCACTGCTTGCAACCTAATTAACCTATTTAGGATATAGGTTGGAGTTCTATAGCCCCAACTCCCTTCCTGTGCCCAAGTGGCTGGCCCATATGCTTGAATTATACTTTCTGGGGGCCACATGTCTCCCCATCCATTAGCATCCACAATACTACTTTGGGTAGTATCTATATTTCTTTTCCCTTTCTTTAAGTCATCATACAACTGTATTCCTAAATGACTTCCCTATTGCCTGGAAAGAAAGAAGAACTTTGGCCTCACTAATCCTATATAACAAATTCTAGTCCAATTTTTAGGTAAGTGTGTGTAGGCCATGAGTCCACATATACAATAATGTCCCTTCAAGGCAGGATTACTTTCTCAAAACAGCCTCGTCCCATAGGCTGGTGGATCGCACTGTAGATCCTCTGGCCCTAGCAGTCCTCCCACCATAAATGTAGAGTGACATCACCACAACTGCTGCTTCCTTTCCAAGTGCAATTAAATAGGTCTCCAGTTTTATTATTTATACTCCAAAAGTCATTAAACAATTCTCCACATAAGCCTCTTAACCTCTGTATCCTCACTAGTACTATTAGCCACTATACGATATTTTAGGTCCGTCTCCATACATTCTGTGTCTCGTCCATTAGCTATAGTCTTAAGACTGCTATGAGCAGTATGTGATGCAGTGGCTTTAGTGTGGGTAAAATTGACCCATGTTCCGTTTTTACACTTTACTCCAGTCTGGTTCCACCTCCCTTGGTATAATGAGTCCAACCTCGTTCTGCAGCTCCTACGGCAGTCTCAGCGGTCAGCTGAGATGTGGTTTTCTCTCTTTTCCAGGATTAACACCCAATCGCCGAGTTTGAAAAAATATGCCACGAACTGGAGAGGTGGTGTTGAGCAAGGAGTCCCTTTGGCCGGAGTTCTGAAAGGGGAACAGACACTGCCAGTATATAGCTCTCATTTGAGAATCAAATCACTCCCTGGAATCTGTCTGGTTATTCCTACATCAGATCATTTTCTCCTTTTACTTCAGAGATCTCAAGACTATCCCCACTCAGTTCTGACCCCCGGGGTTTAA
>NW_020954392.1:0-3336 GCF_900497805.2 Vombatus ursinus
AAAAACGTTCTGAAATATCCGAGAGGGAAGATGTGGCTTATGACCCAGAAGATGAAACTATTTTAGAAGAAGCTAAAGTTGCTATTGATGACCTACCTAATAAAATGTGTACAGATAGTAAAAATTCCACAGAAAGGACATCTGAATACGTGACTGATATCTCTGCTCCCTCTTCCTTAGTAGAACAACAAAAGATGATCGAAGAATTAAAAAAAGCAAATAGAGGAGCAGAAGAGGAAACTAGAAGAACAAGAAGAAGCACTTAGACAGCAAAGGGCTGCAGTCGGTGTTTCAATGGCTCACTTTTCAGTATCAGATGCATTGATGTCACCGCCTCCAAAATCATCTTTAATAAAGACTAAATTATTTCAGCCAGAGCAACAAACTGCAGATAAATCAGATTTATCTTCAACATCAAATCAGTTAAGTCACGCAGGAAGCCAAAGTTCAGGTCTAAGACAAAGCAGAGATCCACGACAGGCTAGAAGAATGGTTATGGGAAAAAATGAAAGTGAAAATTCGTTAAAGCCGCTGTCCAGTTCCTCACGTAGCAGGACACCTATGAGAGAACTTCCTGCAGCTGTTAATATGGGCCAATTGCCTACACCACCACAAGAAGAAAAAGAATTGAATCCAGCTACTCAGTTGGTATACAGTAATGATAAGTGGGTTCCAAGTGAAAAAGCCACTGTTATTCTTGATCAGGATGGACAAAATGATAAGAGTGAAAATTCAGAAAATACGTCCAAACCTCACTTAGAAAGCACACATCCATCAGTATCAGAAGTTTCATCTAAACCTTTACGAAAAATACTCCTTCCAGCACCTCCCAATACATCTTTTCAACCAAATTTCCCAGTGCAAAATGATGGGCAGACTTTTAGTTCACCGAGTGGAGCGAGCAGTCCTTTCTCAAATACAGTATTTACATCTCAGGAAAAATCTCTTAGTTCATCCCAATATGAAGACAGACGAAATCCTCAGTTTGCAGAAAAAAATGATTCTTCAGCTGCTCAGGATGAGGGCGAAAGAGGTTCACAATCCAAACGCGATGATAACAGAGGAATGCTTTCATTTCCTTCCTCTGGAGAAAAAGGAGGCCCACTCCAATCACAGTTTCAGGGACAAAATGAACCTACATCAAGGAATTATGGAGCAGCCTCAGGACCTCATGGACCCAGGTTTCCAGGACCAAGGGGACCAACACCTCAGTTTTCAGAAGAAAATAATTCTAGTTCGGAGGGACAAGGAGCACCTTCATCTACCAGGTTTGGGGGACAGAAGGCACCTATTCCTTTATTATTCTCTGGACAACATGGACCACCTCCTTTTGGTGACAACAGAGGTCCTTCTCCTTATTTTGGTGGGCCTAGAGGAGTGGCACCATCCCAATTTGAAGACCGTAGGGATCCCCATTGGAAAAAAAAGGGAATTCCAAGATGCCCAGTATAGTGAGACGACCAACCTTCCTTCACAGTTTGAAGGGCCAAAACAATCTCAGTTTATGGGAAATAGAGGCCCAGCACCTTTCCCATTTGGAGGACAAAGAAGACCTCTACTATGTCAGTTTAAGGGACCTCAAGGAGGTCCTCCTCCCACTCAGTTTGGAGGTCCAGGGGGACCACCACCTGGCCATTTTGTGGGGCCAAGAGGCCCCCCTCCCAACCAGTTTGAAGGGCCCTGGGGTTCCCATCCCAATCAGTTTGAAGGCCCTCGGGGTCCCCATACCAATCCGTTGGAAGGTCCCTGGGGTCCCCATCCCAACCAGTCTGAAGGACTCTGGGGTCCCCCTCCCAACGAGTTTGAAGGGCTCTGGGGTCCCCCTCCCAACCCGTTTGAAGGACTCTGGGGTCCCCATCCCAACGAGTTTGAAGGGCTCTGGGATCCCCATCCCAACGAGTTTGAAGGGCTCTGGGGTCCCCCTCCCAACGAGTTTGAAGGACTCTGGGGTCCCCATCCCAACCAGTTTGAAGGGCTCTGGGGTCCCCATCCCAACCAGTTTGAAGGGCTCTGGGGTCCTCATCCCAACCAGTTCGAAGGTCCTCAAGGCCCCGCAGGAAACTTTATGCCAGGACCAAGGGTTATTCAGCCACAGCAATTTGAAGAACAAAGAGTAAATTTACCACCAAGATTTGCAAATCAAAGGGGTCCAACACCCCTTCAGTTTGGGCCAAGGGGATCTGCTCCGTTTTCAGAAAAAAACAAACAGCCCCCCTTCAAGATTTCACTTTCAAGGACAATCTCTACAGCATATGAAACCTCCTCCAAGACTTGAACTTCGAAGCCATCCACCACAACACGGGAGGAGAAATGGGAAGAAGCTGGTCCATTTGCTTCTCTGCCAACGAATATATCTGGACAGGCCTCAGAATCAGACTCACAGTGTCCGGCAACTGATTTCCAAGATGGCAAAAGTCATGAATATAGAAATCAGAATTTTGAAGGAAGCACCAAAGAAAAGTCATCAGATGAACCTGAAACCCAGCTCTCAGAAAATAGACAAGGCAGAGGTTTTGAAGATAGAAGAAGGGGCCAAGATCATGGGAAACCTTGGGAAACAGAGCATGGCCAAAATTGGAGTAGAGACACAGAAAGAGATTGTGATAGAAACAAAGAGAAGAATCAAAACGGGGATAAGGATAAGGAATCAGAATGCAACAAGGAATGGGACATAAACAGAGAGGGAAGCAGAAATGGAGATCGGGACCGCGAAAGGGACAGGATGGAGACAGGTCAAGAAGCAGAGACAGCGATCAAGATCAAACAAGAGAAAGGGACAGAGAACGAGACAGTGACTGAGAAAAAGACAGAGGAAGAGATAGAGGAAAAGACCGTAAAGACAGAAGTAAAAGTAAAGAGAGTAGTAGGGATTGAAAACCAGAAGAACAGAAAGAAGCTCAAAAAAACCAGCTGAAATAGAAGGTTCATAAACTTCTTATGACTTGTGTGTGTAAATATATGTACATATATATGGGGGGGAGGGACTTTACATGGGATTTGGTTGCATATACTCAACGTTGCCAAAAAAAAAGGCCTTTTTAAAGCCAGCCTTACAAAATGTGTTCAAGGAAAATAGTTTTTGAAACTGCTATGAAATTAGATGGAGTGGAACCATTCTGGACTTCATCTTATGTAATTTTGTGTGCAATATGTTTTCTTACAAAATTTCACATCTTTACAATTCTGAAATGTTTTTTTTACTTAACTCTTGAAATTTCCACTTAAAATTAATACAGACATGGGAAAAAAAGCATTTTGCTTTTTTCAGATTAAAAAGTTATGTTTTCCAGTAACTTGACTATTGTAAACTTTTAAGGGAACTTCATTGGACCTTAG
>NW_020954393.1:0-8321 GCF_900497805.2 Vombatus ursinus
TTATATGAGGAGCAGAATTGGTACAGGAGCTGAGGAAAATGTAAATCTTTTTTCTTTGAGAGAGGACACAAATGATTCCAGACTCTCTTCCAAACTCTGGAATGAAAGAAAAGATTTTGGGACATAAAGAAACTAGTTTCTCAACATGTCTCTAATTCCCAACTTTGATCTCTAGAGATTGGGGCCCTTACCTTCAATGAATTGAGCAATCTCACTTCCAGTGGGAAAGCTCATTCATTATGTATGTTTTTTTAGTGTAGGCAAATCAATATAACTTCTCTGATTTTTGTTTCGTATCTGTTTGGAAAAAAATGGTTTACTTATTATTCGCTATTTGTGATGGTCCTTTGTGTAAGAAGTATCTGGCAGGTCAAATCTTAAGCTTGGGGTACCACTTTCCTTTTTAAGGATTAGCAACCAGAAAAGCTGTTTGAGTCTAAAATAAAACCATTCTTTTAGATTACCAATTTTTGAGGGAGTTAGATATAATTGTGTCACCTTTACATGTTTCCCTCCTGGCAAGAATCAAAGTCTCCATTGGGGGGAGGGGTGGGCAAGATTCCTGAGATATCTATTAAAGCCTTCCTGTGAACCACATTTAAGTAAACTTATGTTTATCTAAATATACATGGTCATGCAGACAATATGGATGAGGCATGCATCATTCATAACGAAGGGATCAAATCCTGGTGATGTCACAGAAAAGCTTTCAGAGCACTCAGTATCTTCTTTAGTGTATAGAGTAGCACTGTCAAAAAAACATTTTGATAAACTTTTTTTTAAAAATCATTTTTAAAGTTCTAATAGGTTTAGTTCAATTCCTTTCATTGCTTTCCTTTGTGTGTATGCTTTTAAACCTGAGACAATCAACCCTCTTTTCAATTCTTTCAGTATAAGGTGTTTTAAAAAAATAATCACAGATATTCCTCTATTCCCAGGCTCAGGCTAAGACAGACAGTCAAAAAGATTCTTTCTTGGATGGGATTGTTCTCTATCAACAATGTCCTTTTCCTGCTATGGCATACACAATTACATGCATAAATGCATACATGTAAATACATATACACACATATATGTGTGGGCATGATGTGCAGTATACATATATACATATGTATATATAGATGCACACAGGCATGCATGTATACACCCTTACACATACTCTCACATGCACATGTACATGTATACAAACATATATACATAAATATATATAAGCCAGTTCATACCAGATTATAAGAACTAATTATTAAAATTTTATTATGAGCATCTATACCTCAAAATTGACAAACACTATAAATCAGGATTTGATTTAAATTGTTTGATTAACTGTCTAGACTACAAAAGTGACAGAGAAAAAATTAATAATGCAGATTTAACATGAAAATGTATCATAGATACTTTTTTTGAGAGTCAGTTGTTAAATGTATATCAGTATATCACCGAATATGTGTGTATATATGTGTGTATATGCATACACGTATAGCAGTAATATGGGTGTACATGCATATATGCATGTATATTTGAATCCACATGGTATAGTGATAATAATAATTTAACATTTATATAGTGCCTACTATGTGCCAGTAACTGTGCTAAGTGCTCTATAAATATTATCTAGTTTGATCCTCTCAACAACCAGATGCCATCAGAAGTGAAACAACTTAGCGAGGATCACACAGCTAGTAAGTGAGGACAGATCTGAACTCACATCTTCCTGTCTGAACTCACATCTTCCTGACTCTAGGCTTGGCCTTCTACCCACTGTGCCACCAACCTGCCCCTCACCCCCAAAGTACACAGATTGAAGAAAGGAATATGCATTTAAATAGTACCTACTATGTGCTAAGCATTTTTTCTTTTTCTTCTTTTTTTAGGCAATTGTGGTTAATTGACTTGCCCAGGGTCACACAGCTCGTAAGTGTCAAGTGTTTGGTCTGAGGTCGGATTTGAACTCAGGCCCTCCTGACTTCAGGGCCAGTGCTCTTTCCACTGTGCCACCTAGCTGCCCCTAAGCACTTTTTACAATATCATTTCTGGACAAAAACCTGTCCTGGAAGATACCGGCTCTGTGACGCTGGATGTATCTTGTAATTGCCCAGTGCTCTAGACAATTCTGAGTTATAAGTTTCAGAAAAGGAGATGACCTTCAATGACAGAGGGAGTTTCCTCACCTGGGATATCTGCATACAAATTAAATTACAGCTTCAGTTCATATCCCCATCTCTATAATACATATGTATATACATATACACATATATATGTATACTTTTCCATTCATTTATTTATGGGTACATGTGTATATCATATCCTTGCTGTAACATACAAATCCAAGTTTACTTGTTCTTAGTTGTGGTCTTTGACCTTTTGTTTCCTGACAATTAAAAAAGTAATTTTTTCATGGTTAACTATTACATAAACATTGATAAATAGCCATGACCTCAGTATCATGATAGCAATATATGTGCATACCTTTATTCTTGTTTATAGTAAGAATACAATATATAATATAACAATATATAATTATATATGTAATATAATATAATATAAGCGAAGGAATGAGAAGGGGACTTTCAGCTGGGGCCATGACTTAGAAGCATTTAGGATAAGATCACCCATGTGCTGGAGTGATTAGATTACTCTCCTACTTCTGGCTCCAAGGTCTATCACTTCTTGAGCTTGGTTTAAATAGTAAAAGTGGGGAATTGAAAGGGCAGGGGCAGTTCGGGGGAATTACAACCAGAGTTAGAAAACAAAGAAGCAAAAGCAAAATATCATTGTTAAAATACTTTTGTTATAATGCTGGGCCTTTGTTGGAGAGTGAATATCAGATCACTAAAGGCGTGAAACAATTTCTCAACAGTAAACTAGCCCCTTTTCCTCCCTTTACTCAATTCATTGTTCATGAACAGTGTGCCCAATGCATATATACTGATAGATTAGTCTAGGGGTGGAGATCCTGCAACCTTGAGGTGGCCCCATGTGGCCTTGAAGTCACAGGTTCCCCACCCCTAGATTAGTCCATAGTTCTGCAAGAACTACATTTTGAATTCTGGGCAATAGGCAATTTTCACATATTTAGGGTTTTCCTCTATGGATAGTTAAGCCAAACTTTTCGTGTGATTGCAAATCCCATTTAGTAAATCCTGCAATGAATGATTCAGGGCTTGATGTAATCATCACAATGCCATAGGCATTCATGAAGACTCTGAAGGGCCTCACCACTTTCTATGGATAATCGTTTCCAATTTGACCCTAAGCACTTAGCACAGTACCTTGCACATAAGAGATGTTCAATAAATGTTTATTGATGGAATGATTGACTAAGCTGGACATTGTCATGAGAGAGGCAAACTTTTTTTTCATTATATAGTTTTCAATTGATATACATTTATTTTCTGTACCACCTGCCCCTTCTATGTACAGTGGGGAAAAAAAAGAATAAGAAAAACAAATATGCATAGCAAAGTGAAACAAATTCCCACACAGGCTATGTTCAGAAATCTATTTCTGATTTTGTGCTCTGACTATATCATATCTCTGGTATTTGGTGAGGAGCACAGATCAACAACTGTGGTTGGTCATTGCTTTGATCAGAGTCCTTTAGTCTTTACAATGTTATTAATGTGTAAATTATTTCTCTACTTATGCTGACTTTTTGTTGTTGTTGTTGAGTTGTTTCAGTCAAATCCAACTCTTCATGACCCTATTTGAAGTTTTCTTAGCAAAGATGCTGGAATGGTTTGCAATTTTCTTCTCCAGCTCATTCTACAGATGAGGAAACTGGGGCAAACAGGGTAAAGGGACTTGCCCAGGATCACACAGCTAGTAAGTGTCTGAGGATGGATTTGAACTCAGGTCTTTGTGACTCCAGGCCCAGGGCTCTATCCATAGTGCCTCACCATGAACTCATGTAAGTTTTCCCAGATTTTTCTGAAACCACTCTTTCATCATTTCTCATATACCAGGGATGAGCAAGTCGTCATAAACTTTAAAACAAATACGAAATTTGATAGCATAGTAAAAACCTACTTTTCAGCAATGTGAATCTAGTCAGTGTTTGTTGTGCTTGGGGAGAACTCTTCATTCATTTTAGGAGAATACATATTTTCAAAAACATTGGCATAATTTGCAAATTCCTACCTGATTTAAATAGGTTTGACCATACAACCTTCTATTCAGCAAACTCCAAGGGCTCCATATCACCTCCAGGATCAAATGCAAAATCTTCTCTTGGTGTTCAAAGACCTTCATAAGCAACCATCAAATCCCTTAACATCTCCCGTCTCCCACAAACTCCTTTCCAGTCTTCTTACACCTTACTACCCACCACATGCTACTTGAGCCTGTGACACTGGCCCCCTTGCTATTCCATAAAGAAGACACTCCACCCAGCTTCCAGCATCTTCTCTGGCTGGTCGTCCTTCATGCCTAAAATGTTCTCCCTACTCATCTCTACTTCCTGACTTCCTTCAAGTCCCAACTAAAATTTCTTCTATAGGAAGCCTTGCCCAATCTCTTGATTCTAGAACCTTCCCTCTGTTAATTATTTTTTCATTTATCCCATATACAGATTGTACATATTTGTTTTCTTGTCTACCCCATTAGACTGTGAGCTCCTTGAGGGTGGGGATTGTCTTTGTCTAGTCCTTAGCACAGTGCCTGGCACAGAATAGACAATTAAATGCATACTGACTGACTGACTTATTTGAACAACCCTATTTATCTTCCCTTTTGTCTCTGCACATCAGGCCTACTTCTTTGACAGGGATGATGTGGCTTTATACCACTTCAAAACATTCTCAAAAAATCAATCTGATGAGAAGCTGAAACATGCTCAAAAATTCCTGAAATACTTAAATAAGAGAGGAGGCCATATTGTCCTACAGGACATAAAGGTAAGAGCTAAACTTTATGGGATAATACAGAGTCAGAAACATAGAATGATTTCATTAGGGACCTTAAGGACTCTTACAAATAAACTTAATCTTTAAACCAGTTAATTTACAATTGTTCAAAACTCTACTAATGTTACCTGATTTTAACACTGTCACTTCACCTCTTGGCTATACCCAGCTTCTATTCTTTCCCATTCTAAAAATAAAGACAATAAATATATCTGCACATGTTAAATGAATATCACTCCCCCACCGCCTCCTCATAAGAAATTTAATTAGAATAATATATAGATTCATACATGGAAGTGACTTTAGAGTTATCTGGTCCAACCCACTCATTTTACAGATGTTGAAACTGAGACCAAAAGCAGTTAAGTAGCTTGTCAAAGGTCACATGGTTTTTAAGTGAAAGACCTAGAATATGAACCTAGTGAGATGTAGCCTTTTCTTTGGTATGTGACAGTTAGGCCGTAGCGGATAGAGAAACTGGACTTGGACTCAGGAAGACCTGAGTTCAAATCCTGCCTCAGACACTTGCTAGCTGTGTGACCTTTAGCAAATCACTTTAAACTCTCTCAGCCTCAGTTTCTTAATCTGAAAAACAAGAATGATAATGACACTTATATACAGGGTTATTGTGAGGATTGTCTGAGATAATATGTGTTAAGTGCTTTGCAAACCATAAAGCACTATATAAATGTTAGCTATTACCAGAATCATTTCTCTTATTATTATATAATGGATATCATAATAATATTATAATAGATAAAGTATTGGAGTCAAGAACATCTAAGTTCAAAATCTATTTTGTACAGTTATTATCCCTGTGACCATGGGCATGTTCCTTCGCAAGGAACTCAGACTGTTTTTTTACTAAGTAATAGACCAGATGAGAATTACTGGATAGAGGAAGTTGCCACAAAAAGTGCCTACATCTGCTTTAAATTAGGACTGTACCAATCTGAAGTTCTAGGCATCAATCATCCAAATAATTCTCACACTTAGGTATAAAATATAAGATTGTAATTTAAAAGACAGTATACTGTTCATGATTCTCAGTCATTCTCTAATTGAATTTGAATAGAAACCAGAGCGTGATGACTGGAGAAATAGCCTAGAAGTCCTAGAAATAGTCATGCAGATGGAAAAGAAAATAAATCAGGCCCTACTAAACCTGCACAATCTGGCAATGGAAAAAAGTGACCCACATGTAAGTATAGCAATAGAATTTCTCTGTTTCACATTTTCACATTTGATTCAGATTGCATTTGTATGATGTACATAGCCTTTACCTCTGAAACATTTCTTCAAAAAAAAAATCTCTGTGAGATCTTCAGTAAGGTAACAAAGGAATATAAGCACTCAAGGACCACAATTAGACAGTTAATTACTCATGGACATGCCAGCGTATGACCCCCCCCAGGCCTTCAGTTCCATAGGCAAGCATACACGAGAAAGAGAACACAGTCTCTGTGCTTACAGCTGATTGTTGTTGCTGACCTTATTCAGAGGACCTAGGTGGAAAGACAACATTAGGATGAGTCAATCAGTGGATGACCTGGGCTGCAACTCCCCTTATCTATCACAAGGGCATTGTGGTTCAGAAAGCTTGCTAACTTTGCATACAGAGATTAGAAGAAGTTTGCTAAACTGATTATGATCAGGAGAACCTCACATTCCTTGACTAAATGAAGTTGACTAAATCAGTTATTGGGTACATAGAAAATTCCCAGGTGATTCAGACCACTGAATCACTTTTGTCAGCTCAGCCGAGCAATAGGCCAGTTCTCACAGCATCTTAAGCAACCTATCTGTCTTGACTTACCATCAGAAATGTCGATGAGAAAGGCAGTGTGTTTGGGTTATTTCTTCTTGGGAAGGACTCTCACAGGGCCAGTATTTCATTCCTTTCCTGTTTTCCTCTGAGTGGCCTAATGAAATCACTCCCTGGCACTGTACTGCACTGATGATCACATCTTCCATGTGATTTCTTGCTTTTCTATCTTCAGCTTTGTGACTTCCTGGAGCGGGAGTATCTAGATGAGCAGGTGTCAATTATCAAGTGTCTTGGAGACTATATCACCAACCTGAGGAAGCTGGGAGTTCCTGAGAGTGGCCTTGGGGAATATGTCTTTGACAAGCTCACCCTGGGGGACAGTTGCTAAAATCTCTATATTCTAGAACAAGTCTATTCTTGCTGACATCCCACTAAGATAAATGTCCTGAAGGAAAATAACTTCTTTTGTGCTTGTAAATAAAGCTTGGTGTTTAAACCATTGTGGCCGTGGCTCCATTCATTATGTTATACATATAAAGCTGCCCTTTAAGAAAAAAATACCTCCATAAACTCATCTCCAATTATGTTAAGCCAAAATTATCTATTGAAATAGAGTAATTACTTAAATTTTTCATTATTTGTAAGTAGCAAAGATTTGAGATTAAGAAGAAGGAATCTTCCTGGTTGCAACTAGGGAAAGGTCCTGGGCAGGCTTCCAAATTCCCTCAGATCTTCATAAATCATCAGAGGGAATTGGAGTTAAGGGTATTCTTGCCTAAAACAAAGGGATGGACTAAATGATTCTTAACTCCACAAAGACAGAAAATAACAATGATTTTCAAGCTTTCCCCTTAAATGCAGCACTTCACATGCCAATGAATCAGGCCTGCACAACCGGTGGCCTGCAGGCAGCTCACAGCCTTCTGGCCGTATGCCATATGCCAAAGAATTTCCTCTATGTACAAAAGATGTTTTCCTCGACATTTTGCACACACTGCTGGAAATCCTTTGGTAAGTGAGCAGCAAGCAACCCGAGGACCATAAGTGGCCAGCCTCCTACAAGTTGTGCAGGTCTGCAATAAACAAAGATTTGCATAAGAATTTTAAAAGCTATGGAAAAATAATCGCATATTGTTGTATGCTGGAAACAACAGCACAATATAACTTTTACAGTTTAAATTAATGTAACCTTTTGTGTGCAAGGTGGATTTTGTCATTCGTTTTTAGATAATAGTTCCCAGTATCATAGATATGAGTTCCCAGGATCCATGGCCACAAATAGTTTCTACTACCAGATTTTACTACACTTGTGCTTGTGCATCATTGCATAACTTTGCAAAATATGAACATTTGTGCTTAAAGTTTTAAACATCTGCTGTGTGTGCTATGCTAAGTCAGCATAATATTGCTAGAGTTAATGTAAACTTATGAAACTACTAGGCAAAATGCCTTCTTTGTTACCCTATAAATCAAGTGGGCACTGGCTAAGGGTTGCAGGTGTCTTTCCTCAACTCCTCCTTGCTGCCACCCCCTTGGAGTACTAAAGTGGTACGAATCCCCTGACTGTTGCTCTATTATGTTTATTTGGTTTGTCTGAATCTACTGTGAACCTGGAGGAGCAGAGCTCCTGCCTTACACTTGGTGTAGCAATC
>NW_020954393.1:8331-13888 GCF_900497805.2 Vombatus ursinus
CCCCCCCCCCAGGAATGGAAGGATGTGTCTCCTAACCCCAAAGGCTTTGAGGAAGCCTTGTTGAAACTTGGACAAACCATTGATAGTAATGGAGCTAGAAGCGGAACGGGGGGCTGCTTGTTGGCTGATGCTAACTGTTGTAAAGAAAAGTAATGACAAGGTGTTGTTAGTGGAAGCCAGTCTCTGGGAGGTTCAGGCTGAATTATTTCAGGAGTGGGAAGAAAGTTAGACTTGGGAGAAAGCCCGAGAAATGTTAGAAACCGAGACTAAAGTTCTTAGAGCTCGGGTGGTTACCGAGGAGGACGATGAGGAGGAGGAGCCTGAATTTATTGTAGGGTGGCAAAGAAGCCAGGCTTCCTCCTAAGAGTCTCCTCGGGCACTAGCCGAGTACTTCATGAAATCCTGCAATGACGCTGCCCTCACCCTAGGGCCCGAACCCTCTCGGGCTGGCACCGCAGGGAGCTTTTTAGACAATGACTTGAATCTCTGTTCAGGTTTCAAGCGTTACCACAGTTTCAGCAACACTTTACTTGTCCGCTCATCTAATCTGCTCTTGTCTGCCTCGGCTGCTGTCAGGTCAGCCCACATCTGATTGCGGGTAAGTTTGACATATCCCTTCTGGGCTCCTTTCCCTTTTTTTTCTTGCATGACTGGGTGGGGACTGGAGGCCTTGCGTTGAATTTGCAATGTATTGGTCCCCAAAAAATGTACAAAGGGTGTTAGCATTGATGGATACTGGGTCAGAAAGCTCTTTGGTGTATAGTAATCCTAAGCAGTTTCCTGGGGAGGCCGCTGTGATAGATAGAGAGATATGGGGGATGCTCAATTCAGGTTAAGAAAGCAGCTATTCCACTGGGAATAGGAAGGCTGCCCCCTAAAGAATATGAGGTTTACATCTCCTCTATTTCCGAATACATCCTAGGTATCCACGTACTGCAAGGTTTGTGGTTTTGGACTTCCGTGGGTGAGTTTTGTTACCCTATAAATCAAGTGGGCACTGGCTAGGGGTTGCAGGTGTCTTTCCTGCGTGTACGTGGGGTGAAGGCAGTCACCGGGGGTTATGTGAAGCATGAACCGCTATGGTTTCCGACCCCTCGGAGAGTTACTCATGCAAAGCAGTATCTTTCACCTAGATGGCGTAAGGAAATTGGAGACACTATTTTAGAACTTGAGGAGGTTGGCAGAGTTCGGCCAACACATAGCCCCTATAACTCCCTTGTGGCCAGTGAAAAAGCCCAGTGGCTCTAGGCATATGACTGTAGATTATAGGGAATTAAATAATGTTGCACCCCTCTTGCATGTAGCGGTACCTTCTGTGATAGCCCTCATGAATCAAGTAAATCACAAGCTAGGGACTTATCATTGTGTTTTGGATTTGGCAAATGCTTTTTGCTTTACCCCTATTGCCCCAGAAAGTCAAGAACAGTTTGCCTTTTTGTGGAAGGTGGGACAATGGACATTTCAAGTGTTAACCCAAGGCTATTTGCATAGCCCCACTTTGTGTCATGGCTTCCTGGCCACTGACTTGGCTGAATGGGCCAAGCCAGAATATGTGAAACTGTGTGACTACATTGATGATATCTTGTTAACCAGTAACTCTCTTGCAGACTTGGAAGCTGCTGCCCCTACCTTGGTGGAAAAGAATGGGCGGTCAATCAAGACCAGGTCCAAGGGCCTGGCTTATCTGTCAAATTCTTGGGTGTTGTTTGGTCCACTATGATGAAGGTTATGCCTTCTACAGTTATTGATAAGATACAAGCCTATCCAACTCCTACAACTGTAAAACAATTGCAGGAATTTTTAGGTTTATTGGGATATTGGAGAGTGTTTATACCTCACCTAGCTCAGATCCTATGCACTCTCAACTCTGTTTATTGTTTATTTATTAAAACATCATCTGTTCTATTTTTTCATTTGGGAGGAATCTTCCTCTATTTGGCAGATCTTCAGAATCAATCCCTAAATCACTTTAAAATCATTACTCCAGTGTAGATTTCTTCAGGCTGTATTTGGTCAACTTCACCTGAATAATTTTTGGCCATTGTTTTCTTATTTCTCCACTGCAATGGTTCCTGATAATCTATTTGTCTTAGTCATGTTGAGCCCTTCAAAGAGAAATAAATAATAAGTTTGCCCTGAAATAATTGTTTCTGTTGTTTTGGTGTATAGAATAAATTAGGGTTATGGTTAGAGATAAACTCCAGCCACTTGAAAGAAATGATCATTACCAATGATTTGGGGAGATCCAGAGTTTCCCCTTTTTCTAAAGTCTTCATTTCCTTTTTGGAAGCCCAGCCTTTGAAGGACCTTACTGACCTCTGTCAAAATTTTATCCCACCTAGACCATCTTATCTAGGTGAATTCCTGCCCATTGTGTTCTACTCAAGCAAGTTTGGGTGGAGGTAGATTGCCTAGAGGTAGATTTGTCTAGATCTCTACTGGGTGTAGAGATCTCTTTGTCCAAGAGTAACTTTATGTCACTCTCTCCACCTCTCATTGGAGTGAGCCCACTTATTGTAGTATTCATTCTCTCATTAATTGTTAACTGATCAGAGTTGATGCCACCCTCTGGAACACCCACTATAAGCTATGAGCCTGCTGTCATGATTGTCTTTGGTATTTGAGAGTGCCATTGACCTCTTTTATTAATAAAATGCTAGAATTATTATTATTATTATTTGCTTTTTGGTGAGGCAATCAGGGTTAAGTGACTTGCCCAGGGTCACACAACTAGCAAGTGTCAAGTGTCCTGATTTGAACTCAGGTCCTCCTGACTTCAAAGCCGGAGCTCTATCCATTGCACCACCTAGCTGTACCAAAAATGCAAGAATTATTAATAAAATGACTAATTAGCCAGAAACTATGTCTCTCAAACTTTTTAAACATCAAACACTTGTTTGTTCATTTGTCCAAGGAGAAGGCACTAGATGTTACTCTGTTTAACAAGAACCTCTTTACACCTGGTTTTATGTGTGGATAGCATTCATTTCCTATCAGCTCACTGGCCATATTTGTAATTAATATTTATCAATATTCTCATCCCCATCTTCCCACCTTTTAGTTACTCAGCCATTTGCTGTCTGCCATTCCTAGAATGCTCTCCCTACTCATCTCAGCCTCCCAGATTCCATGACTTCGTTCAAGTCTCAACTAATATACCACCTTCTGCATGATGCTTTTCTCAGTAACACTTAACATTAGTGTCTTCCCTCTCAGTTATTCTCTCGATAGATCTTCTTGGTACATAGCTGTTTATATATTGTTTACCCTATTAGACTGAAAGTTCTGAGAGCAGGGATTATTTTCATCTTTATATCACTAGCATTTAGCTCAGTGCCTGGCACAAAGTAAGTACTTAATAAATATTTGTTGACTTGAATAGACTGGACTAGATCAAAATTATGTGTTTTTATCTTTTGTGATTTGACCATTCTTTTACATGGGGAATTTCTTCTTATCAATGACCTCCTTGGGAGAGAAGCCCAGTAATGGAATCTCTGGGTAAAAGAGTATGGAAATTTTAGTCACTTTACTTGCATAATTTTAAATTATTTTCCCAAATGGTTGTACCAATTCATAATCCCAACAATATACCAATGTGACTATCTTCCCAAAATGTATTTAACATTGACTCTTCTCATCCCTTGTCATCTTTTCCACTCTGCTGAGTGTGACATGAAACCTCCAAATTATTTTGATTTGAATTTCTCTTGATATTAGTGATTTGGGGCATTCTTTCATATAATTGGTAATAGTTTGCAATTCTTCTTTTGAGAGTTCTTTTTTTATATCCTTTGACCATTTATCTACTGTAGAATACTTATATACACAAACACACATATACATATAATCAGAATGGTTTTGACATATAAACATACGTGTGTGTACACAGGTATGTGTGAATATATGTATACATACATACATACATAATTTTGCTATAATGTGACATGGATTTCTAAAATCACTGGGCTATGCAAAATCACACAATAAAAACCACAGGGCTCATGGGAAAAATGGAGTTGGGGGTACAACACTAAAAAAATTCTATCAGTGACAACTAAAAAAAATATAGTAACAATAAAAACAATGGCGTAATTTTGTATGTTAAATATTAAGGGATACATAAATACTGTGATAAATAGTGTCTACATCTACAACCTTGGGCTTCTATTGGGCCTGAACCCAAGTTTCCTTGGGGTTAGGCTGGCTATGAGCACGGTGGAGGAAGCGGGGCTCAACCATGAAAGAAGATGGGGAGGGACTAGAGGTCTTGGGTGTAGTCTGCGTTAAAACATGGCGAGCAAAATCGTCCCTAAAATCAAAATACTATATAACTCAGCTAGAATTTATAGAAATCTTCTGAGCAGTTCTGTTCATTGAGCCACTTTCTAATTTTGCAGTGGTCCAACATTTTATTTTAACTTTTTTTTTCTGTTCTCTTAAAATATTTCAGAATTTTTTTTGTCTCCCACTTTGATAGCATGGTAATAAATGCATGTTGCTTTCTAAGCTACACTACGACTTTATTCTTCTCTTCTAAAAAACCTTAACTTGTTTGAGTATATATAAAGTTTTCATAATTTCTAATTTTATATGTTTGTATTTACTCTTGTATAATTATTTTTAACTGAAAGTATTACAGAAATGAAGGTGGAATACTTAGAACCAAAGTTATGCTTAATAATAATAATTTACTACTTGAACTATCAAATATTAAATGATAATTAATATAATTAATTGGTATTATTCTATAACATGCTATATATACTTATATTAATATAGTTATAATAATTAGTGGCAATAAAATAATTTAATAACCCTAATTGCTCTTGAACCATTAAAAACACACACACAGCTCCTACTGTACCACATAATAAATAATAAATATGGCACTTAGACATGTTTGAGATATTAAACTAGTGTCATATGTATGTATATATGTGCATACATATGTATATATTTCATAAATGTGAAAGAACAGCAAAATACAGTCTTGTAGGGAAACACACATAGTGAAATGAGGTAACTGGCAAATATTTGAGAAATATGCCTGCGTACATTTTGTGTATTTCAATTCAGTTCTGTTTAGGTAGGTGCAGTTTTCAGAGTTCTCTCTGCTTCTAGAAGATGAAATTATGCACAAGCAAATATGAAATGTATGCTATGTTCAAATTGTTCCCTAATATATCAATTGCCTTGGAACAAATTTACATTTTTTAAAAAAAGCGTTATAGCAGAACTGACTGTATAAAATATATGTGTGTGTTAATTGTTGCCAAACCTTTGGGTAGAAATGTGATAGATTTTTTTCCCCATTCGACCACTTCCCTTCTGATCCTACATGGATTAATTTTGGCTATGCAGAACCTTTTTTAGCGTCATGTAATCAAAGTTATCTATCTGATCTCAAGTATCTGCCTCTAACACTTGTTTGGTTAAGAATATACCTCCTACTGTTAGCTCTGAGAGGTATTTATTTACATATGTTTGTGTATGTGTGTGTGTAATTGGTATTTATTCCATTTATTTGTTATATTTGTGTGTGTACATATTTACA
>NW_020954394.1:0-6312 GCF_900497805.2 Vombatus ursinus
TCTAGCAACAGTTTGGTTGTAAAAAGAGAAGTAGTGAAATATGCAAGAATCTAAAATGTTCAAATCTGCTGACTTCAAATCCCTTAAAACCATCAAAGAAAGTCCTCTCATGGAAGTTTCTGTGTCCCTAAATCATATTGCTTTATTTTTTTGAAATTTAATTTTTTATTAACAAAAATCTATTTTCTCTCCCCTTTCCCTCATTAAAAAGAAAGAAAAACAAAACATGAATAGTTGAAACAAATATGTGTAGTGAAGTACAACAATTTTCCACATTGGCTGTGTCCAAAAATATATACATAAATATATGTTGTGTGCAGTCATGTCATGACCTCATTTGGGGTTTTCTAGGCAAAGATTTTGGAGTGGTTTGCCATTTTATTCTTCAGCTCATTTTCAGGTGAGGAATGAACAGGAGCAAACAGGGTTAAGTGACTTCTCCAGGGTCACACAGCTAGTAAGTATCTGAGGCCATATTTGAACTTAGGAAAGTGAGTCTTACTGATTTCAGGCCTGGCGCTCTATCCTTGTGTGTGTGTGTGTGTGTGTGTGTGTCTGTGTGTGTGTGTGTGTGTGTACTCAGCCACCCACATCACCCAAGTCTGTCAGATGAAGGTAGTATGTTTTAGCATAAGTCCTCCAAAATCATGGTTGGTCACTGTGTTAATCAGAGTTCTTTAAGCTTTCAAAGCTATTTTGCTTTACAATGTTATTATTCTATAACTTGTTCTCTTGGTTCTACTCATTTCATTCTGTATCAGTTCAAATAAATCTTCCCAGGTTTCCTTGGCAATTTCTTGAATGATAGCTATGTATGTAGATATTTCATAAGATTGAAAGAAAATTACTGTAAAGAATAATACGAGACAGACAATGACAAGCACTTTGTACAGGGTGGTTATTGGGAAAGGTCCAAGACTGACTAGTGAGGATAGACATGAAACAAGGAGTTACATTTCTTGGAAAAATAGGCTAAAAAATGAGCATAGAGTTTTCAAGATGCAGCTTGGAGTGTCTTTTCTCCCAGAAGGTTATGACTTTTCAAGTCTGTGTAGTTTCTTTAGGAGAAAGTAGAAGATGACTTGTTAGTAGAAATGCCCCCAAAGGAGTATATCCTCCTTGGCAGCAAGTATCTGGCCAGACATGTGTGAGCTAAACAATTGGGAGCAAGGAGAGAGGTAGAAATTCTGAAGTCATTTCTTGACAGGGATTTCCTCCTCCTTTGGGTCTTGTGCCTGTCTAAATGTCACAGCCACCAGTGCAGAAGGAAAACTCTTTTGACACATTACTTGTCCTTAAGACAAGTTGAGTTCTGATTGGCCAATGAGGATCACCTGCTGTGTTCATGGAAGACATTTATTAGGATCTTTTTTCTGTGTAAGAATTAATTCATTCCTTCTGACCTGTCTTTCCCAGGACTAAGCTGTGATGCCACCTTGATTCTGATAAAAGTCAAGTTTGATTTGAATCCAAATGTCACTTTAGGATGACCATGTGAAATGCCCTTCTACTTGAGTTAGAGTAGTGAGGAGTTTCAAAAGCTCTACTTTGCTCCCTTCCATTTCCACATGGTGTAATATCAAGTTGGTTCAAAAACTTTTGAAAAAAGTCAGTAATACTTTGTCTCCAAGTAGAAATCAAAATCCACCTTGAAGATTAAAATATCTTTTTGGTTTCCTGACCCATTCAGATGATCCAAAAAGAGAAACAAAAGAACATCTGCCACCGAAGGCCTTAACCATGATAGAAAAGACAAGTGTTGTATCCATTAGGATATACAAAATGTGCTGGTGAAAGTAGTACCTGAGACAGATATTACACAGAGGGAATCAGAATGTGTTTTCTGTCAAAGTGTCATTTGAACAGAGCATTTCCAAAAACTGGGGATTTGCTCTGAGGCAGTTTTGTGAAGGTATGTTTTGCGAAGGAATGAAAATGGGCAAAGGAGTATTATTAGGGAAAATGAAATTGAAAGTCAACGTGATTTTTTTTTCTTAGAGGTAGGAGTGAGACATCTTGAAGACAAAAGTAAAAGGTGATATTTCTCAGAGCCAGCCATGATAGATATAGAGAATTATGTGAAGAGTTCATTGGCCACCACAGACCCTTCCAAGTGAAAGCCTCCCCCTCCCCACAGCCAGTGTCTTAGAATGCTTCTGGTGGAGGGGGAGGCTCCCTTCCAAAGAAGAGAGCATCCCCACCCTAGCCTTCTGAGCCAAAGTAACAGTGGCATCTGAAGGTTACATCATCAGGGCATGCGCACTTCATTCGCCTTTCCTCAGGGGTCCTTCCACAGCTTGGCCCTGCAAAGAGGAAGAAGAGGATGCGACATCATGGTGGGGCTGAAGCAAACCCGATCGGGTCATGAATTGTGACCCTTCTCTGACTTAATAACAAGGCTCCCAACTTCCATCGAATTGTGGCACCCCCATTCCAAGCACCTCCTTTGCAGCCTGCTCCCAGCAGCCCAAGAAATTTTCCTCCATGTACACCCACGGGCCTGACCAGCACTTCATAGTCGCAGCCTCAATCTGATGTGATGCAGCTTTGGTGCCAAATACTGAGATGACCTGTGATGGAGGGGTTCGGATCTTGAATCCTGGGCCTGGACGGTGGAGGCAGAGACCCTGCATCTGGGACTTGCAGTCATCTGTGGTTCCACCATCAGCACTGCTAACTCATCTAGCACAGAGCTTGGTACTCCTACTTGATCTCTACCAGCGTTTCCTAAAATTTGCTTTGGAGAGAGAGAAAAAAAGAGAGTGAGAGATGGAGGGAGGGTGGGAGGAAGGAAGGGAAGAAGTGAGGGGGAGAGAGAAAGAGAGAGAGAGAGACAAAGAAAGAGAGAGGGATGAAGGTTGGGAGGGGGAGAGAGAGAGAAAGAAAGATTGACTAAGGAGACAGAGAAATACTGGACAGGAGAGGGAGAAAAAAGGAGAAAGGAAGGGAGAGAAAGAAGGAGAGGGGGAGGAAGAGAGAGACAGAGAGAAACAGAGAGAGACAAAGACAAAGACATAAAGACACACACGGGGGACGGAGAGAGAGAGAAAGAGAGAGAGAGAGGGAGGGAGGGAAGGAGAGAAGGAGGGAGGGGGACAGAGAGAGGGACAGAGAGAGGCAGAGAGACAGAGAGTAGATAGAAAGAGAGAGGAGACAGAAAGGGAGAGGGAAGGAAAGAGAGAAGATGGAAGGAGAGAGGACGGGGGACGGAGGGAGAGAGAGTAGATAGAGAAAGATGGAGGATGAAATGGAAGGAGGCACAGAAGGAGGCATAGAGGGACAGAAGGAGAGAGAAGAGAGAAAAAGGAGAGAGATAGAGACAAGCAATGATAGAGACAGAAACAGAGAGACAGGCAGGGAGTGAGAAGAAGGAAAGAGAGACATAGAAAGAGAGAGAGATGTAGAGAGAGACAGAGAGGGAGGAAAGGAAGGAGGGAAAAAGGGTGTGAGGCAGAGAGAGAGAGAGAGGAGATGGAAAGGGAGAAAGGGAGGGAGGCAAAAGGGAGAGAAAGATTAGAAAGGGTGATAGGGAAGAGAGAGAGGAAAGAGAAAGAGACAGAGAGAGAGACAGACAGACAGACAAACAGACAAAGAGAGAAACAGAGACAGACAGGGAGACAGAAGGAGAAGGAGTGAGGAAGGGAGGGAGACAGACAGAGAGACAGTGAGAGAGAAGAGGGAAAAGAGACAGAGAAAGTGAGAAAGACAGAGAGAGATAGCAAAGGAGGGAGGAAAGAAGGGAGGGAGGAAGGGAGAGGGAAGGAGAGAGAGAGAAAGAGACAGAGAAAGGCACAGAGTGATAGGGGAGGACAGAAGGAAGAAGGAAGGGAAGGACAGAGAGGGAAGGAGAAAGAGACAGGGAGACAAGGAGGAAGACAGGGAAAGAGAGAGGGTATAGGGAGAGACAGAGAGATAGAAAAGGAAAGAGGGAAGAAGGTAGGGAAAGGAGAAAGGGAGAGGGGGGAGAGAGAGACAGAGACAGAGAGAAATATGTGAAGAGACAGATAGAATCAGAGATAAAGGGAAGGAGAAAGAGAGGAGATTGAGAGGTAAAGAGGGAGGGTGTCAGGGAGAAAAATGGAGAGAGAAGAAAGACAGAAAGTGAGAGGGAGAGAGAGATAGAAAAGGAGAGAGAGAAGAATAGAGATGGGAAGAGAGGGAGAGAGAGAAGGAAAGAGAGACAGAGAGACACAGAGAGACAGACAGACAGACAGACAGAGACAGATACAAAGATGGAGAGAAAGAGAGAGAGAGAGAAAGACAGAGATGGAGAGAGAGAGAGAGAGGGGGAGAGTGAGAGACAGAGACAGAGAAAGAGAGATGGATAATAATAGAAAGGGAGAGAGAATGGGAGAGACTGAAGAAAGTGAGGAAATAAGAAAGAGAGAGACAGTGTGAGAGGAATAAAGGGGGGAGAGAGAGGGAAGGAGAGAGAGAGTGAGATAGAGAAAGAGTGGAAGGAATGAAGAGAAGGAGGGAGAGACAGACAGACAGAGTAACACACAGACAGACACAGACAGACAGAGAGATGGACAAAAAGATAGAGACAGAGAAATAGGTAGGAAATGAGGAAGGAAAGAAGGGTGAGAAGGAAAGATAGAAAGGGAGACAGAGAGGGAGAAAGGACAGAGGGAAGGAGGGAGAGAGAGTGGAGAGACAGAGAGCAATAGGAAAAAAGGAAAAGAAGGGGGAGAGAGAAAAGAGGCAGAGAAAAAAGAAAGACTGAGAGAGACACCGAGAGACAGAGATACACAGAGGGAGATAAGATAACAGAGAGGGAAGAAGGAAGAAGGAGACAGAGATAGAGAGAGATGGAGGGAGTGGGGGAAGAGAGAGTTGACAGTGACAGAGAAGAGAAAAAGAAAGAGAGAGACAGAGAGAGAGTTAAGGATGGAGGAAGGAAGGGAGGGAGCGAGAGAGAGGGAAGGAGAGAGAGAGCCGGATGGAGATGGAAAGAAGGAGGGAAGGAGAGAGGGAGGGAGAGAGATGGAGAGAGAGATGGAGAGAAAGAAGGAGGGAGGGGAGAGAGAAAGAGAGAGAAAGGGAAGGAGGGAGGGAAGGGGAGAGACAGAGAGCAGAGAGAGAGAAGGAGGAAAGAAAGGGGGTATAGAGGGAGAGACAGTAGCCCGAGAGAGATGGAGGGAGGAAGGAAGGGAGAGAGGAGAGAGAGAGATGGAGAGAGATATAAAGAGAGAAAGAGAGACAGAGAGAGATGTAGGAAAGGATGGAAGAACGAAGGGAGGGAAAGAGGGAGAAGAAATAGGGCAGAAGAAGAGAGGGAGAGAGAGATGGAGAGAGTGAGGATGAGAGAGAGTTCTCAAAGTGAGAGAGAAGAGAGAGAGAAATAGAGATAGGGAGATAGTAAAGGAGAGAGAAAAGAAGGGAGGGAGGGAGAGAGAAGGAAGGAGAGAGAGAGTGAACCAGGACAGGGAAAGGAGGAGGGAGGAATGGAGGGAGTGAGGGAGAGAGATGGAGAGAGACAGACACACACACACACACACACCTAGAGACATAGGGGAAGAGAGACAGAGAGAGACTTAATAAAGGAGTGAGGGACGAAAGGTGGAAGAGAGAGGAGAGAGAAAGAAAGATAGAGAGATAGAGAGATGAGAGACATAGGAAAGGAGGGAAGAAAGACTGGAGGGAGAGAAAGAGAGACAGAGAGAGAAACAGAGATGGAGACAGAGACAGAGGAAAGGAGGGAAGGAAGAAGGGAGAGATGGAGAGAAAGGGAAACAGAAAGAGAGAAGGAAATCAAGAGGGAAAGAGGGAGGGAGTCAGGGAGGGAGAGAAGGAGGGGAGAAAGACAGAGAGAGAGAAAGGGAGAGAGAGGGAGTGAGAGAGATAGGAAGGGAGAGAGGGAAGAATTGAGTGGGGGAGAGAGAGAGAGACAGAGACACAGAGAGAGACAGAGACAGTACAAGAGCGAGGGAAGAAGAGAGAATGGGAGAGAGAGGAGAGAAAAAGAAAGAGAGAGACAGAGTGAGAGGGACAGGAAAGGAGAGAGGGAAGAAGGGAGGGAAGGAGAGAGAGAAGGCAAGAGGGAGGGAGGGATGAAAGGATGTAGGGGGAGAGAGAGACAGAGACAGAGAGACAGGGACAGAGACAGAGACAGGGAGGGAGATAGGATAGGAGGGAGGGAAGAAGAGGGGAGGGAGAGAAAAAGAAAGGGAGATGGAGGGAGGGAGGCCATGAAAGGTAGACAAGTGAGAAAGGAGAGAGAGAGAAGAAAGAGAGAAGCAGGGGGGGAGGGGAGAGAGAGATGGACAGACAAAGAGACTGACACAGAGACACAGAGAAAGACAGACACAA
>NW_020954394.1:6412-17226 GCF_900497805.2 Vombatus ursinus
GAGAGAAAAAGAAAGAGAGAGACAGAGTGAGAGGGACAGGAAAGGAGAGAGGGAAGAAGGGAGGGAAGGAGAGAGAGAAGGCAATAGGGAGGGAGGGATGAAAGGATGTAGGGGGAGAGAGAGACAGAGACAGAGAGACAGGGACAGAGACAGAGACATGGAGGGAGATAGGATAGGAGGGAGGGAAGAAGAGGGGAGGGAGAGAAAAAGAAAGGGAGATGGAGGGAGGGAGGCCATGAAAGGTAGACAAGTGAGAAAGGAGAGAGAGAGAAGAAAGAGAGAAGCAGGGGGGGAGGGGAGAGAGAGATGGACAGACAAAGAGACTGACACAGAGACACAGAGAAAGACAGACACAAAGACAGAGAGACACAAAGAGATACAGAGAGAAAGACAGAATAGGAGGGAGGGAAGCAAAGAGGGAAAGAGATAGAGAAGAGATAGATAGTTATAAACAGACAGATAGGCAGATAGTGACAGAGACAGGAACAGAGAGACAGGGACAGTGAGAGACAAGAGGGAAAATTGAGAGACAGAGAGAGATGGAGAGAGATGGAGAGAGAGACACAGAGAGGTATGAAATGAAGGAGGGAAGAAAGGTGGGAGGGAGAGAAGGAGAGGGAGGTGGAGGGAGAGAGGAGAAGAGAGAAGAGAGAGAGAAGGAGGGACATAGAGGGAGAGAGAGACACACACAGACAGAAAGACAGACACACAGATACACAGACATAGAGAGAGAGAGACAGAGAAAAAGAGATAGAAAACGAGGGAGGAAAGAAGGGAGGGAAAGAGAGATGGGAAAGAAAGAAAGAGACAGAGAGACAGGAAATAAGGGAGGGAAGGACGGAGGGAGAGAAAGGGAAGGGGAGGGAGAGAGATGGAGAGGGAGAGAGTGGGGAGAGAGATAGGAAAGGAGGGAGGGAAGTAGGGAGGAAGAGAAAGACAGGGGAGAGACATACAGAAAGACAGACAGTGACAGAGATAGGAATAGAAGCAAAGACAGTGAGGGAGAAGGCAGAAAAGAGAGAGACAGAAATAGTAAAGGGAGGAGAGAAGAAGGGTGGGAGGGAGAGAGAGAAGGAGAGGGATGAGAAAGGGAGGGAGTCAAGGAGGGAGAGACAGGTTAGACGGAGGGGGGGGAGGGAGAAAGAGGGAAGCAAGTGGAGAGACAGAGCAACAGAGAGAGACAGAGAGACAGAGAGTAGATGGAAAGAGAGATGAGAGAGAAGGGAAGAGAGAAGGAAAGAGAGTAGAAGCAAAGAGAGAGGAGAGGAGGAATGGAGGGAGAGTAGATAGATGGAGGAAGAAATGGAAGATGTCAGTGAAGGAGGCATAAAGGGACAGAAGGAGAGAGAAGAGGGAGAAAGGAGAGAGATAGAGACAAACAGTGATAGAGACAGAAACAGAGAGACAGGCAGGAAGAGAGAAGAAGGAAAGAGAGACATAGAAAGAGAGAGATGTAGAGAAAGACAGAGAGGTAGGAAAGGAAGGAGGGGAAAAGGGTGTGAGGCAGAGAGAGAGAGGAGATGGAAAGGGAGAAAGGGAGGGAGGCAAAAGTGAGAGAAAGATTAGAAAGGGTGATAGGGAAGAGAGAGGGGAAAGAGAAAGAGAGAGAGAGTGAGAGACAGACAGAGACAGAGAGATTGTGAGAGAGAAGAAGGAAAAGAGAGACAGAGAAAGTGAGAGAGACAGAGAGATAGTAAAGGAGGGAGGGAAGAAAGGAGGGAGGAAGAGAGAGGGAAGGAGAGAGAAAGAAAGAGACAGAGAAAGGCACAGAGAGATAGGAGAGGAGGGAAGCACTAAGGGAAGAAAGGTCAGAGATGGAAAGATAGAGAGAGAGGGAGAGAGGGAGGAAAGAGGGAAAGAGAGAGGTTATAGGGAGAGACAGGGAGATAGAAAAGGGTAGAAAGAAAAAGGGAGGTAAGGGAGAAACAGAGAGTGGAGAGAGAGAGAGAGACAGAGAAATATGTAGAGAGAAAGAGAGATAGAGACAGAGATAATGGGAAGGAGAAAGAGAAAAGGAGATTGAGAGGTAAAGAGGGAGGGTGTCAGTGAGAAAAAGGGAGAGAGGAGAAAGGCAGAAAGAGAGAGGAAGAAAGAGATAAAAATGGAGAGAGGGAAGAATAGATGGGAACAGAGGGATAGAGAGAGGGAAAGAGAGACAGAGAGACACAGAGAGAGAGAGAGTCAGAGACAGAGATGGAGAGAAAGAGAGAGAGAGAGAAAGACACAGAGAGAGACAGAGACAGAGAGACAAAGAGATAGAGAGAGAGACAGAGAGATGGACAATAATAATAATAGGGAGGAATAGAGAATGGGAGAGACTGAGGAAAGTGAGGAAAGAAGAAAGAGAGAGACAGAGTGACAGGAGGAAAGGGAGGGAGAGAGAGGGAAGGAGAGAGAGATGGAGATAGAGAAAGAGAGGGAGGAATGAAGAGAGGGAGGGAGAGACAGACAGATAGAGAGACACACAGACACACAGACAGAGAGAGAGAGATGGAGAAAAAGATAGAGACAGAGAAATAGGTAGGAAATGAGGAAGGAAAGAAGGGTGAAAAGCAAAGATAGAAAGGGAGACAGGGAGGGAGAAAAGGACAGAGGGAAGGAGGGAGAGAGAGTGGAGAGACAGAGAGCAATAGGAAACAAGGGAAGGAAGAAGAAAGGAAGGGAGAGAGAGAGGAGAGGCAGAGATAAAAGAAAGACTGAGAGAAATACAGAGAGACAGAGATACACAGAGAGAGATAAGATAGGAGAGAAGAAAGAAGGAGGAGGGAGACAGAGAGAGTGAGATGGAGGGAGTGAGGGGAGAGAGAGTTGACAGAGGGAGAGGGAAGAGAAAGAGAAAGAGATAGGAAAGGAGAGAGGAAAGAAAGGGGGAGAGAGAGGGAAGGAGAGAGAGAGTCAGATGGAGAGAGAAAGAAGGAGGGAGAGAGAGAGAGATGGAGGGAGTGAGAGTTGACAGAGTGAGAGAGAAGAGAGAGAGAGAAAGAGAGAAACAGAGAGATCGTTAAGGAAGGAGGAAAGAAGGGAGGGAGGGAGAGAGAGGGAAGGAGTGAGAGAGCCAGATGGAGAGGGAAAGAAGGAGGGAAGGAGACAGGGAGGGAGAGAGATGGAGAGAGGGAGAGAGACAGGAGAAAAATAGAGAGATGGAGAGAGGGCTAGAGAGAGACAGAGAGGGTAAGGTAGGGAGGAAAGGAAGGGAAAGAGAAAGAGGAGAGAGAGAGAAAGATACAGAGACAGAGAGACAGGAAAAGAGGGAAGGCAGAAGGGAATGAGAGAGAAGAAAGGAGAGAGAGAAAGAGATGGAGGGAGAGAAGGAAAGGGAGAGGGGAGAGACTCAGAGAGAGAGAGACATAGAGTGCAAGACAGAGACACAGATAGAGATAGGATAGGAGGAAGAGAAGAAAGGAGGGAGGGAGAGAAAAACAGAGGGAGATGGAGGGAGGGAGGGGAAGAGAGAATAGACAACAGTGAAAGAGAAGAGAGAGAGAAGGGTGGGGAGAGAGACAGACAGAGAACCAAATAGAGAGACACAGAGATAGAAACAGACACAAAGACAGAGAGAAAGACAGAAAAAGAAGAAGGGAAGAAGGGAGTAAAAGAGATAGAGAAGAGATAGATAGACAGATAGATAGACAGACAGACACAGGAACATAGAGACAGAGAAAGTGAGGGAGAAGAAGAAAAAGGAAGAGAGAGAGAGAGATGGAGAGAAAGACAGATAAAGATAGGAAAGGAAAGAGGGAAGAAAGGTGGGAAGAAGAGAAACAGAGAGAGATGATGAGCGACAAAGGGAAGAAGGCAAGGAGGAAGGGAGGGGAAGAGAGAGTAGACAAGAGTGAGAGAGGACAGAGAGAACAGAAAAAGGAGGAAAGGAGAGGGAGACACACAGAGAGACACACAGAAATGGAGAGTGAGAGAGAAAAAGAGAGAGAGGGCCGAGAGAGAGAGAGACAGAGAGAGGGACAGAGAGAGACAGAGAGAGAGAGGGAGGGAGGAGGACAGAGAGAGAGGAAAGAGAGAGAGACAGAGAGAGATAGGAACGGCTGTAGGGAAGGGGAGAGACAGAGAGCAGAGAGAAAGAGGGAGGAGAGAAAGGGGGTATAGAGGGAGAGAGAGTAGCCCTAGAGAGATGGAGGGAGGAAGGAAGGGAGACAGGAGAGGAGGTATAGAGAGATGGAAGGAGAGAGAAGAGAGAGAAAGGAGAGAGATACACACAGTGATAGAGACAGAAACAGAGATATAGAGAGAGAGAAGAGGGAAAAGGGAAAAGAGAGAAAGACAGAGACAGAGAGATGGAGAGAGAGACAGGGAGATAGATAGGAAAGGAAAGAGAGAAGAAGGGCTTGAGGGAGAGAGAGAGAAAGAGAGGGAGAAAGAGAGGAAGGCAAGAGGGAGAGAGAGGGTAGAAAGAAAGAGAGAGAAGAGAGAAAGAAGCTAGGGAGAGAGAGAGAGAAACAGACAGACAAAGGGAGTGAGAGAGAAGAGGGAAAAGAGAGAGACAGAGAAAGAGACAGAGAAAGTGTGACAGACAAAGAGAGAGAAAGAGAGACAATACAGGAGAGAAGAAGTGAGGGAGAGAGGAGAGAGGAGAGAGAGAGAGACAAAGAGACAGAGACAGATAGACAGAGAAAGGCACAGAGAGATAGGAGAGTAATAAAGGAAGAAGGGAGGGTGGGAGAGAGAGGGAAGGAGATAAAGAGAGAGGGAGATTGACTGGGAGGGAGATAGGGAAAGAGAGAGGATATACAGAGAGACAGAGAGAGATAAGAAAAGAGGGAGGGAAGAAAGGAGGTAAGGGAGAAAGAGAGAAGGGAGAGAGAGATAGAGATGAAGAGAGATATATAGAGAGAAAGAGAGACAGAGAGAGATGTAGGAAAGGATGGAAGAATGAAAGGAGGGAGGGAGGGAATGAGGGAGGAGAGATAGGGCAAAAGAGGAGAGGGAGAGCGAGATGGAGGGAGTGAGGGGTAGAGAATTCTCAAAGTGAGAGAGAAGAGAGAGAGAAATAGAGAGAGATAGGGAGATAGCAAAGGAGAGAGAAAAGAAGGGAAGGAGGGAGAGAGAGGGAAGTAAGGAGAGAGGGAAGGAGAGAGAGAGTGAGCCAGGACAGGGAAAGGAGGAGGGAGGAATTGAGGGAGTGAGGGAGAGAGATGGAGAGAGAGATGGAGGAAGAAGTGGAAGGAGTCAGAGAAGGAGGCATAGAGGGATGGAAGGAGAGAGAAGAGGGGCAAAGGAGAAAGAGATACAAACAGTGATAGGACAAAAACAGAGAGACACGCAGTGAGAGCGAAGAAGGAAAAGAGAGACAGAGACAGAGAGAGAGATGTAGAGAGAGACAGAGAGATAGGAAAAGAAGGAGAGAAAAAGTCTGTGAGACAGAGAGAGAGAGAAGGAGATGGAAAGGGAGAAAGGGAGGGAGGCAAGAGGGAGAGAGAGAGATTAGAAAGTTTCATGGGGAAGAGAAAGAGAGGAATGAGAGAGAGAGACAGAGAGATAGACAGAGAGACAGAGAGAGAAACAGAGACAGAGACAGAGAGAGATGGAGGGAGGGAAGAAGGGAGAGAGACAGACAGAGAGAGACAGTGAGAGAGAAGAGGGAAAAGAGAGACAGAGAAAGAGAGAGACAGACATATAGTAAAGGAGGGAGGGAGTTCATCAATGACTTGTTCAATTTCTTTTTCCTAGATGGGGTTATTTAAGTACCTTACTTCCTCTTCTATTAATCTGGGCAATTTATATTTTTGTAAATTTATATCCATTTCACTAAGATTGTCAAATTTGTTGGCATATGGTTGGGCAAAATAATTCCTAATTGTTGTTTTCATTTCCTCTTCTTTGGTGGTAGTTTCACCCTTTTCATTCTTGATACTGGTGATTTGGTTTTCTTCTTTCTTTTTTTTTTTTTGATTAGATTAACCATAGGTTTATCTATTTTATTGGGTTTTTTTTTCATAAAACCAGCTCTTAGTTTTATTTATTAGTTCAATGGTTTTCTTAATTTCAATTTTCTTAATTTTTCCTTTGGTTTTCAATATTTCTAATTTGGTGTTTAATCGAGGATTTTTAATTTGTTCTTTTTCTAGTTTTTTTTTGCGAATTCTATCAAACAATTAAAGAACAATTAATTCCAATACTATATAAACTATTTGGTAAAATAGGTAAAGAAGGAATCTTACCAAATTCTTTTTATGATACAAATATGGTGCTGATACCTAAACCAGGAAGAGTCAAAACAGAGAAAGAAAATTATCGACCAATTTCTCTAATGAATATAGATGCAAAAATTTTAAACAAAATATTAGCAAATAGATTACAATAACTTATCACATGAATAATACACCATGACCAGGTAGGATTTATACCAGGAATGCAGGGCTGGTTCAATATAAGGAAAACTATCAGCATAATCCATCATATCAACACCAAAACTAACAGAAACCACATGATCATCTCAATAGATGCAGAAAAAGCTTTTGACAAAATACAACACCCATTCCTATTAAAAGCACTAGAGAGCATAGGAATAAATGGAATCTTCCTTAAAATAAAAAATAGCATCTATCTAAAAGCTTCAGCAAGCATAATATGTAATGGGGACAAGTTTGAATCGTTTCCAATAAGATCGGGGTGAAAACAAGGATGTCCATTATCACCACTGTTATTCAACATCATACTGGAAACATTAGCTTTAGCAATAAGAGAAGAAAAAACATTGAAGGCATTAGAATAGGCAAAGAAGAAACAAAGCTATCACTCTTTGCAGATGACATAATGTTATACTTAGAGAATCCCAGAGAATCAAGTAAAAAACTCCTTGAAATAATAAACAACTTTAGCAAAGTTGCAAGCTATAATATAAACCCACATAAATCGTTGGCATTTCTATATATTACCAACAAAGCCCAACAACAAGAGATAGAAAGAGAAATTCCATTTAAGCTTACTGTAGACATCATAAAATATTTAGGAGTCTACCTCCCGAAACAAACCCAGGAGCTCTATGAACACAATTACAAAACACTTTTCATGCAAATAAAACCAGATCTAAATAATTGGAAAAAACATCAGTTGTTCATGGGTAAGCCGAGCTAATATAATAAAAATGACAATTCTAAGTAAGCGAATTTACTTATTCAGTGCCATACCAATCAAACTACCAAAAAATTATTTGATAGAGTTAGAAAAAATAATAACAAGATTCATTTGGAAGAGCAAAAGGTCCAAAATATAAAGAGAACTAATGAAAAGAAATACAGGGGAAGGTAGTCTAGCCATTCCAGATCTTAAATTGTATTATAAAGCAGTAACCATCAAAACTGCTTGGTACTGGCTAAGAAATAGAGTGGTGGATCAGTGGAATAGGTTAAGTATGCAAGACACAGTAGTCAATGACTATAGTCATCTATTATTTGATAAACCCAAAGACCCCAGCTTCTGGGATAAGAACCCACTCTGAAAAAAAACTGCTGGGAAAATTGGAAAAGAGCATGGCAGAAACTAGGCATAGACCAAAATCTCACACCATATACCAAAATAAAGTCAAAATGGGTACATGATTTAGATATAAAAGCTGATACTATAAGCAAACTGAGAGAGCAAGGAATAGTTTACCTGTCAGATCTATGAAGAACAGAAGAATTCATGACCAAACAGGAGATAGAGAGCATTAGGAAAAGCAAAATAGATAGTTTTGATTACAATAAATGAAAAAGTTTTTGCACAAACAAAGCCAATGCAACTAAGATTAGAAGGAAGGTAGAAATTTGGGAAAGAATTTTTTATAACCAGACTCTCTGATAAGGGCCTTGTTTCTATAATATACAGAGAATTAAGTCAAATTTATAAGAATACAAGCCATTCCCCAATTGATAAGTGGTCAAAGGTTATGAACAGACAGTTCTCAGATGAAGAAATTAAAGCCATCTATAGTCATATGAAAAAATGCTCTAAATCACTATTGATTAGAGAAATGCAAATCACAACAACTTTGAGGTACCACATCACACCTATCAGAATGGCCAACATGACAAAACAGAAAAATGATAAATGTTGGAGAAGATGTGGGAAAATTGGAACACTAATGCAGTGTTGGTGGAGTTGTCAAATGATCCAACCATTTTGGAGAGCAATTTGGAACTATGCCCAAAGGGCTATAAAAATGTGCATACCCTTTGACCCAGCAATAGCACTTCTAGGGCTATATCCCAAAGAGATCACACAAATGGGAAAAGGACCTACGTGCACAAAAATATTCATAGCAGCTCTTTTTGTGGTGACAAAGAATTGGAAATTGAGAGGATGCCCATCAATTAGAGAATGGCCGAACAAGTTATGGTATATGAATGTGATGGAATACTATTGTGCTATAAGAAATTATGAACAGGCTGACTTCAGAAAAAACCTGGAAAGGCTTGTATGGTCTGATGCTGAGTGAAGTGACCAGAACCAAGAGAACGTTGTACACAATAACAGCCATGTTGCATGATGACTAATATTGATAAACTTAACTGTTCCTGGCAATACAAGGATCTAAGACATCTCCAGAGGCCTTGTGATGGAAAATGCTATCCACACCCAAAGAAAGAACTATGCAAGCCCAATTGTTATTTTTTTTCTCTTCTGTTGAGTTTTGTTTCTTCTTTCTGATGGTTACTCCTATTGGTTTTAATTTCTACTTACAACATCACTAATGTGAAAATATGTTTAATATGAATGTAAATGTATAGCCTATATCTGATTATGTGCCATCTTGGGGAGGGTGGTGGGGAGGAAGGGGGAAAAAATTTTAAACTCAAAAGCATATGGAAGTGATTATTGATAAATTAAAATAAAATAATAAAAAAGGAGAGAGGGAAGAAGGGAGGGAGGAAGAGAGAGGGAAGGAGAGAGAAAGAAAGAGACAGAGAAAGGCACAGAGAGATAGGAAAGGAGGGAAGCAATAAGGGAGGGAAGGACAGAGAGGGAAAGAGAGAGAGAGGGAGGAAGAGAGGGAGGAAGAGAGGGAAAGAGAGAGGATATAGGGAGAGACAGAGAGATAGAAAAGGGGAGAGGAAAGAAGGGAGGGAAGGGAGAAACAGAGAGGGTGGAGAGACAGGGACAGAGACAGAGAGAAATATGTAGACAGAAAGAGAGATAGAGACAGAGATAAAGGGAAGGAGATAGAGATCAAGAGATCAAGAGGTAAAGAGGGAGGGTGTCAGAGACCAGACAGAAACAGAGAAAAATATGTAGAGAGAAAGAGAGATAGAGACAGAGATTAAGGGAAGGAGAAAGAGAGAAGGAGATTGAGAGATAAAGAGGGAGGGTGTCAGGGAGGAAAAGGGAGAGAGGAGAAAGACAGAGACAGAGAGAGGAAGAGAGACAGAGAGTGAGAGAGAGAAAAGGAGAGAGGGAAGAATAGAGTGGGGAAGAGAGGGAGAGAGAGCGTGAAAGAGAGAGAGAGACAGAGACAGAGATGGAGAGAAAGAGATTAGAGAGAACACAGAGAGAAAGACATGCACACAGAAAGAGAGACAGAGATGGAGAGAAAGAGAGAGCAAGAAAGACACACACACACAAAGAGAGAGACAGAGAGACAGAGACAAAGACAGAGAGAGAAACAGAAAGGAAGAGACAAGGATAGTAATAATAACAATAGGGAGGAAGAAAGAATGAGAGAGACTAAGGAAATTGAGGGAAGAAGAAAGAGAGACAGACAGAGACTGACAGAAAGAAAGAGAGGGAGAGAGAGGGAAGGAGAGAAAGAGGGAGATAGAGAAAGAGAGGGAGGAATAAAGGGAAGGAGGGAGAGAGAGACAGACACACAGGCAGACAGACACACAGAGAGACAGAGACAGAGATGGAGAAAAAGATAGAGAGACAGAGAAGGAGGTAGGAATTGAGGAAGTAAAGAAGGATGAGAACGAAAGATAGAAAGGGAGATGTAGAGGGAGAAAAGGACAGAGAGAAGGAGGGAGACAGAGTGGAGAGACAGAGAGCAATAGGAAACAAGGGAAGGAAGAAGCAAGGAAGGAAGAGAGAGGAGAGGCAGAGAAAAAAGATTGAGACTGAGAGAGACAGAGTTAGAGAGAGATAAGATGGGAGAGAGGGAAGAAGGAGGAGAGAAAGAGAGATAGAGGTGGAGGGAGTGAGGGGGAGAGTTGACAGAGTGAGAGAGAAGAGAGAGAGAAAGAGATAGTAAAGGAGAGAGGAAAGAAGGGAGGGAGGGAGAGAGAGAGTCAGATGGAGAGTGAAAGAAGGAGGGAAGGAGAGAGAGAGATGGAGGAGGTGAGGGGGAGAGAGAATTGACACAGTGAGAGAGAAGAGAGAGAGTAGAGAAAAACACAGACACAGAAAGAGAGAGAGAGACAGACAGTAAAGGAGGGAGGGAAGAAAAGAGGAAGAGAAAGGAGAGAGAAAAAGGATAGAGAGACAGAGAGAAATAGGAAAGGAGGGAAGAAAGAAAAGAGGGAGAAAGAGAAAGAGCAATGGAGGGTGAGAGAGAGGAGACAGAATGAGAGAGGAGAGAGAGACAAAGAGACAAAAAGAGACACTGAGAGAGACAAAGAGACAGTAGAGGAGAGGGGGAAGAAGGGAAGGAAAGAGAGAGGAGAGAGAAAGAAAGACATAGAGAGAGAGACAGACAGATGGGACAAGAGGGAAGAAAGAAGGGAGGGAGAGAGAGGGAAGGTGACAGAGACAGATAGACAGAAAGAGAAAGAGAGAGACAGAGAGAGATAGTAAAGGAGGGAGGGGAGGTGAGAGAGGGAAGGAGACAGAGTGAGATAGAGGGGGAGAGAGGTAGACTGGGAGAGAGAGGGAAGAGAGAGAGAGAGAGA
>NW_020954395.1:0-4052 GCF_900497805.2 Vombatus ursinus
TGAGAGGGAATGACTCCTAGGGGAAACTAAAGTAAAACAAAGAAATTTAAAACATTTGAATGAAAATCTCAAATCTGAAAGAATAGAAATAAAAAAAAACAGTTACAGAAACAAAAACTAACTTGTTCTTCGGAAAGTATTTGAGCTAGAAAAAAATCAATGAAAAGCATTTATTTCATAAAATTGGTAGAAAGGACAGGATGTGACAAATTTGTTGGACTTGCAACTCCTGTTACATGGGGATAAGGTAACACTGAATTTTATTTAACCCGTTTTGATGGGATATGTACAAGGTAGAGCAGTGAGGCAGTAAAAGCTGTTGGACAGCTGAGATGAGGATCAAGTAAAGTACAGAAACAGGGCAAAAAGTTTTGGAATGGGATTTACATGAGTCCTAGCTAGAAGGCTGAGCACGACTACACTGTGTTTCACCTTCCGTTGCTAGAACCACCCTGAATGGAATTGAACATGATTCTCCGCAAGGCTGTCAAAATTACCTGTACACTCCAGTAAATTGAGGATTTGCATCCTGTTTGACTGATATTGAGGAAGAGAAAGTATCAAGACAGGACAACCTTGTACATGATGATCTCCCTGCCATGAAAGCACCACAGTAAATCACTTGATCAAAAAAGGCCAATGTACTCATTAAAGCAAATGTCCTCTATCTTCATAGCCTTTGGGAGCATTCTCACACTATGAAGCCTTATCTATGGGTCAGAAATTCCTTTAGGCTTGTGAGAAATGATGGGCTTTGCTTTAATCATGGGTTTGAATACCTTTAAGGTGAGAGCAACAGAGGTGAGGGACAAGTCTGGATGATTTCCTCAGATTGTGGGGAAAAAAAAATCCAGAAACTCTACAGTAAATGAATTCAAACTGGAGTAGAAAAGAGAGAAATTTATAGAAATGATGTACTCCCAGTTTCAGTAGTTCCCAAGCCTGGTGAAAATGAGAAAAAACATTACAAAATTAATGTGCCCTGATATAGTTGCCACATTGATCCAACCAAGGGAGTGAGGTCATAAGTGAGTCTAGGCATTGGTAATATCACTTTGTTGCATCTTCTCTGTATATATCTTACATGCACCCGTGTATTTACATGTTGTTTCTCCCATTGGAATGTCGTTTGAGGACAAGCCTCTTTTTTGCCTTCATTTGTACCCTCACCATTTAGTATGATGCTTGGTATATAACAAATGCTTAATAAATGCTTATTGATTAACTCACTGACATTATTACTGAGTTCTACTCAACTTGCTGTGCAAAAGAGGGAGGATTTTGAATTTCCTGGACAGTATGATCATGGAATCTAGCTTTCTAGCCAATGATGATATTTCCTGGGTGGTGATAGCCTTGGGATTTCCTAATGGGTAAACCCTAGGTTTGAGAATTCTGGAATTAAAACTTCAGAGAGAGAACAGAATTTCTTGAGTATTGCATTTTAGAATAGGAAGAGAACAAATGATCCACATATTCTCCCAAGACTTGAGTTTTGTGGTTTGGGGAGGAAAGAGATCTGCACCTCGTCAACCTCTTCCAATTCTTACAGCGAGTTGCTTGGACAATATAGGTCTCGGAAGGAGAATACTTATTTAGCAGGCCAGAAGTATCAAGTGTGTTGGCCTCAAAAGGGGGCTGATGAACCAATGTGAATGCATTACATATTTCTAGTATCTGTTTCAGGGTTTCTGTGACTATCTACATTTTCTGTGGAGTGAATTAAAGGTAAATACCTAATTTAGTCATATTACCTTGAATGTTAGTATGGGAGTGAGTGACTCTGGTTTCTCATATTTGGGTGTTATATGAGGCATGACTCATATATGTGAGTTATACATAAGGTCATTAGCAAGGTCTTTGAGCAAACTGTAGATGGAAGTTTAATGAGCTTAGGAGAGAGGATTTGACCTGGATTACTGGAGAGGGCCCTGAGCTATGAGTCACATCTACTTTTGTAGATAATCACTTATTTACCTTTTTTGGTTCAAAATTTTATTTCTTCTGTTTATTTTGATTTTTTTTATCATTTTAATTGTGGTAGTTTGATTTTCCTCTTTTATCCCCTTATTGTATTAGCCAATGGTTAATCAGATTTATTGATCTTTTTAAAATCTATTAGTTTTGTCTTTCAGTCTTTTGTTTTAAATTTTATTTTCCAATTTTAACATTTTTGTTTTTTTTGTTTTCTGTTTTTTTATTTTTCTGTTATGATTATTTATTATTATTATTATTATTATTACTCTTATTTGGTTTGTAGAGGCAATTGGGATTAAGTGACTTGCCCAAGGTCACACAACTAGTAAGTGTTTGAGGCTGGATTTGAACCCAAGTCCTCCTGACTATGGGGCCAGTGCTCTATCCACTGTGCCAACTTGCTGCCCCTTTTTCATGTGTTTTCAAAAATATAATTTCCTTTCCTCCTTGGGATTTAAAAAAATATATTTTTCTTTTCCAATCTCCTACTTGCCTGACCCATTCTATCCAATTGAACATGTAGTTATTAAGCATTTACTATGTGCCAGGCTCTGTAGTAAGTGCTGGAGTTAAAAAGAAAGACAAAAACAGTATCTGCTGTCAAGGAGCTCAGAGTCTAATGGAAGAGATTACATGCAAACAATTCTGTATAAACAAGATACATCCAGGATAAAGTGGAGATAACCTTAGAGGGATGCTACTAACATTAAAGGGAACTGGGAAAAGATTCTTGCAGAAGGAAGATGAAATGTGAAGCATGTTAAGAGGTGGGTGTGAGGAGGGAAGAGTGTTCTAGGCATGGTGGAGAGTTGGAGAAAATGAAGTTGTTAGATGAAGTATTTTTTGGGAGAAACAGTAGGGAAGTCAGGGTCACTTGATCTCAGAGTCAGTGGAAGGGAGTATGCTCTAAAAGGAGTAGAAAGTTAGAATGATCCAGCTTATGAAGAGCTTTAGAAACCAAATTGAGGATTTATATTTGATGCAGGGGTAAGAGTGAGCCATTGAAATTGAAAGAATGGAAGAAGGTGATTGGTCACACTTGGGCTTTGGGAAACTCAATTTGAAAGCTATGTGGTAGATGAATGAGAGTGGGCAGAGTCTCGGAGTAGGGAGCACAACCACAAGGGTATAGCAATAGTTGGTTGGTTCCTGTCCTTCATTCTCAAAAGTGACATTACTATGTTGGGGTCAAGGTATGTGTGTGACTGGCTGATCAGACCAGTATGAGCTCAGAAGGCTCTACCACAAGTTGGACACAAATAGTCCATATGAACATTTGGAGTAAATATGTCTCTGAATTGGCTCATCTTGCATTTCTTTTGAACTTCTGCAATTCTGCTTCTCTCATAAAGCACAGTACCTTCTTTGATGCAGGTATGCTGGGTGGTCTTTTGCCAATGTCTCCCATGTCATGCAATTGATTCCAAAGTTCTTCAGGAAACCTTGAAAGTGTCCTTGTATCACTTCTTGTGACAATCCTGTGAGTTCCTGCCTTGCATATGTTCTCCATAAAATAGTCTTCTAGGCAAAGGTACATTTAGCATACAAACAACACAGTCAGCCTATCAGAATTGCACTCTCTGCAGTAGAGTTTGAATGCTTGGCATTTTAGCTGGAGAGAGGACCTCAGTGTCCAGTATCTTATCTTGCTGGGTGATCTTCAGAATCTTCCTAAGAAAATTCAAATGGAAACAATTACATTTTCTGGTATGACTCTGGTATACTGTCCAAGTTTTATAGGCATACAACAATGAGGTCAGCAAAATGGCTCTGTAGACCTTCATTTTGGTAGTCAGTTCTCTCCCACACTTTCCATTGGAGACTCCCAAGCACTGAGCTAGCTCTGGCAATGTGTGTGTTTGTCAACCTCGATATCTATATGGACATCCCTGGAAAGTATACTGTCAAAGTAAGTGAACTTATCAATGATATTCAAAATTTCTCCACTTTCAGTAACCAATGGTACCACCTATGGGCGGTATAGTGCTGGCTGGTAAATATCCTGTGTTTTCTTGGTGTTAATTGTTGAGTCAAAATTATCAAAAGCAGCAGAGAATAGATCCATACTTTGTTGC
>NW_020954396.1:0-1737 GCF_900497805.2 Vombatus ursinus
AGAAAACGGTTAGAAGATCGATGGAAGGAGAAGCAGAAGTGATATAACAGAGAAAGAACTATAGACTACCCAGCCAGAAGGAAAAAATAGATGATAAGTTCATAAAACAGAAAACAAATTTGTCTTGAAGAAAATACATAATTGTACTGGGTAACTTCAAATACTTGCAAATACCACTACTAGATCTCTCTGTTCCAAAGATAGAGCAAGTGATAAATCTTGACTTATGTTAATAACACAAAGCTGGAGAAAGTGATAAGGGAAATTTATTCTAAAATGATTCTAATCAATGCAGAGGAACTGGTTGGTTAAGTAGAAACTATAGTGACCACTACATCTTGTATTTCCCATTAAAGAAGAGAAATTCAGTAATAATTTGATGTATACTCTAGAATTCGAGAAAAGACATTTCAAAGCATTCAGGGAAAGGATAGAAATGATCCCATGACCTAAGATTCTATAGGGAAAGTCAACCTAAGAAGAATGAAATGCTCTGAAAAACAAATTTCTGATACAACTAATAGCAATGATTTCTCTGAGAATGAGAAGGAAGAAATATCTAAATGGATCAATGTGATTGCACAAGAAACTCACTAATTAACTTGTACAGAAAGTACAACAAAGGTATGAACTGAATATGAATACAAAAGAGTGGCATTGTCCTCTAAGAATAGTGTCAAGAGTTTTAAAGCTCAGAATAAATTCTGTCTACTGATAATTGTGAAGAACAAGTAAAAGGACTTCTTTAGTTGCAATAGGATTAAGAGAAACATTAAAGAAGGGGTATGATAACTGCCCAAGGTAGATGAGATAATTGACCATAATAAAAAGATAGTACTACTTGGCTTTTATTTTGTTTCCATTTTATTTACCAAGGCAAACAATCTTTAAGCATAGAAGGTTAAAACAAATCCAAAATAAATTTATGATAGTAAAGGGAATATCATGAACACTCATTGACTTTAAGTCTCCAAGTTCAAATTGCATAGGATCCTAGATTTATTATTGGAAGTGAACTTAGAAGTCACTCAGTCCAACTCTTTCATTTTATAAATGAGAAAATTTAAACCCAGAAAAGTTAAATAACCTGTCCAAAGTTACACAATTAGTGTGTGTCAGAGACGAGATTTGAACCATGATTCTTTATCTTCAAATTACCCAGGATAATGAAAGGCTAAAAGATGTGAAGGCTGAGATGATGTTAATGATCTTTGAAAAGTCATGGAAAATATGAAAAGCACTATACAACTGGAGATGGCTTAAAAAAATTATCACAATTTTCCAAAACAGAAGAGCATAGATTCTTTAATTTATAGTTCAGTGATATTGACCTTGATTCTTGGTAAAATTTAACAATATTATTAAAGAGATGGGTTATAAGCACATAGAAAGGGAAATTATAATTACTGAGACAATAGAACCAGCTTGGTAGAGTGGATAGAAAGTTGGCCTCAAAGCCTAGAAAATTTGGATTCAAGTCTTAGCCCTGACCCAGGCTAGCTGTGTGACCCTAGACAAATCATTTAACCTGTCAGTACTCTAAGCAACTCTCTAAGACTACTCCTTGTAGATAAGGTACCAGACTACATTGGTAGGAGTTTCCTCACCTGGGACTTCCCTCTGACTTTAGGTCCATTCTCTATCTCTAAGAGTCATCTGTGCTCATCAAAGACAAAGTCATGACAAACTAATATCATTTCATAATAATAGGATGCTAGATCAAAGAATACCTATAGA
>NW_020954396.1:1747-7725 GCF_900497805.2 Vombatus ursinus
TGAGTGGATAAGTCACAACCTCTTTCAGCCTCAGTTTTCTCACATGTAAAATACAGGAAATAATAGCTCCTACTTTACCAGGTTGTCATAAGGATCAAATGAGATAATATATGTAAAGTACTTTGCAAACTCAAAAGCTGCATATAAATATTAGTTTTTATTGTTATTTTCTCAACCAACTGAAAATATGACATAGAGGTCCATAAATTTTTAATGTAAAAAGAGGTCCTTTCTTCTAAAAAGTTTTGGGAAAACATAACTAAATAATAGTAAAGTTAGGTGAATTTGGAACTAGTTGAATGACCAGAACCAAATCATGGAAGGGGGTTTACAGTATACGGAAAGGGGAACCTGTGCCTGGTACTGTTCTGTCCAACATTTTTTACCACTGATTGAATATATTCATCAGTAGCATTCCTCTCAAAATTTGAGATAACATCAAGCAGGAAAGAATGGTGATGGCAAAATCAGAATTCCAAAAGACCTTGATAGGTTAGAATATTCAACTGAATCTAATAAGAGGGAATTTAATAGAAATAAATGTAAAGTACTACATTTGGGTTCAAAAAAATCAACTCCCAAAGGATGGTGGTGACTCTGTTAGACAATAGTTCGTGTGAGAGAGACCCATTAGCTTTTGTGGACAACTTCAATATCGGTTAATGTTATGGTATAGCAGCCAAAAATTTTTTTTTTAAAGATTTAACTGTCATCATGATAATAGTTGTCATTCATATAGTATTTTAAAGTTTACAAAGCATATTACATATGTTAATTCATTTGTACTCTACCACAGCATTTTGAGTTGACTATTACAGGGATTACTATCTGCATTTTACAGAAAAGGACACTGAAAGTCAGAAAGTTTAAGTGACTTGTCCATAGATATGCAGGTAGCAAATATTAGAGTCAAGATTTCAACATAGATTACTCTTAATTCCAAATATAGTATATATTTCACTATATCAAGCTGAATCTCAGTGCCAAGAATAAAGTGATACTTCCCCTGTCCTTTGCCCTCATCAGACTACATCTGGAGGGTTGTGTTCAAATCTAGTCAACACATTTTAGGGAAGACCTTAATGAAGATCTGTGATTTCATTGCTTTAGACCAAAGGTGTCAAACACGTAGCTATGGTGCATGTGTCCACTATACTCCCATGTAGGCCTAGACCTGATTAAAATGTAGTTGGAAAGTATTTAACAAAACAAATAAAATAAAATGCAACATAAATAATGTTAATTTGTGGTTTTCTAAGTAAAAATGCAGCCCATAAAGATCTGTTTGTATTTTAGTTTGACACCACTGATTTAAGCAATGTTCTGTGAATAAACTATCTCTGTTAAGTAAGATCAGCATCTGCTCTGGATCTTACAACCTGGGGCACTGAGACATGGAGTAACTTACTGAAGTTCACATAGCCAAAGTATATCAGAGACAGAATTTGAACTCGGGTCTTTCCTGACTCCAAAGATGGTCCTCCATTTATTACACTATGCTGTATCTCTACCAATTCTTGCTCTACTTATCTGTTCTAATGCTTCTGCCAAAAGGAGTGGAAGCACCTTGGGCAGTCTCTAGTTTCCAATTCACCTGTATTCTCCCACCTCCACATTCCACTATTCTCTGTTGTTATCCTAAAACATATTCCTCTGGCTTACATGGACCCTTCTAGGGTAATTTGTTTCTACATTCATATATATCCCCTTCTTCACTATGTCAGTCATTAATACCTCCCACTGACCTTTGAGGGTGATCATTTGTGCTTAACACACGTTAACCTGACCTAATAACTTGAAAAGGCTAAGCAAGATTACAACGACCAAGCATACGGCCACGGATAGTGGTCTAAATGTTCTTTGAAAGGCATAGGGTCTGTCTGTAACTTTACACTGTTAGATGTCTTATGTCTTCATCAAACTTGATCACCAATATGTTAGCCTCTTTTTCATTACCCAGTAGATTTCTCATGTTATCTTCAAACTGTCATTGCTAGATTCATTCCCAATTAATTCAGCCTTCTTTGTGTCCTTCCAAGAGCCCTGTAAAGACAATCCCACTCCTATCTCAGGAATAGAAGATATATCTATTCTATTACTCCCTTTCCCACACATTGTGACCCAGTCAAACAGGCCTTCTTGCTCTTACTCAAACCCAACACCCCACCTTCCATCTGTGTGTCTTTGCAGTGGTCATCCCTCATGCTTGTAATGCTCTACCTCCTTAGCTCTATCTCATAGAATCCCTTATTTCCTTCAAGATTTAGTTCAAGGACTATCTTCTATATGAACTCATTCCTAATTCCCCCAACTGATAGTGCCCTCCATCCCTAAACTACCCTGCATTTATTTTGTATTTATTCAGTGTAAACTTGTGTGAGAGACAAACAGACAAAAACAGAGACAGAGAGACAGAGATGGAGAGAGATAGGAACAGAGACAGAGCATGGTGTAGTGGTTAGATAATTAGTCTTAGGGTCCAGATGATCTAGATTCAGGTCCTACCTCTAATACATACAGACTGTGTGATCCTAAGCAATTCCCTTGGCTTCTCAAAAGTCTAAGTAGCCCAATCAACCAATAGATCCATCAAACTTATCAAACAAAATAGATCAAACTTATTAAGTGCTAGGCCCTTTGTGTTAGACACTCTGCTAAGACTATAAGTTTCAGAGATGGTACTAACCTGCATTGCTAAAAGGAGTTTCCTGACCATGTGGTTCCCTATATCAGTGAAATCACAGAACCAATCCTCCCCCTCTCTGTTTATCTACATACACACATACATACATACATACATACATACATGCATGCATGCATTTGTATGTATGTATAGAAAAGTTGACTTGCCCAGGAGGATCTCCATAAAAGCAGGGACTACTTCATTTTCATTTTTTATTCCCAAAGCCTATCTGTTTTTATGTCCTCAGTATAGTAGGCATTTAATTAACCTTTGTTGATTGATTGATCCATAATATTTTGACTTAAAGCTATTCAAGAGACTTTTCTGATATCTATTATACTAATGAAGATTCAAAAGATCAACCTCAGTAGCTCCAAAGTGCCAAGAACCTAGACAAGAGAACAGAAAGTAGGGAATGTGTGAAGCAAAGAGGTCAGAATCAAGGCAAGGAGTTGGATCACCAGTAGAGGACATCAGTAGTAAGAAAGACCTTGATAGAAATAATTAGAAAATTCTCAAAGGATTAAATCCAAGCTACTATTATCCATAAAAAATGCTCCAAATTATTAATAATTTTAAAAATTAAAATTAAAAGAACTCAGTTTCTACCTTATATCTATCATATTGGCAAAGATGACAAAAAGAGAAAATTATAATTGGTAAGACAGTCACACTGAAACACTGTTGGTGGAGCTATAAAATAAAATGGTACAGTCACTAAACTGTACTTACTCTTTGACCTAGTGATACCACTACTAATTTTCTACCATAAAGAAATCAAAGAAAGCAGAGGACTCATATGTACATGAATATTTATAGCCATTCTTTCTATTGAAGTAAAAATTGGAACAAAGAGGAGCACCCAATTTGGAAATGGCTGGAAAAATTATGCTAGATGAACATAAGAATTATTTTTGTGCCATGAGAAATTAAGAAAGCTCTGGTTTCAGAAAAACAGAGTAGGTTGATATTAATTGATGCAAAGTGAAGTAAGAAGAAACAGAAGCACAATTTATACAATAGCAACACTGTAAAAATAACAACTTTGAAAGACTTAAGAACTCCTATCAATGCAATGATCAGCCACAAGTCCATAAAGACTGATGATGAAATATCTCCTCCTGAATGAGGGGTGATAGAGTCTAGGTGTAGAATAAGACAAAAATTTTTGGACATGGCATATATGTGGATTTGTTTTGCTTTGCTTTGTATATTTCTTAGTTATTTGTTTTGGAGAGAATTGGAACAGGGGTAGAGAAGGGAGCTCAGAACAGAGTTGCAAAAACAGAAAAGAAAAGAAGATCATTGGAGCATTTTTTAAAAATAAACATAAGAGGGGGAAAACTAGGTGGTGCAGTGGATACAGCACCAGTCTTGGATTCAGGAGGACCTAAGTTCAAATCTGGCCTCAGACACATAACACTTACTAGCTGTGTGACCACGGGTAAGTCACTTAACCCCATTGCCTAACCAAAAATAAATAAATAAATAAACCTAAGAGAAGAGAAAGAAGTTCAGAAGGAAATAGACATGCAGAAGAGTTTTGAAAATGAAATGATAGTTTTTTCTATACCTAAAAATGAAAGCAAGCTGCATGTAATAGACATAGAATTTAATTGTCTGTTTCTGTTCTACTTTGTATATGGAAATGTTCATTTTGGGTAGGGTTTTTTTTATGTTTGTTAAGAATAAAAAATTAAATGTAAAAAAGAGAGACTTTTATATAGAGACTACTCCTTGCTTTAGCTTGGAAGCTTTTCTATATTTCTTACTAGACTAAGATTAAGAACCAGTCTCTAAAAATGGTTAGCATGGAACCTAAAGGTAGAGGCAAATGGAAGTTCACAGCATAAGAGCAGTAGTAGAAGATAGAAGAGCAGTTTCTGGAAGGTCTCATTTTCCCAACTCCACTGAATCCAAGTTAAACTGTAAGATAAATTATGAGATTTTGATTTGTTCTTTATCTGATTGGCTCCTGTAGTGGTGGGAGAAGAAACAAGCCTGGCTAGTTGATCTTTCGTTATTCTTTTTGGGAAAATAAAACAAAAATAATAAATAAATAAAAACAAAAAAAACTTCATGAGGGGTTTTAGCAATGACTGTCTGCAATCCTAAATAAACACAGTTAAACCTCATGTGAATTAAATTGCTCACTGGCTCACTTGAGTCTCCTTAGTTTGAGCAATGACAGAAGCAGCTGGAACTCTGAAGCTATTGTGGGTGATTATACATGTTCTAGGAGCACAGGAGAGTCCAAGAACTCTACTACCCATAATTGAAAATGCACCAGAGGGAAGTAGAAGCTTGGAGTCCCGTGTGTATTTTATCAGATGCTTTGAACATTAAAGGCATTCCAGGGGAAATGCTGAATTGGATCACCTGTCATCTAATGATTGCAAAAAGAATCATACAGGGGCATTGGAAAGAAAAGAATGAATTGCTCATAAAAGGATTCATAATGGAATGCTCAGCTATAGTCCCTCATGTGAAGGTAGTATGATACAGAAGGTAAGAAAAAAGTCAAGAATGGCTAATAATCGTTATTAAATTTTTATAGAACCCCAGACATAACAGGGACATGTCATTGTTGGAGACAAAATATAAACCCAAAACAAAAGGGGACAATGAGAGTATAGGTGTAAAACAAAGATGAAGAAAAGGGGAGAAATTATTTTCCTTCTTTTTAACACTTCTATATACAAATAACGCTATGCAAAGGCAAATAAGAAAATTGGCCTATATGAGGGCATTCTTCAAGTAAATGAATTCTCCAATTTTATGATGAAAAGGATTCATTTGATAAGCGATTGAAAATGTGTGCACATTGTCTAGACTTAGTTTTTGTTGGGGAAATCATGCATTATTTAAATGCCATTTGTGAAGGACTCAACTTCCTTCTGGGATGACATGCCCTGAAAGAACAGAGGAGGTATTCACTATTACTTTATGAATGCCTTTACTATCCTTCTGATGGTATCAGAGTCACAACTAGCAATTTTTGCACCAATGGTGGTGGTGGAGAGAAGCTCACCTTGGGTATGACAGCCAGGGGGAGGAAGCAAAGTCCTGGAATACCCCAGGGAATATCAGCTGATGAATAACAGGCCACTGCTAAGGAGGAGAAAATGAGACTGGTGTTTATGTATCTCTGGGTATATGGGAGGGTTGCCTATAAGGCAGTAAATAGAAGTAGTTCAAGGGATGAGGACACCATTGGAAAAGGGAAAAAGAAAGGAAGGACCATAGATTGGGGAGAAAGGTACTCTACATCTTTATCCCACCTATTTAGGATTCT
>NW_020954397.1:0-8241 GCF_900497805.2 Vombatus ursinus
TAAGAGCCCAATGGAATTTTGAGAAAAGCATTTTATATGGTTATCAGGTGGAATAAATCTGAGAAATATTTTATTTTGCAATGTATCTTCTTGTGGAATCAGGGAGAAAATGTGTTCTATCTGTGAGGTGTGTGGATCTATGGAGAAGAGAGAGAGTGATGTGAAATTTCTTCCCTTTCAGAAGTGTGTGGTATATTTTAAAGAAAACTCTGTGAAGTTTTTATGAGAAGCTGAGATGGGATGGGGGAGTTTTATGAGATCTTTTAAAAAAGAACAAAGTTAAACATCTAGTTTGTTTCCTGAGAGCCTGAAGAAAGTCTTATCTGGATGAAAACATGAAGAGAATTCTAAAGAGATATTCATCAGATTCTGGACTGCATTGAGTGGTATGAGATGCTTTTCAGCCAAGTGAAGAAGAGTTATGTATTATTACATTGAGGGCTTGAGGTCACTCTGGGTATGTGTCATATCCAAAACAGTTTATATTTTTGTTTTATGATTGCTTTCATTTGTCCATGGTGTATATTCCTTAATTACAAAATTAATTACATAATAAAAAGAGTAACTGTGATGGAGAAGGGCAAGCTAGGTGGCATAGTGGATAGAGCACTGGGCTTGGAATCAGGAAGACTCATCTTTAATGAGTTCAAATATGGCCTTAGTAACTTAGTAGTTGTGTGACCCTGAGCAATTCACTTAACCTTGTTTATCTCAGTTTCCTCATCTGTACAATGATCTGGAGAAGGAAACAGCAAACTATTCCAGTATCTTTGCCAAGAAAAGCCCTAATGGGTTTACTAAGTGTTGAACATGAATGAAATGACCAAACAACAACCATGATGGAGGAAAGAGGGTTCCTTTATTGGTTAAAAAAAAAAAAGAAGCAATATTTAATTAGCTTGGGTTTTGTTTGAGCTAATTTATCAGAAAAGTTTAGCCAGTTTCTTTATGAGAAATAAATTATCTAAACACACTTCTAGAATTGTAGAAACTTGGGAAAACAAGAGTCAAAAGAATGAGTTTAGGGTCTGACTGATGGGTCATATACAGGAGAGGCTGGCCAGATCTGAGAATATTTTGATACTTGGGAGGGGTCATCTATATTTCTAGCCTTATACTTTCACAACACGTTTGGCCAATGAACTTGGAATCTGATGGTCTTCCATTTCAGTCATAAGTATAGGATTCACTTTATCAGCGACTCTGATGTTTGGGAACAATCTTCCATCCTGTGCATAAAATTGCTGATTTATTTTTCATCATTGTGATTTCTTCTTTAAAACATTTGATTTAGGGTTTTTTTTGTAATCTATATTTCATTTTTCACTTCTTTATTCCATTATTTTACTTTAGAACAATTGAGAAATTTATTGCTCTTTTACACTTCTTGAGATTCCCAAGAATTTCTGAATCTTTTCTTTTCTCTAGGGTCCCCTGAGTCACTCCTTTTTCACTTAAGAATCAGATATGGAGAGGATTTGGGGAAGATGGTCAGAAAATTTCAAGCTCTCAAGATTTTCCTCCACAAAAGAAATAAAACAGCACCTCAGGGTGAACATAGAGCAGTTAAAATAAATAAGAGCAGGAAGTCCTCAAGGAATAATCAGGGAAAATCTGAAGAAAAATCCCAGGATGAGGCTTCCTTCCTATGAAGAGTAAACACTTCCAGGGTAGGTCCTTGGTCAGCTTAAACAATAAGCAGCAAGTCCTGGCATTAGCTGGGTTGGGAGGCTGCCTTTGTCCCAACCCCAGGAACTTTTAACTCTAGGACAGTGAAGGGAGTTGGGTGTCTGAGCCAGGAAAAGTGGAGGGAACCTCTGCTGACAAGAAACAGTAGACTCAGCTGTGCTGTGGAGACCCCACAGGGGTTAGAAGGAACCAGGACACACCTGGTAAGTGCAGATACAGTGAGGCGGGGATGCAGCTGACTGTGGGCATTTACAGGAGGCTGGAGGTCTTGATTTGAGTTCAAGGTCAGAGGGGAGAACTGAAGGAGGATCTAAGGCCAGAGGCACCATCCCCCATGCCCCAGGCCTAGAGATGATTACAAGAACTAAACTATTACAAGAAATGCCCAGCCAAAGGAGAAAGAATCCAACCATATGGAGTTTCTATGAAAATACAAAAGACTGGAGTTTATCTTCAGAGGATGATACAGAAGCAAAGAAACTCTCTCCTACTCCAAAGAATACTGTCAAATGGTCACCTGCCCAAAAACAACTTATAGAACAACTTAAAAAAGACTTTAAAAATCAAAGGAGAGAGATTGAGGAAAAACTAAAAAGAAAAAATAAGAAGAATCCAAGAAAAACAAGAAGATTATGAAAAGAAAGTCAACCAATTAGAAAAGGAGATCCAGAATCTTAAGGAAGAAATTGACTCCTTGAAAATCAGAATTGGGCAAGGGGAAGCCAATAAAGTTATAAGAGATCAAGAAATAATAAAACAAAATATAAAGAATTTTAAAAAATAGAAGAGAATATAAAATATCTCATAATAAAAATAACTGATCTAGAGTACATATCAAGAAGAGAAAATATAAGAATAATCAGACTACCTGAAAGTTATGATCAAAAAAAAATCTTAAGAAATAATTAAAGAAAAATGTCCTGATGCATTAGAAGAGGGGAAAGTAGAAACAGAAAAAAATTTACCAATCACCAACCTGAAAGAGATCCTATGAGGAAAACCCACAGGAATATTACAGTCAAATTCTGAAACCCCCAGCTCAAACACAAAATATGATGAGCAACAAGGAAAAAAAACAATTTACATATGATGGTGCCACAATTAGAATCACATAAGACCTAGCAATGGTGACACTAAAAGACTACAGGCCTTGGAACACTATATATCAAAGAGCAAAAGAACTGCTGTTCTAGCTGAAAATATCACACCCAGTAAAGCTAAGCGTAATTCTGAACGAAAAAAAAAAGACGTTTAATGAATTGTCAGACTTTAAGGATTTAAAAAAAAACCTGAATTTAATAGAATATTTGACATATAAGAGACAAGAGAAATATAAGGTATATACCAGTGGCCAATTACAAGGGACTCAATAAGGACAGACTGTTTACTTTTTATATATGTAAAATGTAAAACCCATGTCTTAAGATTGTTATTAGTAATTGGATAGTTCATAAAAAAGATTGGGGTAGACCTGAGCATGATATGCCTTCAAAAAGCAAAATCATTCAGGAACAGCTAAAAAGAGTAAGTATCTTATACAAATGAGTTGCCAGAAGAACTGATACAGAGGAATTAGATGGGGGAGCAGGGCTGTTAGCTCTGGAAGCTTACTTTCATTGGGAATGGGTTCAAGAAGGAACAATACATATACATCTAGAAGAGTATAAAAGTCTTCTAAATTTAGAAAGAAATAAAATGCTAAGGGGATAAGGATGGGGGAGAGGATAAGAGAGGGATCTTCAGAGGGGAGGTTGAGGGAATAGGTTAAAGGGGGATGTAGAAGGGTGTTTAATGGTAATGGGAAGGTAAGGGAGGTGTTGTTGGAGGGGGTAGGTTGTTGGAGGAGGGCAAGGTAGCAGATAGAAGCAAAGTAGAGGAGTCAGGAGGGGTAGGAAATGAGATACACTCACACATAAAAACAAAGATTAGGGTTAGAATCTGTTAAGGAATGTATATATTTATATATGTAAATATGTATGCATATATGTATGCATGTGTATTTATGTATAGGTGTATATATACATATCTATCTATCTATCTATCTACCTATCTATCTATAAATTTATCCATGCTTAATTGTAGTGTCTGGGAGGGGGAGGAATGAGAGAAGGAGAAAAAAGAGCAAAGTAAAAAGTACACAGCATAGAACAAAAGAAAACCTACAAGGAAGTAAAGAAAAGATGGACAGTTTTCAACGAAATGCATAGTATTGATTATACAGGCAGGCTTTCTTGAAATGGACACTTATTCTGAATCCTCTCACATTCTGCTGTACACATGACACACTTTTTTCTTGCCTTATTTTGTATATAAGTTTCAATATTTAAGTTCCTAATATGTTTCTTTTACTTTTTCGTATTGTGCATTTGTTTATTAAATAAAAAAAATTTTTTTAAAGAGTCAGACAGGACTGAAGGTACTGAACAACTTCCTAAAACACTCTATAAGCCTATAATCTGTACCCTGATTTAATTTGTCTTCCATACTCCAGTGCCATGCCCCACCTCAACCTTAATATCATCACTGCTACCAATGTAACAAGTTTTTTTTTTTTCCAGGAAAAATTCTTTTCTATGCCACTGAGCTTTGGAGAAAAACTATCCCAAATGTCTCCATAGAAAGAGTTAGCTGGCTGCCAAAGGACAAATCACCAGATGTGAGGCTTTCCTTGTCTCTTCAGATCTCTGTAAATTCCTGATAGGCACCAGCTTCCTGGTCACTCAGTCAAGAACCCTAGGTCCAATCTTCCACTACTAAGTGCATCACCCCCAATCCTCATATCAAATCTATAGTTGAACCCTGTCACGTTCACCCTTTCACTATCCCTGGAAAGCACTCCCACCTTTGTGAAGGCCCTCATCACCTCACACCTGGACTGCTGCAAGAGCTGCTGGGGAGAGTGATTGCCTCAACTCTCTTCCCACTTCAGTCCATCCCCCAGTCAGCTGTCAAACTGATAGAAAGGGTTGGGGGGGGGGTGTCTGACCATGTTATACTCTCATTGCATAAATTACATAAATTGCTTCCTATTACCCTCCAGAATCAAAAATAAAATCCTCTGTAGCATTCAGAGCCCTTCATAACCTGGTCCCCATTCAACCTTTCCAGTCTTACTATAGCTTATCTCCACATACTCTGGAATCCAGTGGCACTGCCCTTTCTGTGAGTTCCTCACACAAGAAACGTTGTCCTGATTCTGGCTGTCTCCATGCCTGCCATGTCCTCCCTCATCTCCACCCAACTGAAAATTCCACCTTCTAGAAGAAGCCTCTCTACAAGCTGTGTAACCCTGGGCAAGTCACTTAACTCCTATTTACTTGGGAGAAAAAAACGGCATCTTCCTTCATCCTCTCCATTCTAATGCCATCCCTCTGATCATGCCCTATGTGTCTGGTACATAGTGTGTTTGGCCATGGCTCTCTTCTCCCCTACTAGACTGAGGGCTTCTTGACAGCAGGGACTGTCTTTTGCCTTCTTTGTATCCCCACTGATTAGCTACTGTGAGGGTTTCAATCATACCCAATGGGCTGACTTTAGGCCTGCCATCAAGGACTGTTGATTCATCTTCAAGTAGTTAGGGAAGAGGCTTGACTGGCCTTTGTTGGGGTATTTTTGGCCTGTTGGATAAGAAGACCAGTATGATCGCCAGCATTTGACTGGGCATTCATGGCCACAGTAGAAGACAACCAACTCCAGTTGGGGATTATACAAAAAAGAGGCCAAGGTCAACAACTACAATAAAAAGACAGCTGCCTCATCTAGTTTGAAGAAAGAACAAGACTGAACAGAACCTTCTCAACCCATCCCAGAGGGGAAATGGGGACAGACTGGCTCTAGCAAAGTCTAAGAACTGAGGATGGCTGTCTAGGTAAATAGAAGAAAAGACCACATAGAAGGAAGAAATAAAATGGGGTAAAAAGTCCAACAGGATAAACTCAGGCCAGAACAATCCCATGAAAAAGTCAAGACTTGGGAAGAAAAGTTTTGGGCCCTAAGACTAAACTTCTCCTACCCCTGGATGTTGAATACCAACCCCTTAGCCACCATACAGCCTTCATGCAACCTCATTACTCCTTGGAATAATCTCTTGATCTCCATATCTCCCAAAGACTCTTCAGTAACTACTACAGTCAAAATATTTTGCATTAGAGAGCCTTACAGGTGCCATTTTGGTGTTCTGAAAATAGCTAGCACTTATATAGTGCTTTATGAATCTCATTTTTAGCATCACAAGAACTCTGGGAGGTAGGTGCTATCATCTCCATTTGAGAGGTTATTCCTATTTTATTTTTGAAAGTTGTTTACTATAAAAATATAGCAAGGACCAGAATACACAACCATCCCCAAAAGAGTCTGAGACACTGGACCACAAGGACATTCAGAGTCCAGGGGAAAGAGGGCCCATGCTTAGACCTCACATGGTCAATGGGTCATTCAAAGCTGCTGGATGAATCAAAATTCTCTTCTCTTTTCCCCAGTCTCTAGGAGGGTCCCCTGGGATGTAGCTTTTTGCTGGGCTTCAGGGGTTATGGTTTTGTGTAGTTCTGAAGCTACCTTTTCTCGATGTGTCTAGTTCTTGGCTCCCAATTCTAGAGACAAAACCAAATGATCTTCCCTAAAGCCTTGAGGAAAATGGGAAGGAAAAAGGCACTGTCCCATGGATAATAAATAGGTTTTTTTCCATTAGAAAAAAATCCCCCTCCTTTTCTTTCCTCTCACCTCCACCCTCACTGAAAATAAATGAAAAACCAAGGCCCTGCTGTCCACCTGTATAATCATGTAAGCCCCACTTCTGTGTTGGCCACCTCTGGAGAAAAATAAATGGAAAAGAAATGAGTGACACGGAAGAAAGAATCAATGAGTTAACAGCTTGGCACAAGGGTACAAAACCTTGGCTGTATAGACCAAATAGAAGTCACAAGGCAATAACAAATATTAAAACAAATTCAAGAGGTAAAAAAAAAACCCAGAAGAAAATGTAAGGTATATCATAGTAAAAACAACTTACAGAGAAAACAGAGCAAGGCAAAATTTAAATAACATTGGACTATCTGAATGCCATAAAAAAAGGAACCTGGACATAAGATTTCAAGAAACCTTAAAATTGCACAGATGTCTTACAACCAGAGCACAATGTCAAAATAAACCACAGATTACTTCCTAAAAGAAATCTCTGAATGAAAACTTCCAGAAACACGGTAATCAAAACATGGAACTTCCAGTTGAATAAGGAAAATACAGCAAGCATCCAGAAAGAAATAATTGAAGTACCAAGGAGCCACAGTTAGGATCACACAGAATTTGGCAATAACTATCATTAAAGAGCACAGAGCTTGGAATAGATTACTCCAGAAGGTAAAGAACATGGTCTTATAGCCAAGAGTAATTTACCCAACAAAACTGAGTGTAATGATATAGGGGGGATGTAACCCTCAAAGAAAGGACTTCCAAGCATTCTTGATGAAAAGATCATAACTGCAGAGAACTTTTGAAGTTCAAGCACAAGTGAAGAGAAACATAAATAAGAAAAGAAAGATGAACTAGCCTATGGGAGTAAAAAAAAAAAGATAAACTATTTATATTCAAATATGGGGAGGTGATATGTGTCCCCTCTGATCTCTCTCAGGGCTCATAGAGGGAATCAAATTAGAGAAGACCTTGGAGAGGTTCTGTTATGTCTTGATCTTAAGGAAAAGATGGAAAGAGAGGAAGAGGGATACACTAAGGTGGGTGGATGGAAAGGAGGGTAGGAAATATTATCTCATGTAATCTCATGTATATCTCATGTAATATTATCTCATGGGGCACAAGTACACATCTATACAAACAAGGAGAAGGGAGTGGCTGGGAGCATCTGATGCCTGAAACTTAGTCCTCTAGTCAAAGGAAGGAAGAATGCATATAACACAGAGTTGGGTACAGAAATATATTTTACTAACTAGTGAAAAGGAGGGAAAGGAAAGAAAGGAGAGGGGGAATTAGAATGAGGATACACTGAGGGAGTAGGCCTAAGCAAAATAAATTCAAAGGATGTATAAGATTATTTCTAAATCTTTTTGAGGTGGCAAAAAAAGGAAATCTGAGGGATTATTGATAAATGGAGTATGGATGAATAAGTAAAGTTCATAAATGTAATAGAATACTACTGCATTGAACATGAATTAGCATAGTGAACAATGAAGACTCCAGAGGGCCAAGGATGAAGAAACATTCTGCCTACCACCTAGAAGTGAAGGAGTCAGATACAGAATGAGAAATATTTTTTAGGACATAGAAACTGTGTTTTTTTTTTTTTTTCAGATCGACTATACATTGTGTGTAATGGGTTTTGTTTTTCTTATGTTCTTAATGTGGGGGAGAGAACAGGTGGGAGGATTAGAAGGTTGATCTTGGCTAATACAAATGTGTGTATTCATATATATGTGTGTATACACACACTGGAACTCTGATCAATGCAATGATCAAGCAATTCCTGAGGACTCATGATGACATATTGCCAACCTCTTGATAGAGAGGTGATACTCAGAGTGCCAGTTGATATAATTTTCTTTA
>NW_020954398.1:0-191655 GCF_900497805.2 Vombatus ursinus
TTCCTATAAGTGACTTCAAATGAAGGAAAGTTATTTTCTGATGGGATCTGTTAAGGAAAAGTCTTCCTGACTCCAGGACCTGGACTCTATCCACTGTACTATCTAGCTGCCCAAGATAGCTATAAACTCTTGCAGTTCCTATAAGTGACTTCAAATGAAGGAAAGTTATTTTCTGATGGGATCTGTTAAGGAAAGGATGAGGGGCACCAGAACTGATGCTCTTATCTACTGGATTTTTAAGAATTTATAGGTAGTTTTGTTAGATCATGTGCCAATGTGCTTCAGTGAAAAGAGAGCTGGGGCAGCTAGGTGGCACAGTGGATAGAGCACCGGCCCTGGATTCAGAAGGACCTGAGTTCAAATCCGACCTCAAACACATAACACTTACTAGCTGTGTGACCCTGGGCAAGTCACTTAATCCCCATCGCCCAACCCCCCCCAAAAAAAAGAAAAAAAAGAAAAGAGAGCTGTACTTAGAGGAGGTCTGGACTGAAAATCTGGTTATTTACTACTTGTGTGATATTAGGTAGTTTTTCTGGTACTTAGTTCCTCATCTGCGAAGTGAGATTAGAGAAGATGACCACTGTGATCCTTTCCAATCTTAAATCTATAATCATAAAAACCAAACCATCCCTTCTCTGTACTGTACACCATTAAAGGGACCAATATTCATAGAATCATAGATGTTTTATCTAGAAGGGACCTTAAGACTGTGTGGCCCAACCCACTCATATTGCAGATGAGGTAACTGAGATTTAGAGAGGTTAAGTGATTTAAGATCACACAGGTCATAAGTAGCAGAGCCAGGATTTGAACCCTGGTCATTTGATTCCACACCCAATATTTTTCTACTTCATTACATTCCTAAGAAGGCACAGTAGAAACACATTGTTTCTTACTGGGGCAGGAGTAGGGAAGAGGGAAATGATCCATTATTAGAGAATGTCAAAGCTAGAAGGAAGCTTCTAATTACCTCATTGGACAGATGAAGCAACTGAGGCACAGAGATATTAGATGACCTTATACAAGGTTACACAATTCATGGCAGAGCTAGGACTAAAATTCAGGCAGGTCTCTTGATTGTCAGTTGAGTATTCACTGTATACTATCTCACTTTGGTGTTCTCATCAACTCTCATTGATTCACTTATGTCTATACAGATAATTCCTTGATCTATATAACCAGCCAAAGTCTTTCTGGGGAGCTTCAGTCATGCCTCTCTAACTGCCTCTTGGACATCTCTGAGTGGATGTCCCATAAGAATCTCAAACTCAACAGGAGCAAGACAGAATTCATTCTTTCCCCCAGAACTCTCCCCTCTACCAAGCTCACAGATTATTGTTGAGTACACCACCATCCTCTCGGTTACCAAGGTCCACAACCTTGGGATCATTCTCAACTCCTCATTCTCAATTCACATATCCAATCTCTTGCCAAATCTCATTATTTCTACCCTTACAACATCTCTCACATATGTTCTCTTTTCTTTGCTCATACAGCCATAACCTAGTTCAGGCTCTTATCACAACTTTCATGAGCTATTGCAGAAGCCTTCTAATTGGTACCCCTGCCTCAAGTCTCTCTCAATTCCAATCTACCTTCAATTCGGCAGCCAAGGGGATTTTTCTGAAGCATAGATCAGACCATGTCACTGCCCTGTTCATTGAGCTCTGATGGCTCTCTATTACCTCTAGGATCAAATATGAAATTTGTTTGGCATTTAGAGCTCTTCATCACCTGGCCCCTTCCTACCCTCCCATCTCCTTATACTTTGCTCTCTTCCCCTCACTTTATGATCCAAGGAAACTGGCCCACTTGCAGCTCTTCACATATATCAATCTATTTCCTGACCCCATGTCTTCATTGCTCTATCCCCTCATCTCTGCCTTTTAGTTTCCTTGGACTTCTTTAAGATTCACCCCAAATCCCATCTTCTTTGACCTTTCCTGGTCCCTGCAGCTTACAAATATCTTCCTAGATTTCACTGGGGACCAAAGAGAGGGAACTCATTTTTTATATTTTGTGGGTTACCAGATTTGCAGATCAAAGGAATATTTTTCACATACTATTCCTGTATTTTGGTAAATGTCTCATGATATCTTTGGAGGCAATATAAAAGTAGGAGACATAGGTCACATTGTCAGGAGATAAGTTGTTGGTAGACCCAGGGCATACAAGGTGAATATCCAGCTGGAAGAGACTGATCTGGATCCATATCCAATTTTCATTGTGTGAGTGTATTTCATGATTCTGTCCTAGGCCCTCTTCCCTTTTTTTTTCTCTCTCCTTTCTTTATCAATGATCTCCTTAGCTCCAATAAGCTCCATGATCTATGATTTTTATGTGGCTGCTTTCCAAAGCTACGTATCTAGCCCTCAATCTCTCTCCTGAGCTCCTAACCCACACCAACAAATATTTGCTGGACATCTCCATCTAGATGTCCCACAAACATTTCAAACTAAAAATGTTCAAAACAGAATTCAGAATTTTTTACTTCAAACCTACACATCCCTTATTTCCATTGGAGACATCACCGTCCTTCCATGCTATTTTCCCATGTTTACAATCCTGGAGTCAGTCCTTAATTCTTCACTCTCCACTCTTCTGGAAGCTAGGTGGCACTATGGATAGACCACTGGGCCTAGAGTCAAGAAGACAGATCCCAGCCTCAGATACTTAGTAGCTGTGTGATCTTGGTCAGATCACGTAAACTCAATTTGCCTCAGTTTCTTCAACTGTAAAATGAGGATGATAATGTCACTGATCTCTCAAGGTTGTTGTGAAGATGAAAGGAGATAACATTCTTGAAGCATTTTTGTCATAGTGCCTGGCACACAGGTGCCTAATAAAAGCTTGTTTCCTTTCCATTCACCTCCCCCATCTAGCCGCTATCAAGTCTTATCTAGTCTATCCTCACAACATATCTTGCATCTATCTTCCTTTCTCTTACAAAGCCAGCGCTTTAGTGTTTCAGGCCCTCACCACCTCTGGTCTGGAGTATTGCATTAAACTTTTTTTGGTTTTTTTTTTGTTCTTGTTTTTTAAATTAAGCATTAAACTCTTAATTGGCCTCCCTGCAGCCAGACTCTTTTCTGATCCGAACTCCACAGAGCCACCAAAATGACATTCCTAAAACATAGGTCTGACTAGGTCACTCCCCTCCTCCATAAGCTCCAGTGGCTCCCTATTGTCTTTGGGATCAAAATTTCTTCTACTTAGCATTTAAAGCCATTCATTACTTGCTTCCACCCTACTTTTCTAAGCTTACTGAAATTACTTACATTCACATACCCTAAGATCTAAGCAAAGTGGGCTTCTTGTTTCTTAAACATGACTTTCAATCTCTTATCTCCAGGGCTTTGCATAGGCTGCCTTCCGTGTCTAGGATGCTTTCTTTCTTATCAACCACTTCTTAGAACCCTTACATTTCTGTGAGACTTACTCTAAATGTCCCCTCCTGCAAGAAGTCTTCTCTGATTGCCTCAGTAGTTTGTGCTTTCCTCTAAAACCCAACTCTTTTGTATTTATTTTGTATAGGTTTTGTATTTATTTATCTGTATGCATTCTCGTCCCACACTTCCATCCTACATAGTAGAATGCACTTCTTGAAGAGGGCTGGGACTGTTTTATTTTTGGTTTTGTATCTTTTATCCTGGCACAGTGTCTGGCATACAGCAGGCATTTAATAAATAATCATTCAATTGAGCTGATATGTAAATTTTCTCAAATTTCTTATAATGCTACTTTTCTACATCCCTCATTTTATTTGGATTCTCTGCCCTACATCAAAGAGAAACATACCTAACCCCTTGCTAATGGTGTCAGACACTGGGAAACTTCCTCTGCCAGCAAATGTATCTCTGTGACTAATCAGAACTTCCTTAATTGCTTTATATCCATGTCACACAATAGCACACTCAGAACCCAAGCACAGAGTGAATACTGGGCCATAAGTTTTTGCCAGCTGTAAGAGGAAATGTAGAAGGCAATTTGATCAATTTGATAATAAACAGCTTGAACTGACATTGCTAATCTCATTGGAGAAATTTTCAGCTCGTTAATAACTCCATCATGATATCTTTGAGGTTTACATCAAAAAGAGTCCAAGGAAGACATGCACGTTGCCCAGAGTGCAAATGGTCAAAAAGCCTAAAGCTGTGGAGTAGCAACTAGCACAATGGCTGGCAAAGTGTAGTTTATGCCCCTAGAGCAGGGTCTTCACCTTCCTCCTTAACTCTGCCTCTCAGAATATCCAGTTTCCTTTAAAATGCAGCCCATGGGAAGCATTTCCTGATCTCCAAAGTGAGTAGCATTTTCTCCCTCTTTACCAAATTATAATGTATCTACTTAGTTCCTTATATGATACACTCTTTCATTAGAATCTAAGCTCCTTGAAGGCAGGGTAGGTTTTGTGTGTGTGTGTGTGTGTGTGTGTGTGTGTGTGTGTGTGCGTGTGTGCGTGTGTGTGTGTGTTTGCATCTTTATATCTACGGTACCTAGCATAGTACCTGGCATATTGTACGTGATTAATAAATGCTTATTGGATCAAATGGGAGCAACTGTTTTTCCTTGCAATGAAGCCTTGGGAGCATTAAGGTTGGGGAAGCAGACAGGTATTGGGGGAGAAGGCTCAGAGCAAGGCATGTATTACAGTCAGAGGAGTAAGTGAGAGGAGAGAAAGTGACGGCAATGAGGGTACACAACTTTTGCCAGCCGTTTGTCTGGGGAAAAGTTTCATCTATAGCTTGCAACATACCTCTAACACTCTGTCCTGGTCCCTCTTTCTACATTCTTTCTTGGTGAACTCATCAGTTCCCATGGGCTTGATTAGCATCTCTATGCTGATGACTTCCATATCTATATATCTAGACCTAGCCTCTCTCCAGAGCTCCAGTCCTACATCACCAACTAGTTGTCTATTGGATATTACAAAATCTATGTTCCAGAACCAACTGAAACTCAACAATACAGCCACCACCTCCTCATTGCTTCTCACTTGGACCATTGCAATGCCTACTAAGTAATCACTCTATCTTACACTTGGAGACATCAAGATTTATGGTGATGCTCTCTCAAATAGCCTAACTTCCCAATTCCTCAAGCTCCTCTAATACTATGACTTACCCCTCCATTCCACTTCAGCCACACACAGGGATAGTCACACCCTGCATCTCACCATGACCCACAAATTGAAAGCACTAACATTCCTCTAACAATAACCGACTATCATAACATTTTCCCCTTTGTCTTATCCCTACAAAACCTATCTTTTGTATGCACTGGAACACCTAAACCTCATTACTTTCTGAGGCCATTAGTGCTGTTCCAACTCATATCCTGTTGAATAGAACTAGAGGAAGTAGTAAAACTAAATAGACTTGGCAAATCATAAACTTATGTTATCTAACTTCAACTGGGCCTTCACTGTAGTAAGGTAATCCTTTTATTCCTCTTTAATTGATTCTCTACCCAATTCCTCACAGCAGGTAAGCCAAAACCTTCTCTTCTCTCCTCAAGTCTCTTGCATTTCCCTCTATCCATTTTCAGCTAGAGAAAGTAAAGGATCTTGCCTTTTATTTTACCAAGAAAATTGGTAAACATCTCATTTACCATGAGCTACCTCTTCTCCTCTTATTTTCATCTCAAAATTCAAAATGTCATCTCCCACTTTGTCCTCCTTTCTCCCAGTCTCTGAAAATCAGCTGGCTTTTCTTCTTGTCAAGGTCAAGCTCTATGTATGTGTCCTTGACTCCATTACTTTCTGTTTTCTGCAGCAGATTGCAATTTCCATTGGTCTCTCTTAGCCTCAAATCTTTCTTCTCCAATTCACCCTCCTCTCAGTGTCTAAAGAGATTTTTATTGAAGTGTAGGTCTAACCATATTAGCCCTTTACTCAATATACTTCAGTGGCTCACTGTTACCCATGGGATCAAATATGAAGTTATTATTTGACATTTAAAGCTCTTCACAACCTGGCCCCCTTCAACCTTTTGAGCCTTCTTGTACTTACTGCCCTGAAGTCACTCTACAATTCATTTTACACTGGCCTACCTGCCATTCCTCATAGTCCTTTTCCTGACATGATGCATTGACTAACTGTTCCCAGTGGAATGCTCTCCCTCCTTCCCTCTGCCTCCTGGCTTCCCTGGTGTCTTTCAAGACTCATTTCAAATCTCACCTTCTGCAAGAATCCTTTCCCATCCCTAGCCCCTTCTCATCAGCCACTGTTAGTACCTTCCCTCTGAAATTACTTTCCATTGATGATCTATATGTATATATGTACACCTCTCTCTGTCTCTGTCTCTCTGTCTCTCTCTGTCTATCTCTGTCCGTCTGTCTGTCTCTCTTTCTGTCCCTCCCTCCTTCCTTCCTCCTTCTCTTCCCTCCCTCCTTCATTATTTTCCTGTCTTTCCTATTAGATGTGAGCTCTTTGAGCTTAATTGAGGCTTTTGATCAATTGATTGACCTCTCCTCCTCAATAGGTATCCCAGCATCATAGGATCATAGGTTTAAAGCTGAAAGGACCTTAGAAATCATCTAATACAGATTTACTTTTAGATATTTAATTCAAATCAATAAATAGTTTTTAAGTTCATATTATGTACCAAGAGCTGTGCTAGGCACTAGCTCTCTTTAGATAGAGGTCTCTGGAAGGAAACACAGACTCTGGAAAGATGAAGACATGTAGAGGAACTGATACCTTGATCACGTTCTTTCTCAGCTTGCTTCCCAAAAGACTTCAAGGAATTTCCTCTTGGATGAGACTGGGGACTCTCTCACTCAGTTGAGCTGAAATCTCTTGCTCCCAGTGAGAGAACTAATTCACTGTCTATTGTGATGTTCTGGGATATTCTTATCTTATTCTCAAATTTCTGTTTGCTATTGGATTAGATAAATGAGTTGTTTGCTATTCACTCTGTGTGATGGTCTTTGTGTTACTGGTATTTGGTGAAAAGGGAGTCAAGACTTTGGATATAGCTTGGGGCACTCATTCTCTGTCATGGAATATCAGTCAGGAGAACAGCTTGAATCTAAAGTTTCCATAGAATAAAAATAATTAAGCGAGTAGATGGGTATAATTCTACCTCAGAACCTGCTCTCTGAATAGAGTAGAGCAGCTAGCCTTGTGGTACCAATCTGCCTGCCTTGGCAAGAATCAAATTCTCTCTGGGAGAAGGGTAAGTAAGGGTTATTCTAGAAGTATCTATTTATGTCTCCCTGTAAGCCACATTTAAACAAACTATGTGGACACACACAATCTACATACAGATATTTACCAGGCCAAAGGATTTATTGATATTCTTAGTATCTAACTGCAGCACATTTTCAATAATTGGAAGAGGAGTAGGCCCAGGCAGGAACTTTCCTTTCCCATAACCCCATCTCCGTACTGAAGTGAGAAGCAGACAGAGTACCAGGCCAAGAGCAGATGGATCCATGGGAGTTTTTCCTTACTGCTACAACACTGGAGAATTTAAAATCCAAAGCTTATGAGAAATGCACAGGAGCTCAGCAAGCAAACAACTCCTTGTTTTCTTGGGCAATTATGACTTTACTTCCAGTGGACTTTCACCTGCTGGTAAAGATAAAAATGTGAGACTCCTTTAACTTATTTTGAGTTTTTGATGAAGAGTACAGTGAATAACATGGTAACAAACTGTCTCTGAGAAATAGCCATTCATTCCCTCATCATTTTTGAATGATGTTATGAATGAAGTTATTTATTTGCAATAAATTATTGAAGCAGAGTACTAGCTACAGGTGGTAGACAACAGAAAGGTTTTTAAAAAAGAAAAACCTCTATTGATATCTTTTGTTTTTATATCTCACCTTCCTCCCCTCCCTGGAGAGTCATCCCTTAAAACAAAGACTATGAAGGGGGCGGGAGGAGAGTCCATTCAGCAAAACCAACAGTTCTGGCTATATATGCTGTGTTCCATATCTGTAGCCTGAACTCTGCAAAGAAGGGAAGGAAAATTTCTTTTTCCAGATCTAAGCTTGATCTTTATAATTACGCAGTGTTTGGTTTAGGCTTTACAGTTATTGTTCTTTCCCATTTACCCTGTGGTTTCGTTATGCATATTGTTTTTCTGGTTCTGCTTACTTCACTTTGCATCTGTTCAAGTTACCTCATGCTTCTCTGTATTCTTCATAGTTATCATTTCTTAAAGGGTATTGATAGTTTACTTCACCATATATCACAGCTTATTAGCTATTACCCAATTACTGACATCTACTTTGTCTCCATTTCTTTACTATAACAAAAAGTGCTGCTATAAAGATTTTTATGTAGTTGGCATAGAATTCTAATAGAAGAATGAATTCTCAGAACTGTTCCCAATGGCTATGGGCCATTATAAAATGTGACATTTATTTTTTAAATATGTTTTAAAAAGTGGTCTCCTGATCAGCTTCTTTTTAAAATAGATTTTTATTAATATCTTTTGTTTTTATATCACCTAGATTTCCCTCCTCCCAGAGAATAATCCCTTACAATAATAATTTTTAAGAAGGAAAAGAAGGGAAATATCCACAAAACTGATAAATACATGGAAAAAAATCTGAAGTTATATGCAATACTCCATATCCATGGATATTTCCCCAACTCTTGAAAGAAGGGGGCGCAAGGTTGCTCCTTATGATTTTGTAATATTCATCTTCTGATCTGTTTTATATTTGTCCTTTCCATTTACATTAATGATCTCTGTTTAAATGAATACTTCAGCGGGGGTGGGGTGGGGCACTCTGTTTGAGGAATATTGCCCACACTGTTACACCTAGAGAGATGAAATGATTCCAAAAGCAGTCCCACTTTAAACTTCATCTTCATCGAGTTGCCTTTACGTTAGCATTCTCGCATTTTTTTTATGCCATTGAGAAAAGTACTCTATGGCCATAGAAATGTTTTGTTATAAATCTAAGGCTGTTTTCTTCAGAAAGAAACTGGTGATCCGAGATTTGGAGCTATCTAGAAGTAGTATTAGAAGTCATCACTTACCATTTCTTCTTTAATCGGGACTTCGTCTAAGTCACAGAGCTAAGTGGGCAGGGAGAGATGCAGACGAAGGTCCCCTGAATCCAGATCCATAGAGTTTTACTTTATATCAAGGACCAGCCACTCCCTCTTAGCAAAGGGGCAGGGACCCTATGCACTGACCTGTCTACTTCTTTGCCAAGCCCTGCTGTCTGATCACTCTCCCTCAGTGTGGGACTTGCACCAACTTCCCGCTAATTCAGATGCTAAATAGAAGCTAATCCATTCTCCTCTCCAAGAACAGGCTTCACCATCTCTGCTTTTGCACTTTTCGTTTGAGTATCGCAGCTTCCTTCTCACGCATTCCGATTTCTGAACTCCTTCCACATCACGAAATCGCGACCAATAAGATCAATCTTGCCTTTGACCTTAATCCTGGGACTTTAACTGGTCATCTCCCGCAGTCTACCAGCTAGGTAGTAGAAAAAGAACAGGACAGAACGAAACAGCACAGCAAAGGGAGGGGAGAGGGATTAGGAGAGTGAAGGGAGGGGTGGTGTTCATTCGTTCGAGTCACAGTAGCCTCTACACTACATTAAACAAACTAACTTCCCAAACAACTAATGGGATTTTCAGGTGGAGAAACCTTGATCTAGTTCATCGTGGTGTCGTGGAAAGAACTCTGGACTCTAATTCATAAATCCTCAGACTTTGAAGGGACTTCAAAGGCTACTAGTTATGACATCCCTGGCAAGTATTCATCTATCTTCTGCTTGCAATCCCGTGATTATGAAGAGCCCACTACTCCCTTTACTCTTTTTTGGAGAGCTATAGTTATTAGGAAGTGTTGGCTATGCTGTATAGTTTCATGTCACTTTCAAATCTGATAGACATTTTATGCTTTCATCAGTCGCTGAAAAAAAAATTGTTGAACACCGCAGGACCAAGGACAGATCCCTAGGACCCTCTATTAGAGGTCTCCTTTCTAGCTGATATCTTCCTATTAATGATTACTCTTGGAGTATGGTCATTCGAGCAGTTCTGAATCTACTTAACTGTTGTATCACCTAGCCCAAATCTTTCCATCTTGTCTCCAAAGATAACCTAAGGGATTTTGTCAAAAGTGTGTGTGTGTGTGTGTGTGTGTGTGTGTGTGTGTGTGTGTGTGGACAGTATTCCCCCATCATCCTGGAGTAACTATGGAGTCATCTGTTATTCTTTTTCTTTTTTAATTTAGTTTAATTTTTATTCTACACTTAAACACCAAAAACAAATAAGCATTTCCATATACAAAGTAGATCAGGAAAATGTGATTGTATATGGTTACACAAATCTCGATTACATGCGGCTTGCTTTTTAAGATCATAAAATGTCTTACTTTTAAAACTGTACTGCTTTGTCCTCCTGAACTTCCTTTTGTTATCTTGTGTGCATTTTCTGCTAAATGACTCTTCTTTAGAGTAGAGCAACACTATCACTACAGGCCTGTCTCAGAGATATTCACTCTGGTTTAGTTCATGAAAAGTTTCCCAGGCTCCTATGAAATTGACATTTCTTACAAAACAAACATATGACATTATGTACGTATACTATGATTTGTTCAGCCATTCTTCTTGATAGGTACTTCCTTTGTTTCCAGTATTTTGGTAAAACAAAAAAAAAAATGCTATAAATATCTTTGACCTTCATTCTTCTTCATCATTTCATCTCTTTGGGATATTGGTCTGGTAGTAAAAGGATATGCTTAATTTGATAACTTTGGGGGTATAGTTCCAAGTTGCTTTCCAGAATGCAGAGGATCATTTGACAATTCTCCCAACACTGTGTTAGTGTTTACATGATGAGTTTAGAAACCAGATTGCAAAGGATTGAGAGTGAATGAAAAGATAAGGGGAAACAGTAAGGGGAAGTCAGTTCCAAACCACCACAATAAAGCAAACATTGTAATAAAGTGAGCCACACAATATTTTTTGTTTCCCTGTGCATATAAAACTTATGTTTATACAATACTGTAGTCTATTAAGTGTGAAATGATATTATGTCTAAAAACATACATACCTTAGCTTTAAAATACCTTATTGCTAACAACAACAACAAAAAAAAAACAATGTTAACCATCATCTGAGCCTTTAGTGAGTCATAATCATTTTTGCTGGTGGAGGGTCTTGCCTGGGTCTTGGTGGTTGCTGAAGGTTGGTGTGGCTGTAGATATTTCTTAAAATAAGACAACAATGAAGTTTGCCACATCTATGGACTCTTTCTTTCATGAAAGATTTCTCTCTATCATGTGATGCTATTTGATAGCATTTTATCCACAATAGAACTTCTTTCAAAATTGGAGTAAATCTACTGAAAATCTGCCCTTGCTTTATCAACTAAGTTTATGTGATATACTTTAATATTGTTGTGTCTCACAGAACAGGGAGGCCAATGGAAAAGGAGAGTGAGACGAGGGAATGGCCAGTCAGTGAAGAAGTCAGAACAAACACAACATTTATTGACTCAGTTCACTGTCCTATATGGGCACAGTTAGTGGTGCCTTAGAACAATTACAATAGTAACACCAAAGATCACTGACTACAGATTTGCATAACAGATATAATAGTAATGAAAAAATTTGAAATGGTATGATAATTACCAAAATGTGGCACTGAGATGTGATGTGAGCACATGCTGTTGGAAAAATGGTGCTGATAAACTTGTTCAATGCAGGGTTGCCACAAACCTTCAGTTTGTAAGAGAACAATAACAATATAAAGCAAAGTGCAATAAAGCGAGGTATGCCTGTACTGCCTTATCTCCTCAATTCCTTCCCACACCTCACTAAAAGAACAAAATCCTTGCAACTCATAGCATAGTCAAGCAAAATGAATCCACACATTGGCCACGTCCAAAAATGTGTTTCATTTTGCCCCTTGAGGCCACTAACTCTTGTCAAGAGGAAGGTTCATCACTGATCCTTTGGATTTGTGATTGATTATTGAATGGATCAGAATTCTTAGTCATTCAAAATTTCTTTTCTTTACAATCTTGTTACTGTACAATTTTTTTCCTTTAACTATGCTCAAAATGCTATAAAACCGTGCATACCCTTTGACCCAGCAATACCACTTCTAGGTCTGTATCCCAAAGAGATCATAAAAATGGGAAAAGGACCCAGATGTACAAAAATATTTATAGCAGCTGTTGGCCAAGAATTGGAAATTGAAGGGATGCCCATCAATTGGGGAATGACCAAACAAGATGTGGTATATGAATATAATGGAATACTATTGTGCTATAAGGAATGATGAGCAGGCAGACTTCAGAAAAACCTGGAAAGATTTGTATGGACTGATGCTGAATGAATTGAGCAGAACCAGGAGAATATTGAATATAGTAACAGCCACATTGTGCAATAAAGAACTTTCATAGACTTGACTCTTCTCAGCAATACAAGGATCTAAGACAACTCCAAAAGATTCATGATGGAAAATGCTGTCCACATTCAGAGAAAGATCTATGGAGTTTGAATGCAGATCAAAGCATACTATTTGCTCTCTTTTTTGTTATTGTTTTGTTTTGTTTCTTCTTTCTCGTGGTTCCTCCCATTGGTTCTAACTCTTCTTTAAAATATGACTAATGTGAAAATTTGTTTAATATACACATAAGGATTCAATATTTTCCAGTTGTCTAGATATGACTTTATTTGTGTAAAAAAAGTGTTGCAAATGTGTTCACATAGTTCCTGGATTTGTCTTGGCAGGTACACTCCCAAGCATTTTATACTGTCAGCAGTAATTTTTTTTTGATGAGGCAATTGGGGTTAAGTGACTTGCCCAGGGTCACACAGCTAGTAACTGTTACATGTCTGAGGCCAGATTTGAACTCAGGTCCTCCTGACTCCAGGGCCAGTGCTCTATCCATTGCACCACCTAGCTGCCCCATGTCAGCAGTAATTTTAAATGGAATTTCTCTATCTTTTCCTGCTGGACTTTAAGTATACCATAATACCATCTGCAAAGAGCGATAGTTTTGTTTCCTCATTCCCTATAGTAATTGCTTCAATTTATTTTTTCTTCTCTTGTTATAGCTAGCATTTCTAGCACAAAATTGAATAATAATGATGATAATGGGCATCCTTGCTTCACCCCAGATTTTAGATAGATATTACTTTTGATTTTAAGGAAAACTCCACTTATTCCGATGCTCTCTGGTGTTTTTAAGAAGAATGTCAAAAGCTTTTTCTGCACCTATCAAGATAATCATGATTTATGTTGTTTTTGCAATTGATATAGACAATTATGCTAATAGTCTTCCTAATATTGAACTAACTTTGCATTCCTGGTGTAAATCCCACCAGGCTACAGTGCATAATCTTTTTGATATATTGTTTTAATCTCATTAGTATTTTGTTTACAATTTCTGCATCAATATTCTTCAGGGAGCTTTTCTCTGTTTTTTGCTCTTCCTGGTTTAGGTATAAACACCATATTCATATCATAAAAGGAATTTGGTAGGACTCCTTCTATCTTTATTTTTCCGAATAGGTTGTATAGTATTAGGACACCTAGATGGCATAGTGGATAGAGCACCAGGCTTGGAATCAAGAAGACTCATCTTTATGAGTTCAAATCTGGCCTCAGACATTTACTAGCTGTGTGACCCTGGACAAGTCATTTAATCCTGTTTACCTCAGTTTCTCACCTGTAATGTAAGCTGGAGAAGGAAATGATAAACTACTCCACTATATTTGCCAAGAAAACCCCAAAATGGGGTCACAAAGAGTTTGACACAACTGAAAAATATATAATATTGGAATCAATTGTTCTTTAAATGCTTGGCGGAATTCACTTGTGAATCCATCTGGTCCTGGGAATTTTTTCTTAGAGAACTAGTTTATGGCTTTTAAAATTTATTTTTCTATGATATGGTTATTCAATTATTCCTCTACTGTTAATCTAGGCAAATTATATTTTTGTAAATATTCCTCCATTTCATTTAGATTGTTAGACATTGTCCTTTAATTAGGCAAAATAATTCTTAATAATTGCTTAAACTTCATCTTCATTGGAGGTGAATTCATTCTTTTCATTTTTAATATTGGTAATTTGGTTTTCTTCTTTTTTTAAAGTCAAATTAACCAATGGTTTATCTGTTTTATTTTTTCTTCACAAAACCAGCTCCTACTTTTATTTATTTGTTCAATGGTTTTCTCACTTTCAATTTTATTAATTTCTCCTTTGACTTTCAGAATTTCTAAATTTGGGGTTTAATTGGGGATTTTTAATTTTTTTTCTAGTTTTTTTTTTAGTTGCATGACAAATTCATTGATCTGGTCTTTATTTTTTGATAAAAGTGTTCAGAGACGTAAAATTTTCCCAAGTACTGCTTTGGCTATATCCCATAAATTCTGACATGTTCTCTCATTGTTTTCATTCTCTTTAATGAAATTTATTGTTTCCTTGGTTGGTTAATTGACCCACTCATTCTTTAAGATTAGATTATTTAGTTTCCAATTAATTTTTAGTCTGTTTCTATAGTTTTTTATTGCATGTAATTTTTATTGCATTATGATCTGAAAAAGATGCATTTAATATTTCTGCTTTTCTGAAGTTGGTTGTGAGTTTTTATGTCCTAAAACACAGTCAAATTTTGTGTAAATGCCATGAACCATTGAGAAAAGTTATACTTTTTATGCCCATTCAATTTTCTCCAAAAGTCTATCATATCTAACTGCTGATGATCCTCCTTGTCTTGGGACTGTGACCCAGAAGCATGTATGGGCAATATGACAGATGGCTGCTCTCAGTGCCAGAAAGGGGCCTCCTATAAAATCTTGATTAGTTTTCCAACCCTATTACTGCCTGTGGGCTGAGAACTCTGGAAGCTACCACTTCTAAGGCTTACTGCTGGCATATCAGGGCATAAACTGGACTAAACTGCACTCCACTCTCACTCCAGTGAGATAGATCTTTATTGCCAACCTCCTAAATTGTCTTAATCTGGAAAATTGTTCCACCCTGTCCTTCTGTGGATTCTGCAGCTCCAAAATGCACTGTTTTTGAAGCATTATTTTAATGATGTTTGAAAGGAAAATGGGAAGAGATCAGGCAAGTTCCTGCCTTTACTTTGTCAACTTAAGAAGACTTTGTTGATTCCTCCAGTTGATTAATGTTCCCCAACTTGAAGTCCCTTATAATTTAAGACATTGTTTTGTATGTTCATACCTTTCTTCATTTTGTTTCACTCTGTGGAATATAAGCTCCTTGAGAGAAATACTTTTTGGTTTTGGTTTTGTATTCCCAGAGACTAGCAGACTATTGGTACATGGTAGGTGCTTAATGTTTGTGGAATTAAATTGAATAAAAGACAGCCAGATACTCTCTCACTGTCTCTCTACTTACCTTGGGTATAAATTTCCTATTACTCACTTTTGTTCTATTCTTTCATGTCAAAAGATTATTCCCCTTCTCAGAGAAAACAAAATTTAAAAATCCTCTACAACAGCCGTCACTTGAAAACCTTAAGTGAGGAACAATAAACTATCTCAGAAAACTTATTCCAATGGATAGCTCTATTTGTTAACAAGTTTTTCCCTACGTCAAACTCTGTACCTCTCCAGTTGCTTTCCATTGCTACTGGTTCTGCCCTCTGGGGCTAAGCAGAATAAGCTTTAGTCCCTCTTCCAAATGACAACCTTTCAAATAGTTGGAGACCTCCATATTCAGTCTTATTCTTTTCCCCTTCAGCTTGAATATTGGCAGTTCTTTCAATCAATCCTCAAATGACATTGTCCAAAGGAAAAAAAACCCTGTCTATGGTCTCTTGCATCTGTACCCTCTTCTCTACCACCTCCCTAAGTACAGATTTTCATTACAACCTGCCCAGCTGAATATGACAGTTTGTCATACTAAGGTAACAAATCTTAAAGTTTAGAAACTGATTGAGATAGGTTAAGTCATGAACTTAAGCCAGAGATTGCCATACTGGTATCCCTGAATAGTCAGAAAGTGAATGGAATGGGAGGGAGGAAGGGAAGGGAATAAAATTTATGTAGCACCTACTATATGTCAACTCTTCAAGGTAAGTGCATTATTATTTCCACTTTACAGTTGGGGAAAATGAAGCAAACAGAGGTTAAGTGACTTGCCCAGGGTCACACAGCTAGTAAGATTCTGAAGCTAGATTTCAACTCAGGTCTTCTTTACTCCAGACCTAGCACTCTATCTATAGGGCCATCTAGCATATATGGATACAGATATAGATGCACACACAATTTGCCTTTTCTCCTTTCTCTTGTCTTTTAACAAGTGTTAGTTTCTATAACCTCTTTTGCTCATGCATATCTTGTTCTTCAGTAGGCTTATATATGCCTCTCTCTCTCCCCCCATATATATATATATATATATATGTATATACACACTCACAAATACACATACATGTATGTATATATGTATGTGTGTGTGTGTATATATATATACATACATGCCTGCAAATATATGTGTGTGTATATAAAAATAATTTTAAATGTAGTCCAGACTGGACTAATCTCTAACCTATAAATGGCTGTAGCCGAACAAAGCAAGCTAGAGACAGATGTGTCAGGAATCAAGTAGGAGTTTAATTAATTTCAGAGCTAGGAAGGCAGATTTGCAAACTGAAGGTCCTCTGAAAAGAGGGGCTTCTCAAGCTGGGGCAGGTGTAGAGCTTATATACATAAAAAACCACAAGGAGGGGTAGATCACAACACAATCATTCCTAGGTCTTAAGCAAACAGTTCCCACAGCAGGGCCACATGTGCAGGAAATTTTAGGACAATACAGGTGTTCTTGAGTCCCATGGGAACAGTCCTTAAGTTGATTGTCTCAAGTTTTAAGGGTCGTTGAACCTTGTGATTATTCAGCGGGGTAGAGAACCAGAGCTAGTGTGGTGGGTATAGGAATGCAGCAGTCTCTGATTCAGTTCACTTGGCAGTTATAAGCTCAGGAATTTGTGAATTATTAGCATGTCAGAAGATTCTTGATTTATTACTTTCTACTATGGAGGTCATCTCCAGTCATCCTGATTTATATCTTGCCACTGGACCCACATGGCTCCAGAGGAGAAAATGAGGCTGGTGACTTTGTACAGTCCTCTCTCATTTAAATCCAATTCACTTGCAAGTCATGGCATCACCTTCCTGATGCCACAGTCCTCTTCCAGAATGAAGGACAAGCAACAACAACTTTCTGTTGCAAGGTGTCAGCTGTAGCTCTGGCTTCAAAGCCCAAATCTCCTGGGAAATAGGGGAGTTTTGACAAATCTAGGTAGTTAGTATAATCATTACAGATATCATATCAATTAATATGAGAATCATAAATAGGGAAATAGGGGAAATAGGGGAGTTTTGATAAATCTAGGTAGTTAGTATAATCATTACAGATATCATATCAATTAATATGAGAATCATAAATCTCCTGACAATATGTACATAACATATTATGCATATAATATATGTGTGTATGTCTCCTCTCATTGTGGTCCTCTCACGTTCCAGAGTAATCTAGGAATTTATGAGTGCACCTGGTTGTCTAGAGAAAAAAATTGGAAGGAGTTCACCCAGTTCATTGCACTAGAGATTATTCTATGTACCAGAAGTAGACCAAATAAGAAGTGAAAATAATGTCATACACCTCCAGATTAGGACCCCATGGAGATTGAACAATCACCACTATAATAAGAGAGATGATGTTGTATTCATGGATGCTTTTTCCCTTTAGACTTTCCCTCCCATGAAAGACTGTCATAGCAAGTAATCTAGTATGACCAAAGACAAAAGGAATAGTCAGAAATTAGGTAAAAAAAGATTAAGAGAATAAGACCAAAACATGGAGGGCCTTGAATGCCAGGCAAGAGAAAATTACCATTGTTTACAGGATAATAAAACAAGACTAGAGTAGCTGAAGCCAAACATGGTCTTTTACCTACTTCACAGAGAAGGTAGAAAACACAGTTCATAAGGAGGAAGTACACAGACAAATCCAGTGGCAATTGGGGTGATATTAATATCTTTTGGGTCAATGAGAGGCTTCAAGGTGAAATTCTGTAAGATGGTGGTAAAAACCAGAAATAATTCCATCGGAGCCAGGCCCTCGCCAACACATACCCGTTTTCCTGAAAGAGGCAAATGCAAATACATGAAATTCATAGATTCCTACTTGATTCAGGCCACTACTACTAGTTTATGCTACCTCAACATCACCCATTACTACTAGGTCAAGAACTATAACCGTGCCTGTCCTCTCTGCTCTAGGGCACCTCATGTAATCTTTCTCCCTTAGTCCATGGGCCCTAATGTCTGGGGATTACATTTTCCACTTAACCCACAGGGTAGAACTAAGAATTTCTTGGTTCTTTTGAAGGGCCAAGCCCAGATATGTAAGTATGTGAGTCCCTCTCAGTTGCCTCTTTCTAAATCAGTCCTCCAGGGGCAAAACAAGTGCTGGGATTTTAATTTTGTGGAAGGTTATCAAAGCCCAGAAAGACTGCAAATTCATCCACACTCAAACTCACAAAGACCAAGTCATGGCTACCATTAGTGCCAATGGTGGAGGGGAATAACAAACAAATGATTTTCAGTTCCCATTTGGGAAGTCTGTTTTCTAGCCACTTCCTCTACAGTTTCCTTATCAACTGTCTTGCTGACTGACTATACCAGAGTCAATACCCTGGAGGAACTTCAACTACTGTGGAGGCAAGGAGGGGGAGAGAGAGAGAGAGAAGACAGAAGAAGAAGAAGAAGAAGAAGAAGAAGAAGAAGAAGAAGAAGAAGAAGAAGAAGAAGAAGAAAACAGCTAGTCATGGAAAGTGTGCCAAGAGTTGTATTATCTTCAGGAGAAAGCTGCAGTGAGACACAGAAGATGGAAGGAATTTGAGAAGAAGAGATAGAGGATTAAGATAACCAATATCAAGTTGTCAGTGACTTTAGTGGTCATCTAGTCTAACATCCTTCAATGAGAAAACTGAGGCCCAGAAAGATGAGATGACTTCCTAAGCTCACATGGCTAGCATAGCTGGAATTCAAGCTCACGGCTGCTGACTTTCCTCTGAAATAATAAAGGAAGGTGCCACAGAGTATAGTGGAAAGAGAGGACAGAGGGGGATAGGGAATAGGGAGGGCAAAGGGCAAGTTTGTCATGGTTGGCTGCCAGTGTATCTAGACATCCTGAATAGCATGGGTTCTCAGACCAGGTAGCATGTTGGTGGGCAGTCTAGTTAGCATAGTTGGGAGGCATGCACCCTCCTTTCCAATAAAGGGGTTTAGTGACTGCAGTACCCTGGTAGGATGGCAGCCCAAGCAATTAGCACTAGATAGGGGCTGGAGGGTGTGTGAAAAAGAAAGGAAGAGTTTGACATCCATAGAGGAAAAATCATCCTCCCCAGGATGCCAGCTACTGAGCAAAGATGCAGCCACACCATGTAGTTATGGCCCTTAGTTTATAAGCCAGGAAAAAGACTGTAGATTTAGTCTGAAGATCAGCCTATCCAAGTTCAAAAAAGTTCTTCACTAAAATGTAGACTACTAGATATGAATTGTTTTGGCCACAGCAACTCATGAAACTGTCTACTACGACGTATAAGAGCTGGACTCTATGTCGGTAAAGGGAATACTTCCACATATGAAATCAAAGATGCTTTGAAATGTTGAAGTACAACTGTTGTGATTGAAAAACATCAGGCAGGAAATAAAGTCTTTGTAAAGCAGAGGTTCTCATATCGAGGTCTACTCCAAGGAGTCTATGGTTAAACTCCAGGTTGGGGGAAAATTCATCTTTAGTGTGTGCTCTAGTATATTATTACCCCATGACCCCATTTACCTTTCCTGTAGATTGCTGGACCAACATTCTGACCACCACCCTACTGTGTGTTGTTTGCCCCACTAGAATGCAAGATTCTTGAGGTCAGGAACTATCTGAACTATTTTTGCTCTCACACGTATATCCTCAGTGCATAACACAGTGCTTGGCACATAATCGGTGTATGATATATGCTTGGTCATTAAGTCAGTCATTTACTCAGTTACTATTCTGGACAGGCAACATAGTTCCAGGACATGCTCCCTACTTCCTGCTTAGTGCCAATCCAGCCACCTGCCACTAACCATTCATCCTTACCCCCCTTGTCAGCCTCACCCCAGATGGGCAAGGCACTGCCATGGAGAGCACTGGGCAGACACACTGCAGCTGCCTGACAACCTCCAACACTGATATTGTTAACTTGATTTATCAGTGTTATTATTCATTTACATAAGTTTCCCCAGATTAGTGGTGAAAGTTTAAAGAGTGTAAGTATGGCCTTTGTGTAAGTATGGCCTTAGACAGTGAGGAATCTTGGGATTAACTGTTGGACATACTTGTCCTAGTCAGGGATCAAATTTCTGATACTGTAAAACTCTAAAGTAGGGCTTCAGATGATTGATCCATACTGGCATTGGAGTAACAGGTCATTGAGATAATATCACCCATTTCTTTATTTTAATGACTTCATTTACTTGACTTGTGGGGCAGAACTAAATTTCTTTGATCTTTTGAAGGGGCCATCTATGTAAGTAATGATATATAAAGTTGATTCTTGCTGCCACAAATAGTTAGAAAATTGTACCCAAGGAACAAATGAATGAGTACTTATCATGTGCAAAGCCCTGTGCTAAGTCCCTGGGATACAAATAGAAAAGCAAGATAGTCATTGCTCTCAAGGAGTTCATATTCTAATGGGGGGAGACAACACATAGGGAAAGTCTCAGCTGCAAGTCAGATGGAAAGGTGCTGCAGTTCTTAGGGGGCAGTGGCAAAGCACATTTCTTCTTTAATGTCACTTTCATGGATGAAATCATATCCATTTTTGATACTGAATCCTTTGATAGTGAAAAGGACTTTGGGGATAAGAACTTTCTTTTCTAGGGCTTCAGGAGCTGTGACTGTAGCTCCTGCAGGAGGACTTACCAGGCTGCATCTACACAGGGGATGCTCCCCATGATGATGGATAGGGGCATTGGGCAGGAAATATTACTATTCTAAAGGCTCTTGAGTTTAGAGTCCTGGGCTCTCCTCATCAGGGGTCTGAGGAGAGTTGGTGGTCAAGGTGGTGGTAATGGTTTCATTTGCCTGGCATATGCTGCCTCCTGTCTTTCTCTCAGGGTACCATGTTGCTTCAGTGAGGGTGTCTTGTCTGCCCTTTATGTGGCAGTTGGCTGGTCATTGGTAGGGAGGGCTGGCCCCTTCTCCATAGGAGCTGCGTCTCTAGATGATGGCTGTGAGGACTTGGCTAGAAGGTTCGGTGGTCTAGGTATTGGAGTCACTGAGATTCCCAGGGTTCTTGTGCTCATCTGTCTGTTGGTGGCACTTGGTAAGCGGTTGTTACTGGTGATAAGCCTCTTCTCAATGATGATTTCTCCCCTCAGTGATGGTTACAGGGGCTTGTGTGGAAACCAGCTTGGTGTTTTAGGGGCCACTACTATTCCTAAAGCTCTTAGGTGCAAGGATTTGGGCTGTCTAGGTCTTGGCTGAGGATACCTCAGAGAACAGCTTTTGCTAGTCCAGGGGTATTAGTGGTGAGTCTGGAGGCAGACTACAGTTATCGACTGTTTTCATACCACTTTTCTTGGGGGGATGGGGGAAATAAACATGCAAAAAAGGGAATTATTCAAAATTCCAGTCATCTAGGCATTATATCAAGTCTCATTGCTTAAGCAGTATTGGAAAGATAAAAAATTCTCTCCACCCTTTTAATATGATTCAGAGAAGACACTATATGCATTCAGAGAAAGAACTGATGAACAGAAATATACATAGAATGATTTTACATATATATATATACATATTTGTGTCCAATGGTAGCCATCTCTGGGAGGGGGTAGGAAAAAAAGGGAAGAAAGGAAAAAAAGAAATTTACATGATAACTTTAAAAGGAATTGCAATTTATACATAATAGATTTGCAATTTCATGTGCAATCTTTTTTTTTTTTAAAACTATACTATGTTATGGAAATGCTTGTTTTATCCCATAAATTAAAAACAAAATATATAAAAGTGTTTAAAATATATAAAACAATGTCCCCAAATTTTAAAATCTTAAAAATGTGTTAAAGGAACTGAGAGTGTTTATCCTGGAAAAGAGAGAATTGGGAGGTGGCAGAGCCAAGCGAAGACACACGACAGTTGTCTTCAGGTGTTAAAATGGCCATCACATGGAAGAGGAATTAAACTAGTCCTACCTGTTCTCAAACTACAGAATTAAAAGCAATTCACAGAATTTAAGTTGAGAAGTTGCCAAAAGGTAGATTTGGGGTGAATGTTATATCACCTCTCTATCAGTTTTAGCTTTCTCAAAGTGGAACGGGCTGTCTCATAAAGTGGTCGGCTTCCTATCACTGAATGTCCTTAAGTGAAATCTGGTTGACCACTTTTATAATATGCTGAAGAAGGGATTCTTTTTCAGACCCTTCCAACTCTGAAATTCTGTGATTCTGTGAAGTCACAGATCTGGGATTAGAACCTCAGTCCTCAAAGATCTCTAATCATCTTTGGTGTACAGATTTAGGGAGACTTATCTTACCTATTGAAAAAGGCATGAAATAGTTGCTCTTCTTAAAGTTGCCACTTTCATCCAGGAAGTGACCTGGATCAAACTGCTGTGCATTGGGGAACACTTTCTCATCATACAAAACAGAGGTCAATGATGTAAATATGATAGTGCCCTAGAAAGAAAAAACACAGAAAATTTCAATGATATAGTAATAATCCTAGAAGATTTGATCTGGAAGTGACCTTGTACTTGGACCAAACCCCCTCATTTTATCAACATAGAAACAAAGGACCAACACTATTAAATACCCGCTAGCAAGCTAGTGATGGAGTTAGCGCTAGAATTGAGGTCTTCTGGCTTCTAGTCCTGCCCTAGTTCTTTGCATCAGACCATGCTTCCTCTCTGCCCTTAAATCAGTCTTCCTCAGCTTCTCTCTGATCTGTGCGTTCGCAAGTGTCTTTGATGTTAAGGTCAGACGGCTGTGCACTGGGGAGCAATGCTGTTGACAATACAGGGGTGCAGGAACTGAGAGGAGGGCACAGAACAAGTTAAGTGGGAGCTGCCACCAAGCATTAAGCGGATTACTGAAACTGAAGCTCCCACTTTTTGGAATTGTAGCAGATGTTCAGGAGACTTCTGGCATTGCCTCCCTTTAGTTATCAAGATAAGAAGAATACCAGCTACAATGTATCTAACAGGGCATTACCCACCTTTTTAATGAAGACTTCCATTGAGGGAGAACTTAGTACTCCCCAAGGTAACCCATTCTCTTTCGGATAGCTCTAATTGTTAAAAATCTCAACTTACTTCTTTGCAACTTTATTCATTTCTCCTAATTCTGTTTTCTGGGACCAAGTGGCATAAATCTAATCATTCCTCCACATGATAACCCTTCAAAAACTTGAAGGCTGATGTTAAATCTTCCCTTCTCTGAGTTAACATCCCAAGTTCCTTCAAATGATCTTTATGCAGCAGGATCTCAAGGCCCTGAACCTTCCTGGTTGAATTCCACTGGACAGCTTCCATCACACATCAGTGTTCCATCTGGAATGCGGCAGTTTGAACTGAACAAAATGACCGCAGATGAAATCTGACAAGGGCAGAGTTTGGAGGGACCATCACTTTCCTAACCTGGACATTATGCTTCTCTTAAAGAGGGCTCAGAACCAAGAAGAACTAGGTTCAAGTCCCTCTCTGGCACATTTATTTTGTTTGTGCAATCCTGCAAAGTCTCCTAGCTCTTCATTGTCCCAGGAAACTCTCCAAGAGCAAAACTGCATACCAATCTGCACTGAAGTTCCTCTATGGGAGCTCCTCATATCAATAAAATCGCAGGTCCAGTCCCATATACATGCATATATACATACATACACATATGCATGCATATATGCTAGTGTATATATAGACCTATACGTATGTATTTACATGCATACGTATGTTCTGATATATCTAGATACATACATCGTAATACTTTTAGCTTTCACATTATGCAGCTGATTTAGTGTAGCCCCCTAAAACTCTCAAATCATTTTTTGGACACATTATTATGCAGCCATGCCTCTCTCATCCTAAACTTGTGAACCTAAATTTTTTAAACACAAATGTAAGACTTCATGTTATCTTTGTTTAGTGTGCTAGCTGGGCAATTGGATGGAGATTCTAATATTTTGGCTACCCAAATAAACAAACCCAGTCCGATCTAGAAAAATTTTGCACAAACTGACTCCGCAATGGCATTTTGAAACAACTACACCATTGATTGCCACCATGCTACAATGTAGCTAAAGGGAATTGTCATGAAATACTCCAGGCCAGCAAGGCACAAGCATAAATGAGGGAAGGGAAGAAAGAAGTTGTTTGTTTCCATGCCTAGGAGAAGATATAGCTATCAAGAGTATTCCCAAGTTCAAAGTCAGGGAGAATCAAGTCCACTGTATTTTAGGAAACAGACATATAGAAAAATAAAGATTGTTCAATTTATATATAGACAAAGGATTTGAACAGGCAGTTTTCAAAAGAAGAAATCCAAGTTAGTAATGGCCATATTTTAAAATATTTCAAAGCACTAATAATTAGGGAAATCTGAAGTAAAAAAAAAATTCTAAGATTCTACATTAGATCATCAGATAAGTAAAACTGACTGACAAGGAAAAAAACAAATGTTGGAGGGGCTGTGGGAAATCAGGCACATTGATACAATGTTAGTGAAACTGTGATGTGCTGTAGCCATTCAGGAAAGCAGTTTGAAACTATGCCCACAGTCACAAAACTGTATATATCCTTTGACATAGCAACCTCTTATCCTCCTCCCTCCTCCCACCCCACCCCCAAAAAAACAGAGAAAGGAGAAAAGGACTCATTTGTACCAAATATTTATGAAAGCTCTTCTTGTGGTAGCAAAGAACTGGAAACTAAGGGACTGCTTATCTATTGGTGAATGGTTGAATAAATTTTGGTGTGTGAATGTGATGGAATACAACGAGACTCTAAGAAATGATGAAGGGAATAGCTTCAGAGAAACCTTGGAAGACATATATGAACTGATACAGAATGAAGTGCACAGAGACAAGAGAAGACTTTATATAATAACAACAATATTGTAAAGACAAATAACTTTGAAAGACTTAAGAATGCTGATCATTACAATGAGCAACCATGATTCCAAAGGACCCATGATGAAGCAGGCTACCCACTTCCTGATACAGAGATGGTGGATTGAGGGCAAAGACTAAGACATTACCTTTCTGGAGACAGGCAACACTGCAATTATGCATATATATTACAAGGATTTTGTTTTTCTGTTTTTTTTCACTGAGAATAAGGGAAAGGTGGGAGGAAGAGAAAACATATTATTTGCTGAAACAAATAAAATAAAATAAATACTTGGCTTTCTTTGTATCCTAAACACAATGCTTGACACATAGTAAACACTTAATAAATGTTAATTGACTGATTTTTTTTAAAAAACCTAAGAAAAGAAAAAGAATTCATAGCTCTAGCCCTGACTTTCAGGCTTTATAAATTCCCATATGTCAAAATCTACATTAACTCTTGGACTCTGTGCCAGTAGTAAGTATTGACAATGTATATTATTTTGTAAGAAACAAAATGAAATCTTGCCCTTGGAGAGTAGAAATAGAACCAATGATTTGAAGTTACAAAAAAGCAGATTTCAAATGTATAAATGGAATAATTTTCTGCTGATTTTACATGTTAAAAAATGGAATGGGCTGCCTAGCTAGGTAGGATATATACTGTAAGTGAATATCTATAATCAGTTGTCAGGAGAAGGGGTTGGACTACAGAGCCTCTGAGTTCCCTTTTATCTCCAAGATTCAAGGATTCTATAATTTACTAAGAGGTAGCATAGATCAAAGGAACACTGACCTTGGGGATGGCATATTGTCTGAACTGAGTGTCTTGTTTTGCTGCATGGGGCAGGTTGGAGGGGATTAAATCAAGGTGTCTCTGTATCTCATGTACCACAGCATCAGTGTATGGCATACTTCTTCTGTCCTTCATGCAAGGACTTCGATTTTGGCCAATCACATGGTCAATTTCTTCACGTATTTTATCTTTAACATAGGAATAAAAATCATGTTAAAAGTGAGGAAGAAGGAAAAACACATTTCCCAAATTTTTCTGGTCAGTCATTCAGAGCTACCTCAAGAAAAACACATTCAATCCTCTCTTTACTAGAAAATACAGTTACATTTAGTCTCTTGGGGAAGCTGAGAGTCCCCGGGTCCTAATTCATGTAAGTCACATGCCCTCAGAGCACAGGTCTTTCTACAAAAGCAAGACAAGGGCTTTTGGTAGGATTACACACAGATATCAAATTGGATGGGTTCAAGTTATACATCTTCATAGTGTGTGGGAACAGCAGGGAATCCAGATTTGCCAGTTCTGCCTACTGGTAGGACAGGATACATTTGCTATGAGGAATGAAACCCAAGTTAAGAATGGACCTGGAATTCCTTGGCTAAATGGGCCTCCTTGCCTCACTAATTATTCAACACAAGACATAGACATTCTTTATGAATGTTATGAATATAAAATCCTAACTTTTCATTCAAAGTCTTTAACAAACTGACCCCTTCCTCCTTTTCTAGTCTTCTTAAACCTAACTCCCTCACAGATCCTCTATAATCCAGAGATACTAGTCTTCATGCTGTTCCTTGAACACAATTCTCTCTCTCTCTTGACTTCATACTTTTTCACTGTCAGTCCTCTATGCTTGGAGTGCTCTCCCTCCTGAAGCCTGCTCCTGGATCTCCCGACTTCCTTCAAGATTTGGCACAACTCCCATCTTATGCAAGAGACAGTTTCCATATTCCCGTATCCCCTACCCCAACTTCTTATGTCTCCCCTTTGAGATTGGCTGCAGTTATACTGTATTTATCTAGCATGTACATAGCTGTTTGCTGTGGCGACTATATTATAAAGTATCATCAACATATTAAAGCAATTCTTACTTTTGGCAATTGTTTTCAAAGTGGACAAGCAGACATTTCAAGTTCGTTATACTTTTAATATATTGGTGTCATTAATATATTGGTGTCATATATGTTGCTGTCATTGGTCATTTATTATTCTTCTCTTTGAGGGGAAGTAATATAGGGAGAAGACTGACTTTTCCTACAGTTGCAAAAACTGAGTTCTAGTCTCAATCCTACCATTAACTAGACATTTGGAAAGTTATTCTTTGAGATCTCAAGCTCCTCATCTGTAAAATGGAGCCGACATCTGCCTCATTGATCTCACAGGACTGACCAGATGTCCAAATGAATATTTAGGTGCATTCTTCATCAGTACCATCAAAACTCAACATAACATAAAAAGAAATCAAATTCAGAAAAAAAGAAATAGTATAAAACATGGAGTAGATCAACTCTTCCTACTGGTCCTATGTGTCAAGTGTACTAGGCAGCGAGGAGGTAATAGTGGAGAGAGAGAAAGGAGCAGATGGTCTTAGAAAGAGTACCAAGAGATGTGGTGTCTTCAGAAAAAAGCTACTCAGAAGATGGAAGGAATTTGACAAGAAGAGATAGAGGAGGATTAAGATAACCAAAATTGAGGGACAGTTAGGTGGTGCAGTGGATAGAGCTCCGGCCTTGGAGTCAGGAGGACCTGAGTTCAAATCTGACCTCAGACACTTGACCCTTACTAGCTGCGTGACCCTGGGCAAGTCACTTAACCCCAATTGCCTCACCAAAAAGCAAGAAAAAAAAGATAACCAACATTGAGCTGTCAGGGACTTTAGTGGTCATCCAATCTAATACCCCTCAGCATACAGATGAGGAAGCTGAGGCTCACAGAGGTGAGATGACTTCCTAAGGTTCACACAGGTAGCAGAGCTGGAATTCAAATACAAGTCTCTTTACTCTAAAGCCAGTGATCTTTCCACTGAGATAATAAAGGAAGGTGCCACAAAGTATAGTGGAAAGAGAGGGCAGAGGTCGATAGGGAATAGGGAGGGCTAAGGACAAGTTTATCATGGGTGGCTGCCAGCTGATTCTAGACATGCTGCATAGCATGGATTCTCAGACCAGACAGCATGTTGGTGAGCAGGCCACTTAACATAGATGGGAAAGCATGCACCACCCCCTTCCCAGAAAGGGGTTTGGTGACTGTCGGACCCTAGTAGGATGGCAGCGCAGGCAACTAGCATTAGAGAGGGGTTTGTGGTTAAATGTGAAGAAGAGAAGAGTCATTATCCCCAGGATGTCAGCAAAGGGACAAAAACAGCCAAACCTTGTAGTTCTGGCTTTGAACATAAACCTGTCAACAGACTATAGATCCAGACTCTGCAGAACAGTCTATCCAGATTTTTAAAATGCCATCACTAAAATGTAGACTATTAGAGATGATTTTTTAAAGCCACAGCAACTCATGAAACTGCCTACTAAGATGTGTAAGCTGAATTCTGCATTGATAAAGGGAATACCTCCACAAACCAAATCAAAGATGCTTTCAAATACTGACCGCTGTTATTGTGAACATAAGGTAGAAAGTAAAGTCTTCCTAAAGCAGGGATTCTTAGCCTGGGGTCCATCCCAAGGGGACTGTGGTTAGATTTCACAGTGGGAAAACATTTTTCATCTTTATTTTAATATAATTGGTTTCTTTAGTAATGTTACATATTTTGTTTGATGCATCTAAAAACTTTATTCTGAGAAAAGGCTTCACCAGACTGCCAAAGGAATTCACCAACACACACATAAAGGGTTAAGTATCTCTGTCCTACAGGAAGGTATGTAGCTTTTAGACCCTTCCTCAACTGAATTTAGGGTATTATTCCAAAGACTTCAAAAGATCTGTGATTTCACCGTTGTGAGAACCTTCTATCATTAATGTGGTCTCTCCATAAATATAGGACCATAGCTACTCCACATATTAGTAGACACTTTCATGAGTTCCTGTGAACAACAGCAACAAAAAAGTCACAGGATCACAGATTCAATCCTAAAAGGCACCTGAGAGGTCATCTAGCCCAATCCCTTCATTTTACAGTTGAGGAAATGAGGCCAAGAAAGGATAACTTGCTCAGGATTATATAGCTAATAAGTGAGATGGGATTTGAACCCAGGGCTTTCTGACTCCAAGGTAACCCACCTTCCAATTCTGAGAACCTCTCCAAACATAGCCAGAATGGTACTCAAGCAACAGAAACATGGTCTGTCACTGGATCTGTACTCAAAAGCCTTCCCAGCTCAATCAGACTTTCTGGAGCTTGCACTCTTCCTCATAACTTTGAGGTCCCAGGGTCATCTACATGCCAAATATTTTAACAAAATATTTTAAGATAATAATAATACTACTAAAAACATTGTACAGTTGCATGGTGATTTTTTTTTTTAAGTTCATGTAGTGCTCTCCCTGCAATACCCATGGAAGAAGGGAGCAAATTTGGATATGTGAGAGCTAATGTTAAAAACGTGAAAACAGCAACAGAAATTTTTCCAAGGTGAGTCTCAACAGAGCCACAAGTCCCTCTCTTGCTGACTTTCCTTCTGAGTTTCATTATCATTTTTATGGATCAGTATACCTGCTATTTCAGGATGTTTTAGCAGAAGCAGAAGTCCATATCTCAGAGTGATGCTGGTTGTCTCTGATCCCGCAATAAATAGGTCAGATACCGTTTGGGCCAAGTTTTCCATGGTAAATGCAGTCTCTTGGTTTTGTTTTTCCTAAGGATAATATTATATAGTTAATTTATAAATAACTTAATTGGATTAGGTTCACATATGAACCAAAAATGAAGAAAGAAGTTGGAAATAGATGTAAAATGTATCCAATGCAGATATTCCATGCCCCTTGAAAAAATTTTGGAAGAGTTTTGTGAAATAAACAGGATTTATTAACTTAGTAAATCAGAATGAAAAATAAAGAACAGGCACAGCTAAGTGGCACAGTGGATAGAGCACCAGCCCTGGAATCAAGAGGACTTGAGTTCAAATCTGCTTCAGACGTTTACTAGCTATGTGACCCTGGGCAAGTCACTTAATCCCCATTGCCTCAAAAAAAAAGTAAAGAAAAAATAACATATAATGATTTGTACAAAGCCCTTCTACATACATTATTTCATTTAGTCCTCATAAAAATTATGACTTTTAGGGGCAGCTAGGTGGCGCAGTGGATAGACCACCAGCCCTGGATTCAGGAGGACCTGAGTTCAAATCCAGCCTCAAACCCGTAACACTTACCAGCTGTGTGACCCTGGGCAAGTCACTTAACCCCATTGCCTAGCCCCCCCCCCAAAAAAATTATGACTTTTAGGTGGAACCTTACCACTCTCTTTTAATAAAGGCTAAGGAAATTCCCAAATGTCTCACAGATAGTGAGTGCTGGACCGAGTTCAAACCCAGCTTTTGCTGATTCCCATGTTCACTACCTTTTCTACCATATAAGGTAGTCTCTTTAAAATAGTCCTATTTCTCTTGTTTCCTGAGATGTTAATATGAAGGGAAATGATTTATTTAAGACCAGAATTGAAATAAAGCATAAATATGCCAAAGACTGAAGATGAGAATATGGAAATAGGAGGTAGGTGCTATAGAACCCATTTTAATTCAACAAGTACTTACTTTGTTAGGTTCAGGACAGAAGAAAAAAAGAGATGAAATTCTCCCTACTATCAAAGTGGTTATAATCCTGTAAGATAAATAGACTTCCATTCATAAAATAATTATATATGTGACTTCCACTCATGAAACCATCCTTCTGGGATTATGTGCCAGATTATGTTATAGAAGGAATTCAAAGAACAAAGAGGTCAACGTGTATGTATCTCTAGGAAGGCATAATTCAGGAAGAAGGATTTAAGTTGGACCTTGAAAGATGGGAAATATTTGTTAAGGGATAGAAATGGCATAGTGAATTCTGAGAAACTGGACTGGAAGATTCATTTGGGGGAGTAGCAAGAGGTAAGGTTGAATATGGAAGGTAGGGGTTAGGTTAAAAAAAACCCTAAATTAATAAGGTAGGGGTTTTGTATTTCTTTTTCTCTTTTCAAGGACCTAAAATGATTTCTTTTTACATGTATAATTGTGGTATGAGTGGTGTTATAGGGAGGCTAAACAAGCAGTGTTATATTATAAAGTCAGTTGATCAGAAAAGCCTGGAGATGGGAAGACCAACCAGGAGACGCCTCAAAAAGTCAGAAAAAAGAGGAAAATGGGCCATATATTCAAAGACATATTTTTTTACTTATGATGTCATTTATGTTTTTTTAATTTATTTATTTATTTTTAGTTTTATCATTAACTTCCATAAGCTTTTGAGTTTTAAATTTTCTCTTCCATTCTCACCTCCCCAACTCTCCAAGATGGCATGCAATCTGTTATAGCTTTACATATACATTCATATTAAACACATTTTTACATTAATTGTGTTGTAAAGAAGAATTAGAATCAATGGGAGGAACTATGAAAAAGAAGAAACAAAACGAAACAAAAGAACAACAAAAGAGAGCAAATAGTATGCTTCAATCCACATTCAGACTCCGTGGTTCTTTCTCTGAATGTGGACAGCATTTTCCATTATGTGTCTTTTGGAGCTGTCTTAGATCCTTGCATTACTGAAAAGAGTCAAGTCTATGAAAGTTAATCATCACACAATGTTGCTGTTACTGTTTACAATGTTCTGGTTCTGCTCACTTCACTCAGCAACAGTTCATATAAGTCGTTCCAGGTTTTTCTGAAGTCTGCCTGCTCATCATTTCTTACAGCACAATAGTACTCCATTACATTCATATACCGCAACTTATTAAGCCTTTCCTCAATTGATGGGCATCCTCTCAATTTCCATTTCTTGGGCACCACAAAATGAGTTGCTATAAAAATTTTTGTACATGTAGGTCCTTTTCCCATTTTTATGATCTCTTCAGGATACAGATCTAGAAATGGTATTGCTGGGTCAAAGGGTATGTGCCATTTTATAGCCCTTTGGGCATAGTTCCAAATTACTTTCCAGAATGGTTGGATCAGTTCACAACTCCACCAACAATGCACTAGTGTTCCAATTTTCCCATATCTTCTTTTTTTAATTTTTTATTAATTTATTTTGATTTATCAACAATCACTTCCATATGCTTTTGAGCTTAAAATTTTTCTCCCACTTCCTCCCCACCACCCTCCCCAAGATGGTGCACAATCTGATATAGGCTATATATATATACATATGTATATATATATATACACACATATATATACATATATACATATGTGTATATATATATACATTCCTATTAAACATATTTTCACATTAGTGATGTTATAAGTAAGAATTAGAACCAATAGCAGGAACCACCAGAAAAAGGAAACAAAACTCAACAGAAGAAAAAAATAGCAAATAGTATGCTTCAATCTGCATTCAAACTCCATAGTTCTTTCTTTGGATGTGGATAGCATTTTCCATCATGAGGCCTTTGGAGATGTCTTAGATCCTTGTATTATTGGGAAGGGTTAAGTTTATCATAATAGTCATCACACAACATGGCTGTTATTGTGTACAACATTCTATTGGTTCTTCTCACTTCACTCAGCATCAGACCATACAAGTCTTTCCAGGTTTTTCTGAAGTCAGCCTGTTCATTATTTCTTATAACACAATAGTATTCCATTACATTCATATACCACAACTTGTTCAGTCATTCCCCAATTGATGGGTATCCTCTCAATTTCCAATTCTTTGCCACAACAAAAAGCACTGCTATAAATATTTTTGTACATGTGGGTCCTTTTCCCATTTGTATGATCTCTTTGGGCTATAGCCCTAGAAGTGCTATTGATGGGTTAAAGGGTTATGCACATTTTTATAGCCCTTTGGGCATAGTTCCAAATTGCTCTCCAAAATGGTTGGATCATTTCACAACTCCACCAACAATGCACTAGTGTTCCAGTTTTGCCATATCTTCTCCAACATTTCTAATTTTCCTGTTTTGTCATGTTAGCCAATCTGACAGGTGTGATATGGTATGCCAGAGTTGTTTTAATTTGCATTTCTCTAATCAATAGTTATTTAGAGCATTTTTACATATGACTATATATAGCTTTGATTTCTTCCTCAGAAAACTGCCTGTTCATATCCTTTGACCATTTATCAATTGGGGAATGACTTGTATTCTTATAAATTTGACTCAGTTCTTTATATATTTTGGAAAAGAGGCCCTTATCACAGACACTGGTTGTAAAAATTCTTTCCCAGTTTTCTGATTTCCTCCTAATCTTGGATGTGTTGGTTTTGTTTGTGCAAAAATTTTTCAATTTAATGTGATCAAAATTATCCATTTTGCATTTCATAACATTCTCTATCTCTTGGTCGGTCATAAATTCTTCCCTTCTCCATAGATCTGAAAGGTAAACTATTCCTTGCTCTTCTAGTTTGCTTATAATATCAGTCTTTGTATCTAAATCCTGTACCCATTTTGACTTTATCTTGGTATAGGGTGTAAGATGTTGGTCTATGCTCAGTTTCTGCCATATATTTTTCCAGTTTTCTCAGCAGTTTTTGTTAAACAGTGATTTCTTATCCCAGACACTGGAATCTTTGGATTTATCAAATAGTAGATTAATATAGTCATTGACTGTTGTGTCTTGCATACCTAACCTACTCCATTGATCCACCACTCTATTTCTTAGCCAGTACCAAGTAGTTTTAATGATTGCTGCTTTATAATACAATTTAAGATCTCGTACAGCTAGGTCACCTTCCCTTGCATTTCTTTTCATTAGTGCCCTTGATATTCTGGACTTTTTGTTTGTCTAGATATATTTTTATTGGTTTTTTTTCTGATTCTATGAAATAATTTTTGGTAGTTTGATTGGTATGGTGCTGAATAAGTAAATTAATTTAGGTAAAAGTGTCACTTTCATTATATTAGCTCAGCCTATCCATGAACAACCGCTATTTTTCCAATTATTTAGATCTGACTTTATTTGTGTGAAAAGCATTTTGTAATTGTGTTCATATAGTTCCTGGGTTTGTTTTGGTAGGTAGACTCCAAAATATTTTATAATGTCTACAGTTGGGCTTTGTTAGTAATATATAGAAATGCCAATGATTTATGTAGGTTTATTTTATATCATGCAACTTTGCTAAAGTTTTATTCTTTCAAGTAATTTTTTACATGATTCTCTAGGATTCTCTAAGTATTCTGTCACATCATCTGCAAAGAGTGATAACTTTGTTTCCTATTTGCCTATTCTAATTCCTTCAATTTATTTTTCTTCTTTTATTGCTAAAGCTAACAGTTCTAGTACAATATTAAATAACAGTGGTGATAATGGACATCCTTTTTTCACCCCCGATCTTATTGGAAAAGCTTGTAGCTTATCCCCATTACATATAATGCTTGCTGATGGTTTTAAATAGGTGCTACTTATCATTTTAAGGAAGACTCTATTTATTCCTGTGCTCTCTAGTGTTTTTAATAGGAATGGGTTTGTATTTTGTCAAAAGCTTTTTCTTCATCTATTGAGATAATCATATGATTTCTGTAAATTTTGTTGTTCATATGGTCAATTATGCTGATAGTTTTCTTAAGAACCAGCCCTGCATTCCTAGTGTAAATCCTACCTGGTCATAGCGTATTATCCTCAAGATAAGTTGCTATAATCTCTTTGCTGGTATTTTATTTAAAATTGTTGCATCTATATTCACTAGGGAAATTGGTCTATAATTTTCTTTCTCTGTTTTGACTCTTCCCAGTTCAGGTATCAGCACCATATTTGTATTATAAAAAGAATTTGGTAGGACTTCTTCTTTGCCTATTTTCTCAAATAGTTTATATAGTATTGGAATTAATTATTCTTTAAATGTTTTATATAATTCACTTATAAATCCATTCGGCACTGGAGATTTCTTTCTTAGGGATTTCATTGATGACTTGTTCAATTTCTTTTTCTGAAATAAGGTTATTAAAGTATTTTATTTCCTCTTCCATTATTCTGAGCAATTTATATTATTATAAATCCATCTAACTAAGATTGTAAAATTTATTGGCATATGGTTAGGCAAAATAGCTCCTAATTACTATTTTAGTTTCCTCTTAATTAGTGGTATATTCACCCTTTTCATTTTTGATACTGGTAATTTGGTTTTCATCTTTCTTTTTTTTTAATCAAATTAACCAAAGATTTATATATTTTCTTGTTGTTGTTTTTTCATAAAACCAGCTCTTAGTTTTATTTATTAGTTCAATACTTTCCTTAGTTTCAATTTTATTAATCTCTCCTTTGGTTTTCCAAATTTCCATTTTAGTATTTAATTGGGGATTTTAGATTTGTTCTTTTTCTAGCTTTTTTAGTTCATGCCCAATACATTGATCTCCTCTTTCTCTATTTTATTCAGGTAAGCATTGAGAAATATAAAACTTCCCCTAAGAACCACTTTCACTGTATCCCATAAGTTTTGGAATGTTCTCTTGTATGAATTTATTGATTATTTCTATGACTTGTTGTTTGATCCACTCATTCTTTAGGATTAGATTATTTAGTTTCAAATTAATTTTTAGTCTATCTTTCCATGACTCTTCATTACTTGTAATTTTTATTGCATCATAATCTGAAAATGATGCATTTAATATTTCTGCCTTTCTGCATTGGATTATGAGGTTTTTATGCCCTAGTACATGGTCAATTTTTGTGTAGGTGCCATGTACCACCAAGAAAAAGGTATATTCCTTTCTATCCCCATTAAATTTTCTACAGAGGTCATCTATATCTCACTTTTATAAAATTCTATTCATCTCCTTAACCTCTTTCTTGTTTGTTTTGTGGTTAGATTTATCTAGTCCTGAGAAGGGGAGGTTGAGGTCCCCCACTAGCATAGTGTTGTTGTCTATTTCTTCCTGTAATTCCCTTAACTTCTCCTCTAAGAATTTAGATGCTATACCACTTGATTCATATATATTTACTAATGATATTACTTCATTGTCTATGGTACCTTTTAGTAGGATGTAGTTTCCTTCCTTATCTCTTTTAATTAGATCTATTTTTGCTTTTGCTTTGTCTGAGATCAGGATTGCTACTCATGGTTTTTTTTTACTTTAGTTGAAGCATAATATATTCTACTCGAGCCTTTTACCTTTACTCTGTATCCCTCTGCTTCTAATGTGTTTCTTGTAAACAACATATTGTAGGGTTGTGGTTTTTAACCCACTCTGCTATCTGCTTTGGTTTTATAAGAGAGTTCATCTCATTCACATTCACATTATGATTACCATCTGTGTCTTTCTCTCCATCTTATTTTCCTCCATTTATGCTTTTCTCTCCCTTTTCTTCCATTCCCTCCTCACTAGAGTTTTGCTTTTGACCATTGTCTCCCTCAAATTGCCCTGCCTTCTAACTGCCCCCTGCCTTTGCTTCCCTTTTCCCTTACTATTTCTTACCTCTCTTCTATCTACCCCCTCCCTCTTCTTTCCCCCTTCCCTTCCTACTTCCTATAGGGTAAGCCAGATTTCTACACCTAACTGATAATGTTATTCTCTCTTTGAGCCAAATCTGATGAGAGTAAGGTTCAAACAATGCTCATCTCCCTCTACTTCTTCTTGCCCAGTTAATGGACACTTCTTTCCCTCTACTGTAATAGGTCTTTGTGCCTCTTCGTGTGATGTAATTTATGCTTTTCTGCCTCCTCCTTTCCTCTTCTCCTAATACAATCTCTTTTCACCACTTAATTAGATTTTTTATCATCACATCAAAGTCAATTTATACCCATGCTCTCTGTCTATTTATACCCTTGCTAAATGTCATAATAAAGATACAGTTCTCAAGAGTTACAAGTGTCATCTGGTAGGGATGTAAACAATTTGTCCTTATTGAATAACAAGTAGGGTTTTTCCCTTTCCTGTTTTACCTTTTTATGCCTCTCTTGAGTCTGGTATTTGAAGATCAAATTTTCTTTTGAGCTCTTGTCTTTTCATCAGGAAGGTTTGGAAGTCCCCTATTTCATTTAATGTCCATCTCCTACCCTGAAAAATTATGCTCAGTTTCACTGGATAGTTGATCCTTGGTTGTAATCCAAGCTCCTTTGCCTTGTGGAATATCATATTTCAAGCCCTCCAATGTTCATCAATATTTATAGTAGCTCTTTTTGTATTGGCAAAGAATCGGAAACTAGGGGTGTCCATCAACTTGGCAATGAATGAACGAATGATGGAATAAGAATGCAATATAATTCTTATTTTACCATAAGAAATAAGAATGGTTTCAGAGAAACCTGGGAAGACTTCTATGAACTTATGCAGTGAAATGTGCAGAAGCAAGAGAATAATTTATACAGTAAACAACAATACCATAAAGACAAACAACTTTGAAAGCAGGTGCACCAAACTTTTCATTCTCTGTAATCTTGGACTTGAAATTCTACTCTCTGCTCAAAATTTCCCGTCCTTTCCTCCCTCCTGCTGAATCTATTGTTCATCCTCACTATATCTTCCAGTCACTCAATTCTTCTCTGTTTTCTTTGTCCACCACCCTGTGCTGGCCTCATTTTCTTCCTTTTACAGTACTAACTCTATGATTAGCCAGTTCAACAAAACATTGGCATCCACCCTTAAATCTGTTTCCCCCAACTTTATGCCATTATTCTTTAACATTCTTCCTCCTCGGAGCATAGACTGAGGCCTATCTTTTTGTTTTTGTTCTTGTTTTGGACGTGGCCAAGATGGGAATTTTTTTTTGCTTTGCTATACTTCTTCGTGACTGTTTGTTTCCTTGCTTTTTCAATGAGGGAGAAAGGGAGTAGGAAGAAGAAAATTCAGACACAAAAATAAAATTAAATTGAATTTTATAAAATAAAATTAAAATTAAGTAGACAAATAACAATAATATGAGGGTAAGAATAACACCTACCTCACAAGGTTGTTGTAAGGATAAAATTAAATAAATAAAATGCTTTGGAAACTGGAAAAATTAAACAGGCTGGGAAAAAGGTGATAAGTCTTGCACTTAGGGTAGAGAATGTGAGTGGAGGAAGCATATATGAAGATATGGGTAGAGGAAGTATGAATGAAAATACTCTTGGAATTATATACTGGGTGACCCTGTTATATAATTCATTCTTCTTAGAATTTAATGGGCACATATAAGCCCTCCAGAATCATCCACACAACCTAAGAAATGCAGCCAAACCTACTAATGACTCTAGTTACATCCAGTGTTCAGGCTTAGCTTTGGGGACAAGAAATAAAAGACTTAGGTCTTTAATGGCTTCCCACAAGTGACAAGACCCCACACTTCGCATAAGCTGCCCTATCAGGGTCTCAGCTATATGGGTTTCTATGGAAATAGAGACATGCTGGAAACTCTTCATCAGCCAGTTGCTGGGAAGTTCCCATGACCACTTCCATACATACACACTTATTCCAATTATGTATCTTTGCTTAAATGAATTTTATCATTGGAGAGAGAGAAAAAAAGTCAGTAGTGACTAATGCCTTACACTATCCCACGTGACTGCCAAAAGCAAGTAAAGCATAGCAGACAGAGTTCCCTTAGAATGCCTGATGCCCTTCTCCAATTGCACAGACATAGTCTCTAATGTCCCACTCCTTTCTACTACATTTTTCTCTAATCAGCAGCTGGAACTCCTCCTACAAGATACCATGCGTCATCTCTGGATTCACTCTTTGTCCAGATGTGCCTTATGTCTTCCTGTGGTTTCTTCTCCAAGTGAAAGGAAATAACAGTGTCACTTTAAGAGTCACTGTATTCCTATATGTCTCAGTACTTAAGGCCTATGTAAGCAGGTGCTGTAAATTGGTCTGTCCACTCTGGAAAGCAATTTGAAACTATGTCCAAAAAGTTGCCTGCTTTCCCCTGCTTTCTCAGATCTACTACATTCACTAATGCATGTGTCACTGAGAATGTGTCCCAATACAGGATCCAAATAATCCATGAAAAGTGAGCTGCCAACCTGCTTCTCTCATCGTACCTGCTCCATTTTCATCAGGAAGTAGTCAATAAAGTCCCAAGGATCGTTGGGGTCCAGGGTCTCCTGGTGTTTCTTCACTCTCTCCCAGATAAAAGTCTGCAGTTTTTTCCAGTTATTAAGGAATTTCCTGTGAGATCCTGGGAGATAATGTACTAGAGATGGTATAAAATTGTAGACCTAAGAAAAGAAAAAAATTACATATCTCTTTTTTAATGGATACAAATGATAATTCTTCACTCTAAGATTCAGATTGTACTCGTAAGAGAAGCCTGAATAGTAAGCAGTGGTTAACAGGGCAATTATAGGACAAATCCTCTGCTCTGTCTCCATTCAGTGGTTCCTTTCCAGGAGGAAGCAGGTATGGACACATTCCAGAATTCCACTGCTTTACCTCCCAATAGGGTGCATGATGAATCCTAGCCTAGTTTCTGGTAGTCATTTCTATCAAATAAAGAAAAATGTCTTGAGCCCGAGGAGGAGAAAACACTGGCCTCACCTGTATCCATGGGGAGTTCAAGATTTTGTTGTTTTCTTGTAAAAGCTCCACTAAATGTAGAAATTTCTGATCATCATATTCAAAACGTTTCTGGAAAATGACAGAGCAGATGACATTGCAGGGAGCACACTCCAGGATGAATCTGGGATCATAGGGTTGTCCTAAAGAATGAGAGGGGGAAAGAGAGACATGCATTTTAAATTAGATATCACTGACAACACAAGGTGAGATTTGCCTACCTCAAATGGCAGTGGCACCTGACTCTCCTACTGTCCCCCCGAACAGCTCTAGCAAGCTTACAAGTTGACACTTACATGGTACTGTTTAGGTTATAGTCAAACGCTTTGCTTTAGTGGTAGTAATCATAGTCATAATAGTGGTCTTTGTAGTTGGAGTAGTAGCAGCAGCAGCAACACCAATAGCAGGAGTAGTAATAGTCCATATTAGTAGTGGTGGTGGTGGTGGTGGTGGTGGTGGTGGTATAGCCTTTATCTGATTTGTTTCTTACAACTCAGTGCAAATATCAAATCCCCATTTTATAGCTAAGGAACACGGTCCCACAACTGGTGAAAGAGGTGAAATTCAACTCCAAATTCTGTGCTCTGACTGGCAAAGTCTGACTAGCAAAGTCCAAAGTACAGACTCCAAAGTCAATGTTCTTTCTACTGCACCACACTACTTGCCTCATCAAAATCTGTTCCCCCTAAGTGTGGCAGCCCACACCTGCAATCCCAGATACTGGGAAATCTGAAACTGGCAAGTTTCTTGAGCTTGGAAGTTCTAATCAATAGTGAGCTAAGTCAGTTGGGTTCAGAATTAATATTGTGAGTCTTCAGGAAGGAGAGAGGAGAGGAATGACCATTTTGCTTAAAGAGGGCGAACCAATCCAGATAGGAAATGGAACAAGTCAAAGCTCTCCTGCAAATAAGTAGTGGGTTCAGCCCACTGAGTGGCCTCTGCCTTTCTCCCCTATCTATGAGGTTCAAGCTCTTTTTTAAAAAAAATCTATTTCCATCATCTCCTCTACAAACCAGTCTTCACATTGAGACTTGCTCATTTCTATGAATGGGATTACCATTCACAGAGTTACCAATGCTCAACACCTCTATCACTCTTCTCTCACCCTCACTCCCCACATCTACTCCATTTCTAAGTGTTACTATTTCTTCATTGTCTCTCTTACATACCACCCCCCAAACCCTCTCCTCTTGCTAGCTTCCTTATTACTATTAAGGGGACTACTATTCTCCCAATGACCTAGTCTCACAACTTGAGCATTATCCTCAACTCCTTACCCTCTCACACTCCCCAAATCTAATATGTTGCAAAGGTCTGTCAATTTTACCTTCCCACCATCTCTTACATACACCCCTTCTCTCCTCTGACATTGGCACCACTTGGGAGCAGGCTCTTATTACCTCTCTCCTGAACTATTGCAGTAGACTTTTAATTCATTCAAATCAAATGGTCAGTCAATAACCATTGATTAGACAACTATTATGTGTTAGGCACTGATCTAGCACCAAAGACATGAAGAGGGCAATGGATAGTCCCTATTCTCAAGGAGCTCAGAGCGTGCAAACTACTATGTAGCAAGAAATTGTATAAAGAGACCATCTCAGAGGGAGGGCAGTAGAAGTAAGGGGAATCAGAAAAGGTTTCATGTAGAAAGGGCAGTAGACTTAGTACCTACTTTCAAACCCACCTGCCCCCCACAATACCCTGATAACAAGTACTCACTAAATACCTAAAAACACTATGAGGAGGGACAGGTGAAAGGAGAGAGAGAATGGAACAAACTGGGAGGGGAGAGGAATAGGATGGAGGGAAATACAGTTAGCGGTAGTGATTGTGAAAAAAAATTGTGAAGTAAGTTTCTCTGATAAAGGTCTCATTTCTCAAACATATAGAGAACTGAGTTAAATTTATAAAAATAAGCCATTCCCCAATTGATAAATGATCAAAAGATATGATCAGTTTTCAGATAAGGTAATCAAAGCATTAGAGAAATGCAAATTAAAACAATTCTAAGGTACTACCTCATACGTATTAGATTGGCTTATAGGACAGAAAAGGTTAATGACAAATGTTGGAGGGGATGTGGGAAAAATGAGACATTAATTCATTGTTGGTGGAGTAGTGAACTGATTCAACTATTCTGTAGAGCAATTTGGAACTATGCCCAAACGTCTATAAAACCATGCAAACCCTTTGACCCAGCAATACCACTAGTAGGTCTGTATCCCAAAAGAGATTAAAAAAAAGGAAAAGAAATTATATGTACAAAAATATTTATAGCAGTTCTTTTCTAGGGGCAAAGAATTAGAAATTGAGGGGATGCCCATCAATTGGGAAATGGCTGAACAAGTTGTGGTTATTATGTTATTATGATAGAATATCATTGTATTATAATAAAAAAAAAATAATGATCACGATGCCCTCGGAAAAAACCTGGAAAATCTTGCATGGGCTGATATGAAGCGAAATGTCCTGGGTGCAAAGTAACAGCAATATTGTAAGATGATCAGCTGTGAATAACCTAGCTATATTCAGGAGTACAATGATCCAAGACAACTCTGAAAAAAATTATGATGAAAAATGCTGTTAATTCCCAGAGAAAGAACTGATGGTGTCTGAATTCAGAATGAAGCATACTTTTTTACTTTATTTTTCTTGAGGGTTTTTTTTGGCCTATGTTATCTTCTACAACATATCTATTTAGATATGTTTTGCATGACTTCACATGTATAACCTATATCGAGTTGCTTACCTTCTCAATGAAGGGTGGTGGAGAGGAGAGAATTTGGAACTCAAAGTTTTAAAAACGAATGCTAAAAATTGTTTTCACATGTAACTGGGGAAAATAAAATACTAAATAATTTTTAAGAAACAAAGAAAAACAGACTAAAACAAAAAACAAAAAACCACTATCTTAAGAACTTAGGGGAATCCAGAGGTGATGATGACATCCTTCTGTTATCCAACAAATTAGCTGTCCCTTCTGGATGCAGATCATCTGTAAATTTGACAAGCATTTCATCTCTACCTTTATTCAACTCATTAATAAAAATGTTGAATAGTTTGTGATATAAGGAGATGTATTCAGGGAATGAGTAGTCCAATTCGGCACTATTCATTGTAGTGCAGAGGGCACTAAGGGAAATAATTTGAAATGAGACAGAAAGTTAGGCTGGAGCCAGATTATGATAATAGGGACACACTGGAGAGTTGAACAAAACAGTGACATGGACAAACCAGTTATACTAACAGCAGGTATGTAAACAATCTATCAGAGTGGGGCAATAAGGGCAGAGAGACCATAGAGAAACAACGTATGGTAGGTAGGGGTTCTGGTGATAAGGACCTGAATTAGAGTGGAAATCAGGTAACTGAAGAAAAAGTTATAGACGCCAGTGAGGTTGTAGAGGTAGAATGAACAGGACTTAGCAACTTATTACATATGAGGCAAGAGTGAAGGAAATGAAATTATGATTGGGAAGACACTGGTGTCCTCAACAAAAAGAGGGAAGTTTGCAGGAAGAACATATTGAAAGATAAAAATAATAAATTAGGTTTCAGAGATTTTGAATTTGAGATGCAAACAGGACATCCAGATAAACTTCCTATAGGCAGCTGGTGATTCAGGACTAAAACTGAGGAGAGACAAAAGCTAGAAGTATAGATTTGGAAGTTAGCTGTACCTCGAATCCATGGGTTCACATCATATACCCAAGAGAGAGAAGATGGAAAAAGAAGAAAATATCTTGGTATAGGATAGGGTTCAGGACACACACACACACACACACACACACACACACACAGGACTAGAGCACTGGCTATGGGGTGATCCAGTGAACCAATCCACTGACATTGGTCAATTAGATCCTGGAGTGTATAATGACATAGAAGTCAGAGCAGGACAGAGCCCCTCACAGGGAGGAATGACCACCAGGATCAATAACTACGCAAAGGTCATTGGAAAATGCGAATTTAGACAAAGCCAAAGATTTAGTAAACAAAAGATTGTTGGTAACATCAACAGAGTAAATCAATAAAATACTAAGGTCAACACAGAGATTTGCAAGTGATTAAAAAGTGACAGAAAGGGGATGAATTTATTTTAGATGATTCATTCTAGGAATATGGCAATAAAAGAGGAAAGATAGAAGAGGATGATAGCTTGAAAGGATGGTCAAGTGAAGAATTTTTTAAGGATGTGGGAGACCTGAGCATGTTTGTAAGCCATGGGGAAGGAGCCAGCAACTTGGAAGAGATTGAATAAGAGGAGAAAAGTAAAAAGGATAAGCTTAGAAAGGAGAAAAGCCTCCTGACACTGGAACAAGGGAATGGATAGGGGAGACAGTGGAAAGGTTTGTTCTAAATACTCTGAGGTTGAGATCATCTTCTGGGGTACCTGAAGCAGCCTCATTTTCATGTAGTAGCAGTTTTCTAAAGAGCTAGCGGTGTTCTCATGAGGAAATAATCACCCTTTACAAGCCAAACAAATCTGGGAATATTCAGCCATTGCAAAGATTTCATGTGTATGTGTTCCTGTTTCATGTTTACAGGGGTATGCTGGTATTGTTCTACTGTATTTGTTTGTTTGTTTGTTTGTTTTTCATTAGGAGGTTATCCCTGGTAAAAGATTCTGGTGTAGAAGAGTATGTAAAACTAGATTATGACCAAATCAAGACAGTATTCTATTACCCCCTACCGTCCATCCTCCCCTACATGTTCACACATATGCTAATTTTGTGTTTTAAAATTTTAAAAACAGCTATCACAAAGAAGTTGTGGCATTGGTTTATGTACCAGTTTATGGACTCCCCTGAAGTCCTGTGGCTTCATAGATTTAGGAATCCATAGAACAATAATAATTAACATTTATATAGCACTTACCTTACAGTTACTATTTCATTTGCTCATCACAACGACCCTGGGAGGAAGGTGCTGTTATTAAATGATTTGCTATGGGCCTCAGAACTGATAAGGATCTGAGGGTGGATTTGAACTCAAGTCTTCCTGACTTCAAGCATTGAGCTCTAATCCCTGTGCCACCTAGCTTTTGAAGAAGGAAGAACACCCTTCTACTGAACCTCTTAGAATAGAATAGGAGATGGAGGAGGTGGTCACACTGACCTTTACCCTCCTCAGCTTCCATTTGAATAACTGGAGGGGTAAAGCAAAGCTGTTTGTAGTCTCCTCAAATGTCCCCTGCCAGATCTTGCTCAGACTCATCCTGTCCTGCACTGTGTCATAGCTGGAAAGGATGATGATGATGTCCAGGTTCAGGATTCCAGCTGTAACTTTTCCACCAAAGCTCTTCTCTGGGATCATCTTCCTAGAGTAGGCCATCTCATCTCACTATTCTTGGAAATATGGCATGTAGACCTTGTATAGTCTGCTGTTCTCTATCAGTGTGACGATCCTTGTAAGCATTTAGTGACCTTCCTGGTCTTGGGATACAAGAAGGTAGTTTGTTCTTAAGCACAAAACAGAGACAGCTAGGCAGGGAAGTGCACAGATTGCTGGATGTGGAGTCAGGAAGACCTGAGTTCAAATCCCACCTCAGATACTTATTTGCTGTGTGACCATGGGCATTGCATTTGACTCCCCATGCCTCAGTTTCCTCATCTGTAAAAAGGGTGACTCTGGATTCTGCAAGGCTATGCTCCAAAAACCAAGGTCTTGACAGGTTCTACTATCCAAGAATCAGCCTAGTTAAGTACAAAGAGACTCATCTGGAGGTTAGCCACTGGGCGATGAAACATTTGCCATGGTAAACCATGAAATAAAGACAGAATGTCCCTAAGACTTGTGAATATATGCCTGTTTCTGCAGTGATGGTGGCCAGAGGTGGGACAGGGGGCAGTTGTCACAGATCTGGGACTAACACCCCAGGTTTCTGACTTCTTTCCACCACTGTCTTCCCCACAAGCCCAGTGTAAATCCATCAGGAGTGCTACATGATGTCCCTTGTCTTTTTTCTCTCAGTAGTTTCTAGCCTTCAGGGCTTCCAGGAATGATCACAGGGTTTTATAGTCTTGTACCAGAACCAGACTGAAAGACCAAACACATCCCATGTAGTTGGTGACTACAATACATTTCTTGAAACTGCCTCATTCTGTGAACTAACAACTTTAATGAGAGAATTAGCAATTTTTCCCAAGATTAATGGGGTAAATAACATAATAAATAAAATCTTTAAAGTAAATATAAAGTAAATGAATTTAACAAATAAATAAAATAAATAAGCACCAACCATTTGCTTTTTTAAATTCTTCCACCAGGAACTTTGCCTCTTCCTGGACTCGCTCCTCAATGTTCCTCTTCCCCATCCCCAAATTCTTCAGAGTCGTGAGAGAGAAGCGCCGCATTTGCTTCCATTTCTCTCCACTGCTGAAAACAATTCCTATGAGAAGGATCAGAGAAAGAAGAACAGGGAATTCCTCCATGTCTTGATTTCCAGCAGGAAGAGAAGTGGGGAAGAGAATGGGACCAACACTCCAGCAGGCATGGAAGTGAACAACCTCAGACTTAGAAGTTCCTTTGTGTCTCTTGCCCCAAAGAGTCCAGGCACAAGGATTCTCGGCCACCCCAACTCCTGTTAGGGGATGATGGGCACAAGTGTGGTAGTTCTCAATTTGCTTTCTCCTCTATCAGCACTGCTCTCTCTTCCGTCTCAAACTCCAATCCCCTCTCACCCACCACAATCACAAATACATCAGCTGATCAGGTATTCACATCACCCTTATTATACAGAAATAGCCATAAATCTGGCAGCCAGGCTGAATATATTTTTGAGACTTCAAATGACCATGGAATAAATTAACTTTATGTACATATCTCTGTATCTTTTGGTCCAGGAATTGAGATGCCTTTTGAGGAAAGTTGAAGTTCTAGGCTCTCTGCTCTATGAAAAGACCAGAATAGACAACTGTTCTTAATATTTTTGTGAGTTACTAAAGGTATATTCCGGCAAGTCACTATAAACAGAGGTGCCTTCTTTGTTATCTATTGGCCACTCCTACCCTCTATAATTAAAATACAAAATGCAACTGTATGTATCTGGAGAGAGAGAGAAACTTCCCATGATAAGGCACAGGTTGTAATGTCCTATAAACAAGGGGCCTTGTCTGAAGCATCCACCCTCTTAGTACTCTTTGAAAGAGATTGGTTTATAAGGACTTGGAACAGGTGGTCCCTAAGGATCAGAATGGATATCTTACTGGTACTAATCATTTTCTTTTTTAATGTGCTCACTAGGCTAGTAGATCCAGGAAATTTCTGGATTTCAGTAATGCATTTAAAAATGTTTTTCATAATATATTTAGGAAGGAGATGAAGGAGAAGACACTGGTCACATTGCCAGAAAGTCAATATCAAGATTATCAAGAGCAAGACACACAAGTTTAGAGTGAGTTTCCAGTAAAAAAAAAAACCAGTGTGTGTATGAGGCTATTGACCACCAGGCCCCTGGACAAAAAAAATTCTGACCAACTGGAGGATGAAATGGATGAATGGACCTTTGAGAAAGACAGTGATGACCAAGGGGTAGAAGGTTGTATCAAAATATATAACCTGGGTGGGTGAGAAAGTTTGTTTTCTTTTCCTCTGGGTCTGTGCCTTCCTTCCTCCTTCTGTATTGTCCATGGCCGCCATTTCCCTCTCATCCCACCCCTTTTGGTCTCTTTATCTTTCCCTCTATCTTTTTCTCTCTACTTCAACTGGAAATTATTTAGATAAGAGGTGGAGATAGAAAGATATTCTTTATACCACCCTATCCTCCCCAGTATGTCCCTGATTTAGGATATTTGGTTGGAAATGGGTATGTTTCTACCCATTTTTTTTTCCCTATTCTGTTTTATCTAGTTTTCCTGTTCTACACCAAGAGGAAACATACCCAATCCTTTGTTAACAGCATCAATAATTGGGAGACTTCCTCTGGCAGCAAACTCTTCTCCGTGATCAATCAGAGCTTCTTTCACTGCCTCATACCCATATAACACAACAACAGGCTCAGAACCAATGTACAAAGTAAACACTGGACCATAGCTTTTCGCCAGCTGTGGGAAGAGATGCAGACACATCGACAGAGTTATCACCAAACTGACTGATTAAACACCTTGGTTTACCACTGACGATGTCATTGGAGAAATTTTCAATTGAAGAGCAGCCCCTTCAAAACATTTTTGATGTTTTGGATATAACAGAAAGGATCCAAGCAAAACACATGCCTGACCCAGGACCCAGATGGGCCAAAAGCACAGAATCCCATTTCCTTCTGTGGGGTAGCAGCCAGTAGGATGGTTAATGAAAGACATCAAGATTCTATCCTTCCTATGAAAGGAAGGAGTTTTGTTTCTTTATTTTTTCTGAATCTTTAAAAACACCTGAGCTGAGGAGAAGAGAGAATGCCATTAGTGAAATCCTGAACCAGGGGAGGCAGGGCTAGCCAGGCCTTTTTCCCCACTGGAAATCCCACAAACCAATACAATAAGATCACTAGAGTTAGAGCCAGAAGGGTCCTTAGAGATCATACAATCCATACATTGAATGTTGGACATGCGGAAGCTCAAAGAACAGTTTGAAGGTTTACCAGGTCGTAATGATTATATTATATGGTTATAAAACACTTTAATTTATGTTAACTTCATTTGATCTTCACATACAACTCTTTGAGGCAGATAGGACCCTAATCCACAATTTCCCTCTAATACATCAAGAAGCTACAAAGGCTCGGAGAGATGAAATCACTTCCCAAAGACACAAGGCTAGTAAGTGTAAGAGCCTGGACTTGAACCCAGCTCTTTCTAATTCTGTGTCCAGTGCTCTTCCTATTACCCCAGGCTGCCCCTCAAAGGCTTTGAGAGCTACAGGGTCTAGATCTTGATCTAGGGATACTCAAGAGTTCAGAACTTGCTGGTGTTCCTGAGCCCAGGCTTGCTTTCAGCCAGGTACACTTAAGATTACACACAAGCATGGAGGCTGCACATAGAGGCTGTGCCAGTGCTCCTATGGAGGCTGGTGCAGGGAAAACATCTCCACTCTGATCCCTGAATGTTTGCAGAACCCTTTCTTTTCCCCCAGCAGCTAAGAATAATCAAACTCACGAAATACTCTCTTTTTTGCCTATGATGGTGATAAGCTCTCTCCAAAGTTAGTAATCCTCCCTTAATTGCCAAAAACCAGTGGCCTTTTCTCAATCCTCATTCTTCTCAATCTTTCCTCAGCCTTTGACACTGTTGATCATGGTATCTTCCTTGATATTCTCTTTTCTCTAGGTATTCAGAACAGCATTCTTTCCTGGTTCTTCTCCTACCTATTTGACCACTCCTCATTCTGCTTGGGGCAGCTAGGTGGCACAGTGGACAGAGTCCCAGGTCTGGAGCCAGGAAGACTTGAATTCAAATCCAGCCTTAGACAATTACTAGCTGTATGACCCTGGGCAAGTCACTTAACCTTTTTTACCTCAGTATCCTCATCTGTAAAATGAATGGGACAAAGAATGGCAAACTACTCCAGTATTTTGCCATGAAAACCCCAAATGGGGTCACAAAGAGTTGGACGTAACTGAAATGACTAAACAACAAGCTCATTCTGTTCTGCTGGATCCTCATCCAGGTCACCCCCTCTAACCATAGATGTCCCTCAGGGTTCAGTCCTGGGTCCTCTTCTCTTCTCCCCCCATATTACTTCACTTGGTGATCTTATCAGCTCCCATGGATTTAATTACCACCTCTGTGCTGATGATTCTCAAATCTACCTATCTTTCCCTAATTTCCATACTGACTTCAATGTCCAACTGCCTTTCAAGCATTTCAAACTGGATGTCCACTAGACATCTTAATTGCAACATGTCCAAGACATGTCATTATCTTTCTCCCTAAACCCTGCCTACTCCCAACTTCTTTATTACTGCAAAGACCAGCACCATCTTCCTAGCCCCTCAAGCTCGCTACCTAAGAGTCATTCGAGGAGTCCTTGTGTGTAATCCTAAGTGTGCCTGGCTGAAAGCCAGCCTGGGCTCAGGAATGATAGCAAATTCTGAACTCTTGAGTATCTCTAGATCATAGTCTCTCACCTCCCATATCCAAGCTGTTGCCAAAGCCTATTGATTTTACCTTTGCAACATCTCTCAAATAGGCCTTCCTCTCTTCTCTAATACAGCCACCACTCCAGTGGAGATATTCATCACTTCACATCTAGACCCCTGAAATAGCCTAGCCACCTGGGTCTACTAGATGCAAATCTATCCCACTCTAATCCATCCTCCATTCAACCAACAAAGTGATTTTCCAAAGGTACAGGTTCAACTATACCACTCTCCTACTCAATAAATTCTAATAAATTCTCTACTGCCTCCAGAATCAAATACAAAATCCTTAGTTTGGGATTCAAAGCTCTTCATAACATAGCGCCTGCCCCTTACCTTTCCAGTCTTCTTACTCCTCACCACACACTCTTTGATCCAATGACCCTGGCCTACTTACTCTTCCATGAAAAAGACACTCCATCTCTCAACTCCAGACATTTTCTCTGGCTGCCTGTCGTGCCTGGGATGCTCTCTCTTCTCATCTCTGCCCACTGACTTCTCTGATTTCCTTTAAGTCCCAACTAAAATCTTCTCATTGACAGGAAACCTCACCCAATCACTTTTAATTCTACCACCTTCCCTTTTTTAATTATTTCCTATTTATCTTTTGTATATCTTGTCTGTCCAAATTTGTTTACTTTTTATCTCCCCCATTAGATTCTGAGTTCCTTGAGGGCAGAGACTATCTTTCCCCTCTTTTTGTATTGCCTGGCACATAGTGAGCACTTAATAAATGTTTATTGACTTATTGTATTTATGATGATGGCTCCTTGAACTTTCAAGCCAAGAGGAAGCAATTGAAACATTCTTACACTCATGCCTTTGAGAATGTGTAGCAATTATCCTCAATTACTTGATATATACAGACTCCTATTAGAACCCAGAAACACCTAGCTAAAGCTGATTCACTAAATCCTTCTAGCCGCAGCATTGCTATGAATCAAAATATGGATCAGATAACACATAAATTAGCTTCTAAAATCCTTAGCATGATCTGTTTGAACACACAATCTCCAGAAACACAGGATGCTAAAAGCCAGGACTAGAACAGATTTTTTTTTTTAAATAATGCTAACTTACTGAGCCAAAGGATTTGGTGATGTCCTTAAAGTCTAACTGCAACATATTTCCAACAATTGGAAAGGGAACAGGGCCAGGTGGGAGCTGTCCTTTTCCATGACTCTTTCTCCACACTGAAATTAGAAGCAGACAGGAAATACAGAGCACCAGGCCAAGAGCAGTGACCACAGATGGTTCCACGAGAGCTCTTCCTTAATCCTAATGCGATGGAGGGCTGAGAATCCAAAGCCTGTGAAAACTGCAAATACAAGATCAATTAGCCAATAACGCCTCCTTCTTTAAGATAAAATATGGTTTCACTGCCAAAGACCTTTGGCTTGCTAGTCTCTTAATTGTCCCTTATGCCATTATTATTGGGTTTTTTGGCATTTTTTCAGAACAAAACTATGATTTCTTTTCTACATGACATGTCAGCAGCATCATCTGTAACTGAATAGTGCCAGAGACAATGGGCCATTGAAAGGTTGAAGTGACTTTCTTGTGGTTACCTAATATGTGTCCAAAGCGGGATCATTATCCAATACTTCACACTGCCTCCAGTTACATGATAGGAGGTGACATTTACATGATGTTCATGCAAGGTTAAGGGAACAACGCTGATGGCTTTTTAGCTTCCTATTTATTTTTTACAGGACTTAGGAGTTCATGGGTATTATGCAGAATCTCTGTCCACTAAAATAAAATTGCCTTGACCTCAAAGAGGGCAAATGATTGACCAAGGGTCACATGGCCAGTATAGGTCAAAGGCAGGGCTTAAAACTTGACCCCAAGGCCAATCTACTGTACACTCTGATAATCTACCTCCCTTCTCTTTAAATATGTCCCATTTGAATATATGCAGACCCATTGGGGATTTTGTATTTAGGTTTTTGTTTTGTCCCCCATGGGCAAAAATCATAAAAAATTTAAAAGCGGAAAGGAAGGCCAGCTGGACTTCTGATCTTTCGAGTATCGTAGAATTATTTTTTTCTGTATGTCTAGTCTGCATGAGTGGAGTTAACGAAGGCTGGGTCGGGGAAGATGAGCTGATGAACAAACAGCTCCCAGGCTTCTCCCCTCTCACCTGCACTCATAACCCTGACTCCCCCTGTGGAAGAGGGAGAGGGCAGAGTCTCCTATGACCTATGGAACAAAAGTCTCACTCACTTGGGCAAAGGCAAAAAGGCATTTTGGGCCAGTTTCTGGAAATCTAATATGGCAAAGTTCAACTGGGCTGAATGACTTCTAAAGTCCCTTTCAGCTCTCAATTTCCTTGATACTTTCTCTAATTCAGTCCATTGAGACTGCTGGAGAGGGAATGAGGAGGGCACCAGGTAGGAATGTGCACAGACAGACAGAGAAACAGAGCAGTAAGACATTGGTTTCAGACTGTTTGGCATCGTCAGGATCCCTAGGGAACCCAGAGCTGACAAGTGCTGCACTTTTCACTCCCATGAGACTGAGAGCTGAACCGTTAAGAATTGAATCGAAATAATCTTTTCTCTCAAGTTACTCTTTTACCTACTCAAGGAGCAGAAGGCAGTTTTCTTCCCTCTTCTTAACTGATTCAGGGTCCATTCTGAGTAAGAAGAGAGGAAATGGAATAAGGAGTACAGTGTGGAGAGGATAAGGTGAGCATAATTTAATGAAGTAAGACTCACAGAGGAGTCTGAAAGTGCTGGGGGAAGGGGTGGGAGTGTGTGAGAGGAGACTGAGTGAAAAGATGCTGGACTTGTAGTTAGAAGATCTGTGTGTTTAAATTCTGCTTGGCCAAAGACAAGTCACTGCTCCTATATGAACCTCTCTTTTCTCATCTTCAGAATGGGGGTTTGCACCATGGACCTCACAGGGTTGTCGAGAAGAAAGTACTTTGTTGCTTTAGTGATACATTATTACTGGTCTGAAGCTGTTTTTTGTTGTTGTTTGGGTTTTTTGTTTGTTTTTCGTCCAAGCAGGATCATAGGATCATGAATTTTAGACTCAGAGCTAGAAAGGACCACAAATGAGTCTTCAGTAGCGACAACCTCCTTTAAATTGAGACCCAACGAAGTTAAATGGGTTGGCCCTGGTACCATAATGAGTAGGTGGCATAGCCACAATCCTAACAAGGTTCTCTGATTTAAAACCCAACGCCCTTCCACCATAACCTCGGGAAAGGAGATCAGCCCCTCGGTGGAAGTAAGTTGCCACAGGCAGCCAGAACTAACCTGAGGTTCCCCGCGTCCTTCCCGGCTGATACCGGATGAGCCGCACTGGCTCCTGGGTCCCTCTCGGCAGCTGTCCAATTCTCCTCGCTCTGATAAGATTTCTCAGCTACAGCAGCGTGGCTTCACAGCTTATCTCCCTTCTGAAGTTTCTGGGTTCCTGGGCTACTTCTACTAGCTGGAATTTGGACCAACAGGACCGATCCTCACCCTAGACTGCCCCCAAGTCAGCTGCAATTAACCTATTATCTCCCAGAAAGGAACCTCGCAGCCCAGAGAGAAAGGGCAGAATGGAGAAAAGGGAGGAGATGGGAGGAGACAAGCCAGGCCAATTTCCCATCTTCCCAAACTTCTAACCTAAATGATTCCTGGGACAGGAACGTCCAGTCAGAGAGGAGGAATCACACAGAACTAGTTCGGGATGGTGAAGGAACCTCAGAGGACAAGTAGTGTATTTAACCGCTAATCCCTTCTACAATCTCACTGACTAGTCATGTCTCTTCTTGAAGACGTCAAACCATGAAGGAATCAGTCCCCGCCCTCCCTCCCCCCAAGAATCAGCCCATTTCACTTTTGGATAGTTCTAATTAGGAAGTGTTTAACCCTTACAGCTTCACGTCAGCAATCAATCATTTATTAGGCACCTAATATTGTGCTACGCACTGTGCTAGTTAAAAAGACAAAAGTGAAACAGCCTTTGGTCCCCAAGATCCTGCGTTCTATCAAAGAAAACAGCATGTTCATACCTGATATATAGATATGGGTGATGTCGAGTAGGAGGAGAGCAGGAAGCTGAGGGGCTTAGGAAAAACTTCATGGAGAAGGTGGTTCTTGAACTGAAGCTTAAATGAAATAATAACAGCTGGCATGTCTATAACATTGCAAGGTTTCCAGAGCACTTTTCATTATGGTGCTATTGTGATCTTCTTCATCCTAAAAGAGATTATGAACCAATGATCCCAGCTCTAACCAACTTGGGAAAATCTATTGTTAAATTTTCAGTGTGAGCATTTACAGAAATCTGCGATTTTACAAATCAGGGCTTGATTTATCGTTTTGTTGATTGCCTAGATTTAAGAAACTGTTAAACATGAGGGATAAATCTAAAAGTATGTGTGCATACTTCTTTTTTCCTGCAGTCTGGTTGTTAAATATTTACTATTTCACCCCCCATATTGCTCTATAAACACTGCTTGAGTTCTGGACTGCAGTAGAAGACTTACAGAATGATCATCACCAGACTGGCCCCAAAAGGCCCAGTGGGAGTGGAAAGTTCATGTCCTCCCATGTGCCAGGGGAGGGAGGAGATAAATGGCTATGAATTCACTACAAACTAAGCAGGAGAAAAAAAAGAGACCTGTTTGAATTGTCTGAGAATGAGGCATTCCTACAGCTACCTAAGGTGACCCTTTGTTTAGCAGATGGAACTGTGGGACTTGAGTTTCAATGTCCTTTCTACAATGTACCACCTAGAAATGAGCACAATAATCCTGTGCTTTGTTCACGATACAGTAAGATTTCAAGTCCTAAATATAATGACTCTCAAGGCAGATGAAGATCATCATATTACCTCTCTTGGCTACCATATTGGGCTGTTGGTTATTCAGTTTGCATTCCCCAACAGTCCACAGATTTGCTTCATATGCACTGCTTTGCAACCATGACTCCTCCATCTTACATTTGTAAATTTTATTTTTAACTGAAATATATTTTACCCTTAGCTCTATGAAATTTCTGCCTAGTTCCAACTCAATGGTCTAGTCTGTCAAGATCTTTCTACATCCTGACTCTATCATAGAATACGTTCATTATTCTTCCCAGCTTTGTGTCATCTGCAAACTTGATAAGCATGGCATTTATGCCTTTTTCCAAATCATTGATAAAAATGTTAAAGAGAAAGGGGTGAAACACAGATCCCTGAAGACCTCCACTAGAGCCATCTTCCAAGGTGACATTGACTGTACTCACTCACACTCTCTCTTTCCCAAACCCAGAGCTAGGCTGGTTCCCCACTTCTGAGGCTGACTGATGGCCCTCAGCTCCCCGTGTCTCATCATATTGGTGCCTGATAGTGAGGACACCCAATCAACTTTAACCTTACTGGGCCCTTTGTTGTTGTTCAGTCATGTCTAACTCTTCATGATCCTGTTTTTGTTTTTTCAATTTTTTTTGTTTTTTTTTTAATTTTTTATTAATTTATTTTGCTTTATCAACAATCACTTCCATAAACTTTTGAGTTTTAAATTTTTCTCCCCCTCTCTCCCCCCATCTCTCCCCAAGACAGCACACAATCTGATATAGGCTATACATATACATTCCTATTAAACATTTTCATGTTAGTGAAGTTGTAAGTAAGAATTAGAACCAATAGGAGGAACCACCAGAAAAAGGAAACAAAACACAACAGAAGAAAAAAATAGCAAATAGCTTGCTTTGATCTGCATTCCAACTCCGTAGTTCTTTCTTTGGATGTGGATAGCATGCTCCATCACAAGGCCTTTGGAGATGTCTTAGATCCTTGTGTTGCTGAGAAGGGTTAAGTCTATCAATACTAGTCATAGAATATGTTTATTTTAAAGAAGATTAATGTACCTTTTAGTGTTATCCAGGTGGTACAGTGGGTAGAGTGCCAGTCTTGAAGTCAGGAAAACTCCTTTTCCTGAGTTCAAATCTGGCCTCAGATACTTACTAGCTTTGTGACTCTGGGCAAGTCACTTAACCTTGTTTGCTTCAATTTCCTCATCTCTGTAGGAGGAAATGGCAAACCACTCTAGTATCTTGGCCAAAATCCCCAAAAAACCAAACCCTAAAACAAATGGGGTCATGAAGCATCAGACATGACAGAAAATGAATGAACAGCAACAATGTGCCCCTTAAGGAGGTTTGGTAGTGTGTCATCAGTTGCAATTGATCCAGATTTGACTATCCCTAAATATGACTTGTATTTCCATGATGTGGCTACATATTGTACTTACTAGACACTTGTGCAAACTCCCCCTATTGATCTGGTATTATGGTCATTGCCAGATTTGTTTTGTGCCTTTTGTCCAATCATACCATAAGGGCAGTAAGTTGTCACTTTTTTTGTTGTTGTTTTACTTCTCCAGCTCATTTTATTTTATTTTTTATGGTAATTTTTATTTACTTTTTTGTTTTCAACTTTTACTTCCACAAGACTTTGAGTCCCAAATTTTCACCCCATCTTGCCCCTCCCCCCACCCCAAGATGGCATGCATTCTAAATACCCCTTCCCCTAGTCTGCCTTCCCTTCTATCTCTCACCCCCTTCAATTATCCCCTTCCCCTTCAATTTTCCTGTAGGGCAGGATGAATTTCTGTACCCCATTTCCTGTATTTCTTATTTCCCAGTTGCATGTGAAAACATTTTTTTTAAACATGTGTTTTTAAAACTTTGGGTTCCAAATTTTCTCCCTTCCTCCCTCCCCACCCACACTCATTGATAAGGCAAGCAACTAAATATAGGTTACACATGTGCAGTTATGCAAAACACTTCCATAGTAGACATGCTGTGAAAACTAACTCTATTTCCCTTAATCCTATTCTGCCCACCCATTTATTCTATTCTTTCTTTTGACCCTGTCCCTCCTCAGAAGTATTTGCTTCTGATGTCCCAATCTGCCCTCCTCTCTTATCATTGCTCTACTTTCTTGTCCCCTTCCCCCCCCCCATTTTCCTGTAGGGTAAGACAGATTTCCACACCCAATTGAGTGTGTATGTTATTCCCTCCTTAAGTCAAATCCTATGAGAATAAGATTCACTCATTCCCTCTCACCTTCCCCCATTTCCCCTCCACTGTAAGAGCTTTTTCTTTTCTGGTTTTTTTTTTTTTTGTGGGATAATTTACTCCGTTCCACCTCTCCCTTTCTCCTTCTCTTAGTATATTCCTCTCTCATCCCTTAATTTTATTCTTCAGATATGACCCCTTCATTTTCAACTCACCCTGTGCCCTCTTTCTATCTATCTATATCTATATATACACATACATATAATTTTTTCCCCTCCAACTATCCTAATACTGACAAAGGTCCCATGAGTTATAAATTTCATTTTTCCATGCAGGAATGTAAACAGTTCAACCTTAATAAGTCTCTTATGATTTTCTCTTTCCTGTTTACCTCTTCATGCTTCTCTTGAGTCTTGTATTTGAAAATCAAATTTTCTATTCAACTCTGGTCTTTTCATCAAGAATGCTTGAAAGTCCTCTATTTCACTGAATGACCATTTTTTCCCCTGCAGGATTATACTCAGTTTTGCTGGGTAGGTGATTCTTGGTTGTAATCCTATCTCCTTTGCTCTCTGGAATATTATATTCCATGCCCTGCGGTCCCTTAATATAAAAGCAGCTAAATCTTGTGTTATTCTGATTGTGTTTCCAAAATACATGAATTGTTTCTTTTTGGCTGCTTGTAATATTTTCTCCTTGACCTGGGAACTCTGGAATTTAGCTACAATATTCCTAGGAGTTTTCCTTTGGGGATCTCTTTCAGGAGGAGATTGGTGGATTCTTTCCATTTCTATTTTGCCCTCTGGTTCTAAAATATCAGGACAGTTTTCCTTGATAATTTCTTGAAAGATGATGTCTAGGCTCTTTTTTTGATCATGGCTTTCTGATAGTCCAATAATTTTTAAATTCTCTCTCCTGGATCTATTGTCCAGGTCAGTTGTTTTTCCAATGAGATATTTCACATTGTTTTCTAATTTTTCATTCTTTTGGATATGTTTTACAGTGTCTTGATTTCTCATAAAGTCACTAGTTTCCAATTGCTCTATTCTAATTTTTAAGGAAGTATTTTCTTCAGTAAGCCTTTGGACTTCCTTTTCCATTTGGCTAATTTTGCTTTTTAGGGCAATCTTCTCCTCATTGGTTTTTTGAACCTCTTTTGCCATTTGGGTTAGGCTATTTTTTAAGGTGTTATTTTCTTCAGTATTTTTTGGGTCTCCTTCATGTTTTTTTCAATTTTTCATGGTCAAAGTTATTTATTTCAATATATTCTGTCCCCAAGAATTAAAAGAACTATTTTGCCATACATGCCTATGAAGTAAGATCCTGGGGGCATCCAAATGTTGAGTTTTGGAGGCCAGTCCATTTAATTATTCTGGCCAAAAGGCACACCATCAGGATTTCTCTTGTCCATTGATTGTTTCCAATCCAGATGTTCAAACAGTCTGTCACCCCCAAAGCAAGCTCAAAGCAATTGGTTCAGACATTCTCAGGTCTGTACCTCTCCTAAATCCTCTCTTTTTGTATCTCTAGCACCTGGCAAACAATTGGTGCCTAATAAATGCATATGGAGCTACTGGCTGCTTGCCCTAGACCAGAGGATTAGATCTCTTTGTGGAAGGGTCCTCCCAAATGTAACCAACATCAGCCTCTTTGCTGCAATGTTTCTGCCTCCTAGGTGAAAGAGAATTAGACTGATCACTTCACCTTACCACAGCCCTTCTCATAGTTTGAGGGAAGGGCATACTATTCATAGGGTTTTCTTTTCTACTTTTTTTCCCTGTTTCTTTTCTTTTTGCTAGGCAATGAGGTTAAGTGACTTGCCCAGGGTCACACAGATAGTAAGTGTCAAGTGTCTGAGGCCTGATTTGAACTCAGGTCCTCCTGACTCCAGGGCCTATGCTCTATTTATTGCATCACCGAGCTGCCCCCTAGGGTTTTCTTGGCAAAGATAACTGGAGTGGTTTGCCATTTCTTTTTCCAGTGGATTAAGGCAAATAGAGGTTAAGTGACTTGCCCAAGGTCACACAGCTAGTAAGTGTCTGAGGTCAAATTTGAACTCAGATCTTCCTGACCCTTGGCCTAGTGCTCTATCCCCTGTGCCACCTCGCTGCCTCCTCAGTGACTACTATATCTCAGCACTCCTAAATTCAGGCAGTCCACCAGTTTTAGCCTGCTGGTAGCAGGGATTACAGCTGTGTGCCACCACATTCAGCATCTTTTCCACAAGAATAGCAATATTTTATCCATAAATTTAAAATAAAATAAATTATGGTATACTTTATTATTTATGCATTTGGTTTAAGATATTAGTATCTACAATATCTTTTTTTTGCTTTATTGTTAAATAAATGGGTATGTTTAAGACCAAAAAAAAATAAATATTTTTTTTAAAAAAAAGAGATTTTGTCAAATTCTTTCCTTAAATTTAGGTTAATTGTAGCTACAGCATTCTCCCAGTGTACTAGTGCAGTGACCCAGTTAATAAAAGAAATAATCTGGCAAGATCTATTCTTTTTTTTAATCAATTAATTTATTTTTAGTTTTCAAAAGTTCTATTCTTGAAGAAGCTAGGCTGGCTCCTTGTGATCACTTCTTTCTTTTATAAATGTTCACTAACAATACCTTTTAGAAATGAGAGGGAGGCAGGGAGAGAGAAAAGCAAAGCATAAAGGTTTTTGTTAGAAATCAAAGTCATGCTTGCTGGACTTTAGATTGCAAAAGCCATTCTCTACACTTTTCTGAAATTTCGAATGTTTTCCCTTCCCCAGCACTTACTACTTTTCCTATTCTTGATCTTTCAAAGATTTCTAACAGTAGCTCAGCAATCATATCTGCTACTCCTTTTGGAGCCTGGTAATAATCTTGTCACCTCCTTTATCCAGCCCTTTCTCTTTGCTGGCAAGGTTGCCATCCCAAACCAAACCCTCATCATCTCTCACATGGACTATTCCAATAACATCCAAATCAGTCTCTCTACATTAAGTTTTTTCTTCTCTCCAACCCATTCTCCAAATTGGCATTCCCAAAACATGAGTCCGATGTTTGTCCTCTGCTAAGAATGTTTCGAATCTCTCTGTTACTTCTAAGACAAAATACCAACTCCTATGTTTGGCACAAAAAGTCCTTTGTAATCTGACTTCATTCTATCTTTCCAGATTAAAATTATTTTGGAATCTATTACTCTGCCTCACACATTCACCATCCCAGCCAAACCCTTAAGAATGCATTGCCTACATTTTGTATATCCTGTCCTGTGTATGTGTTCTCCTCAGCCCCAGAACAATTTAAATTCCTTGAGGAATGAGACTATTTTGGTTTTATCTCTGTATGCATCTGGCCTCACACGTGACCTGGCACATATAGACACTTAATAAAGGCATGTTGAATTGAATTAAATAGAAGAACTAAGAGCTCTTTAAATGTCACTCTACTTAGCTCAGGCATCAGCTCCTTATTAGTCATTCACATTATGTCCTTTCAAGTTTAAAGATTTGATTTTAATGGAAAGAGAATCAAAAACAAAATAAAAATCCTATCTCCAACATTTAGCCATTGCCTGAAGGTTTCTAGTAAAGAGTAATGTATTAGCTCAAGAAACAGTTTATTCCACTGTTGGATAGCTCTCGTTTAATTAGCAGGCCTAGTTAAGAGGTTTTCCCCTTCTTCAAGTCATATGACCCTCTGCAATTTCTACCCATTGTTCCTGGTTCTGTCCTCTGAGACTAGCCAGGATAAATGCAATTTCTCTTCCAAATGACAGTGCTTCAAAAGTTGGTGACTCCCAATCAGTCTGAATCTTCTATTCCCCAGGTTAAATGTCTGTAGTTCTTTTAATAGATTCTGATATGGCATGATCCCTTTTCTTTTTTTTTCTTTTTTTTTTTTGGTGAGGCATTTGGGGTTAAGTGACTTGGTCAGAGTCACACAGCTATTAAGCGTTATGTGTCTAAGGCCGGATTTGAACTCAGGTCCTCCTGATTCCAAGACTGGTTCTCTATCTACTGTGCTACCTAGCTGCCCCTGGCATGATCCCTAATACCAAATTATGAAAGCTTTTTATCTGTCCTCCCTTCTCTACTACTACTACCCTAATACAGGCTTTCGTTACTAGCTGTCTCCTTCAGGTGGTTTAAAGTTTGGAGCACACCTTAAAGTTGGAGACTGTATTGGTGAGGCTGTCATGTACTTAAGCCAAGGACTGGCCTACTGACACCCCTGAATAATTGGAAGTGAATAGTGACTCTATTTAGAACAATAGACAACATATTTAAATTCTGATTTGAACCAAATGAGTGCAGTTAGGAGATTGTATAAGTACTAAGGAGGAGCATTGTTGGCAACCCTGTTTTTAACAAGATTTCTATATTATCTATCTGCATATTCTATCCTCTAGTAGGCTTCTATATGCCATCATCTAATGTATGTATGTATGTGTGTGTACGTATACATGTACATATGTGTGTATATGCACACACACAAACACATACATATATATGGCATATATATACACATATGTATCTCTTATAATTTATTCACAAAACCTAGCAATATGTGTCCACCTGATTTTCCAAAGACAAGAGATTGATTTTCCACCGATCTAGAGCAGAGATTTTAATCTTTTCATGTAATAAAATCTTTTCGCAGTCTCACAAAGCCAATAGACTCCTCCAAATAATGTTTTTAAACCCATGAAATACATCAGATTATAACATAAACCAGTTATATTGACATAGTTTTCAAAATATTAGAAGACTAAGTTCATATTAGGAACCCCTGTTAGAAATTGTTCTGTGTAGCACACCCATGCCTACTATTGAGTTAGATTAAGTGTGTGCAACTCAGGATTGCGAGCACCATAGAGACTAGTCAATCACTATTGCAGCTAGTAATATAAAACTAGCAATTGTACTCATGGCCCCTTCTTCCTCTAGGGAGACTGTGATGTACATGGACAACAAAAGGTTCACAGGTCTTCCCTATGATGAACTCTGACCAGGAGGGAATTGGATTTCCCACTTGAACAATATTCCTGCATACCCCAGGGTCAAGAATCCTAAGTCCCAGGGGGCAGCTATGTGGTTGATAGGGATTGAATATCAGTCAATTTTTTCTCTTCTATCCTCATTAAATGATTCAACTCTTTAGTAAGTGTCCCCTGAATGTGTCCTATGCTTTTAATACGCATGCTTCTATTCTGTAATTAGATTAGGCAGGTGAATATAGTGAACTACTGAGTTGGCAGCAAGGTAGTGTATGTGCTGAGGGGGTATCAGTTGGGGCGTTTGAGGAATAGGATTGCTCCTTACTCATTGCTGGTGGATAATTATATACAAGTGTAAAACACTTTCCCTGCCAATAAGGGGCTTACAATGTAATTAGGGATACAAGATGAAAAAAACTACAGCATACATGAAACAAGAACAAATGGATGGGTATATAATTGAGCTTTAATTTGTATGGTGATAAGTAAATGGGGATATGGCATCTGAATTGTGATTTGAAAGTGGGTAAGAGTTTAACCAGTAGAGTTCAGTAAAAGAAATATTTCAGGCACAGGGAGTGCCTGGAGAATGTTGGGTGGGGTTAGGGGGAGCAGGGAATCCATTTTGTCAAAAGTCAGAGGAAGCAATAGGAGACTGAGTTAGGAAGGTAGTTTGGATTGAAATCATAGAGGACTTTCATTGCCAGGCCAGGGAATGAGGGTAGCATGTTCCTAGACACTAGAGAAGTTGGAGTGTCTCACATGTTTTGGGAAGGGAGGAAGCAAAGCTTAAAGGAAGGGGGTATTTTGCCAAACCCACTGGCAACTGGGGCGGTGTCAATATCTTTTGGGTCAATTGGAGATTTCAAGGTAAAATTCTGTAAGATGGTAGTAAAAAACAGAAATAATTCCATCCGAGCCAGGCCCTCACCAACACATATCCGTTTTCCTGAAAGAAAGAAATGAAAAGATTTGCTATTTGTGGAGTTATAAGTCATCTAGAACAGTGGTCTTGCAATTAAATAGAAACAGGGGCCACTAAACCATATATAAGGATTCTGTGGTTACATATTGGCTTAGGAAACCCCATGTTCATATTATCTATGTTCTATTGTATTGTGTTTTTGTTTATTTTGTTACATATTTCCTAATTATATTTTAATCTGGTTCCTGCTGCACCCAAGAATCTTGAGAGCAGTGTTATTTGACACCTCTAATCTAGACCACTCCTTCTGATTTATAGGTTCCCCTCTACTACCCAGTGGTATTCCTAGAAGACTATTCTTTCCTTCCCTCTCTGTTACCCACACAACCCATCACTCCTTACCCCAGGGGAGACTTAGCCCTTTGGCCCACTTTCAGTGCAGGGATAGGAGTAAATGCTTTCTTAGTTCTTTCAAAGCCTTTATCCTGCTCTGTAGAAGCGGAGCTCTCTCCCTGTAAATCAGTCTTCCTGAAACTCAGGAGAAAGGAATAATTGCTACCAAGGAGAGAACAAAGCCAACCGCTCAACTCCACAAAGACAAGTTCATTTTAATAATTGTGGTGAGAGAGGGTGATAGGGCAATGATGCTCAATTCCCCTTCGGGCAGCTTCAGTCACAATTCTGGACAGGCAATACAGGTCTGGAATCAATTTCCCACTTGGTGCCAACTCGTGGCCTGTCTCTTTTCCACTCCAGCAGTACTATCAAGGACAACTGCCCCCAATCCAATCAATTGAAGTGTTCCTTCAATTGATGATGTATGATCCAAGGAGCATTGAAAAGGTAAAGAACTCTTGCCACCCTCCTAGGATTTCTTACTGCAAGAGACCTTAAGTGATAAGCTATTTGAACCCCTTCTTTGACATATGATGTAACTGAATCCCAGAGTGGTGAATTGACTTGAACAAGGACACCCAAGTAATAAGTAGCAAAGCTAGACTAGAACCCATGTTGTCTGAGCTGTTGATCCATCTTTGATGCACACATTTTGATGAATTTGTCTTACCTGTTGAAAAGGGCATGAAATAGTCACTCTTCTTAAAGTTGCCACTTTCATCCAGGAAGTGCCCTGGGTCAAACTGGTCTGGATTGGGGAACTCTTCCTTGTCATATAGAACAGAAGTCAGTAATGGTATTATGGTAGTGCCCTAAAATGAAGAGATATAGATAAACAGAATTAGAAAATAAGAACCTTAGAATGTCAACACTGAAAGAGACTGATGGAGTGCTTGGGTGCTTGTACTGAGACCCCAACTTCAAGACTATATTTCTCCCTAGCTTCAGAAACACTATCCCTGGCAGTTTCTCCCCAGCCCAAGGACACTATGCCTAGCAGTTACTCATGTGTGGGCCTCAGCAACACACTTATCTCTCTCCCTGGAACAGTTACAAACTACACCTGTAGGAATTATTTGTTTGAACTGGCTTTGTACTGGCTCATTAAGATATTCGTACCCACTGGACTATCTATACCAACTCCCTACTTCATTATCTGCACCCTGAACTCCTCGTGTGTATCCTAGACTTAGGACTTCTGTATACTCCCTACATCTATCTTGTCAAACAAGACGTTGATTGGTGGCAGACTGGACAACCCTCAGTTGGCCCTGACTGCTAGTTAACTTAGTGACATAGCAGACTTAAAAACAACACTTCCCTGTAGCCCCTCTTTGAGCTTTTCCTGGTGAACTGGGGTAAAATGCCTGTACAGTACATACCTTAAAAAAATTTCATCCTGAAAAAGGTAGAAGCAACATGGAAGAAATCCATTCTAGACCTGATTTTCCCCAACAAGGAAGAACTGGTTGCTGAGATGGAAATGATGATGTTATGATAACCTTGGGCAAAATGTTATTATCTTATCTTAGAATGTAATAGAGGAGAGAAAAGCCAAGTACATCCTTTCCCTCTGTGACCAATACAAATAAGAGTTCTAATCTAAGCTGTGATATTTGCTACCTATGACCCCTTGGGCAAGTCCTTTCATATCTGTGGGCCTCAGATTGTCTTTAAAGGGAGGAGGGTGGTGGAAAAAAATTAACCTGAATGGTGTATAATTGTACTTATGAACATTGGCCCTGAAAAAAAAAGAAATGAAAAATGCACCTTCCTCCCTTCTTTGCAGAAATGGAGGATAATGGTTATAGAATATTACTTATATATCATATCTGTTTGAAGTGTTAGATAGTTTTACTGAACTGGTTTTTTTTTCTTTCCTTTCTATACTTTATTACAAGAGATATTTACAGGGAAGTGAGAAGAGTTATATATTCACAAATGAAAGTGATAAACATAAAAGCCAGGTATAATTTAACAAAAATCCTAGATTATAGGAGAGCAGATTTCAAACACCTCAGAGGAAGAATAAGTAAGCTCCCACTAATTAAAAATCTAGAAAGGAAGTTAATCAAAGAGGGGTAGGAAGCTCTCAAAAATGAAATCCTGGTAGTATAAAGAAAAACAGTATTTTCTGTTGGGAAAAAAGAGAGTTACCTGAAAGTATCAGTGTAGATATCCACTCAGGGAACTCAACAAACATCTTAGATTGTCAAAAGAAATAAACAAAAGATGGAATTAAAAAAACAGGTAAAGGAAGCTTGTCAGGGTCCTATAAGAATGGCAAGAGGGGTTAAACAGCCTGTGGCAAAAATGACTTTATTATAAGCAAAGCAGAAAAGAAAATGGCCCCTTTGGTCCACCTGGTTCGCTCCTCTTGTCTTTAAGGAGTTTATTTTGGATGGAAAGTTCAGGATTCAGTCACGATTGTTCTGAGCCACAAATTAGGAAAATCTCTAATACTTAATAAAAGGCAGGGCTCTCTGCCCATCTTTAGACTTACATCTATCACTAGACATCCCTTGGCCTCTTTGTGGCTAAGATAAAATTCATTAACTGAAACATTTTTGAAACCATAAAGTAAATTGTATTAATGATATCTGTTGTTGCCCATCCGTTTTCAAGGAGAACCAATGACATCACAGGTGATGTCTTGCGTGTGAATTGGATTTAAGTGAGACAGAGTTGCACTAAGTCATTAGCCTCACTCACTCTCCAGAGTCACGGAAGTCCAGTGGCAGGATAAAAGCCAAGATGACTAAAGATGGCCCAGGGTACAGTGGATGACCTTGTCATCTTTGATGTCTGACTAAGCTCGAAGTGCTCCCCAGTGCCTGCTTCTGCTGCCTTCATGGCTGCTGAAACAAATTTCCTCATTTACCAATTCACAATTTCACATAATTGGGGTAGAAAACCCACTACCCCACTGACAGATTTGAAGTCCATTGGTTAAGCTCAACCTGATTTAGCTCATCTGCTGAGATGTTTAGTGCAGTGTGGAAAGAGCTGACTTTTTTGGGTGGGGGGGACTTCCCTGGGTCTTCCCTTGCAAGATTCTTATAGAGTCAACAACTCTCCTTAATATCTCCTATGTCCACCATAGCTCAATCCTGCCTATGTTCCATGCTTGCTCCAACCTGTCCAGTACAAAGGCTTAGCATGGTTTTCCCCAATTATAAGACAACTTCTCTTTTTTTATTGAAATTGCTTAGGCTTACTAGCTGTGTGACCCTGGGCAAGTCACTTAAACCCATTGCCTAGACAAAAAAAAATCACTTAGGGTACAACCCAGACTCTCACATAATGGCTTTGATTGATTCAAGGAGGTGTACAGATCACCTGTTCACACTCAGTTCAGATTCTTTGATTCAATCAGAAGTGTTTATACCTATCCAAGGCACCCTAGCCAAATGGAGTGACATCAATGCCACCTTGCAGTGGTAAATCTTAGAATGAGTTGATGTTGGTGATGGCAACAAAGAACAACAAAAGGTTTGGTAGTGTTAGCTATAGTGTGGGAGAAAGGAGGTCAAAGAAAGAATGAGACTGCTCTGAATGGATTGATGATAATAGTAACAGGCAACAAGTGATGGAAAGCAGCTGGGTGGCACAGTGTACTGGGTCTGAAGACAGGAAGATTCATCTTTGTGAGTTCAAGTCTGGCCTCACACACCCTAGCTGTTTGACCCTGGGCAAGTCTCTTAACCCTGTATGCCTTAGTTTCTTATCTATAAAATGAACTGGAGAAGGAAATGGCAAATTACTGCAATATTTTTGCCAAGAAAACCCCAAATGGAGTCACAAAAAGTCAGACATGACTGAAACAATTCTCTAACAATGATAATAATAAGAAGAAATGAAGCAGAAGTTCTCAATTCTCATTTAGCTTGAATTTTCTTTTACAAGGACAATGATCTTTGTACTGGAAAAGACACAAAGTATAATTATGATTAATAGAGCTTTGTTGGCCAATATAAGAAAGGAGATAGTAAGAGAACACCTAGAGCTACTCTTGTTGAGTTCAAGTCACCAGGCACAGATGAAAGACACCTTCCAGTACTGAAAAAGCTGATGGATCTACTGAGTCACAGAACTGAAGACATATCAAGCTGGAAGCAATTTCAGAGGCCATCTAGTTCCAGTCCAACTTCAGTTCTGAAAAAAGGTCACTCTACTTCACACTCAACAAGTGACTATTGGCTGATTATCTCCAGTAAGGGGCCTCTCCTGACACAGTCTGTTCCATTATGGGGAGGCACAAAGTGTGAGGAAATTTTCTCCTAAATTTGCTTGTTTTCAGTTTTCATCCATTATTCCCAGTTCTGTCTTCTGGGTCCAGGCAAAATAAGTCTAGTCTCTCTTCCAAATGACAGCCCCTTGAACATTTGAAGTCACCTATCCTGTCCTTCATAGATCCTCTTTTTTCTAGGCCAAGATCCCAGGTTTCTTCAGCTGATCTTCATATGGAATGAGAGAGAGAGAGAATATATCAAGCAAGACAAACTGAAACCTACCTTTGAACCCCAGTGGGAACAGGCAGTGTCCCAGGGTCCAAAAACCTAGCAAATTATGGTGCCTCTCAGACCACTGATATCCTATTTCAACTCAATCTCCACAGTCATCATCAGGGGATCAACCATTATAGAGAAGAAGTCCACCACTCCCACCATTATCAACTTTATCTACTGACTATCATGTCAGCCTAAGAATCCCAAAAATAGCAGTGTCTCTCAGGCCACCAAGTTTCTACCAGCCTGGCTCCCAGAGCCATTTTCCATGGGAGGGGGGAGGTGAACCAATTTTGGAAATAACTGTCAGTTCCTTCTGTAAGTGGTTTAATCCTCACTTTGTCAGAAACTACAGCTACTAAGGACCCAGAAAAGAAAATTCTTGCCACCAAAGATTGTCACTTGATTTTTAGTTTCTTGAAGGCAAGGATTATCTTTTGCCTCTGTTTGGATCATCAGCACTGAGTAAAGTGTCTGGGACGTAGTAGATACTTAAATGTTTTTTGATTGATTGATCAAAGTCTTTAGCATTAGCTAACAGGGTTGGTAAGATGAAGTGAGGATTTTTTAAAGATGGAGGAGACGTGGACATTTCTAGAGATATCAGGGAAGGAACTGGTATCTAGGGAAAGACTGGAGATGAGAGAGAGTTGGAATGATAGTAGGAGAAATCTGTTACAGACAACTGTATGGGATGGGCTCAAGGGAGCATGTAGAGGGGTTTGCTTTGGTAAGGAAAAAGGCAATCTCTTTATCAGAGAAAAGTGAAGGATGAGGTAGTAGGGGAAGATATCTGAATGATGTAAGATGAGGAGGAGGAGAGAAAGGAAAGCTCATGAAAAATGCAATCAATTTTTTTTAATGAAGTATGAGGTGAGGACCCCAGCTCATGGGATGGAGAGAGAGGATGCCTTGGGAATCTTAAAGATAAGGCTTGGAACAGCCACTATGAAGACTAGGATAATAAATCTATAATGGGAGTCTGATGCTTCCTCAGAATTCTTCAGATGGCATCTACATTTGGAGGATGCTATGGACAGGACAGCAACTATCCATGTGGAAGATGCTATGGAGCAGCCTCCAGAATTGTAATGATGTTTAAGGGAAGTGTCTTGGAGAAACAGGCTAAGGAGCACGTGCAGGTATTCTGTAAGTGGTTCTGGTTGTCTAACCACATGCTGAAGAGGAGACTTCTCAGATCGACTGTGGCAACATTTAAATGGACTGTCAGCTTCACCTACAGTCTTTCTGTCCCATTTATTTCTGGTGATCTCAGGGACTCCTTCACTCATGGCATTTGATGAAGGGAGGAGTATTGACTTTGAGAGTTTTGAAAAGTTGGGAGAGCAAGTCACAGGAATGCAGGAGTGAGAGCCCAGGCTGAGTCAGGCCAGCATCAGTGCCTCAAGGAGCAAAGAAAACTTCATAGTTCTCCACTCATTGGAAGCTGAGACAAGGATACATATGGCAGAGATGCAGCCTTTGGAGGTGAATGTAGTGGGAATGATTCTATGTAGGAACTGAGTGAAGTTGATCCTATATCCACCAGAGATTGAAGTGATGTAGGGGAGAGTATGCCCTATAGGCACTAGGAAAATGTTTGTTCTGGCTATGTCTTTAAAGAAAATATATTTTTAAAGAGTCGATTGGTATTAAGTAGTTAAACGGAACTAAGCTGCTAGACAATGGCCTCTAACAATGGGGGAAACACAAGCAGTGTGGGGCTCAAATATGTGGCAGTAAGGAAAAAGCTACTCCAAGTCCCTCAGTGTACCCTGGAACCCCAAGGGGAAATGGAGCTAGCCCACCTGTAGCATTCATGCTACAAATCAATTAGGGAGGAGTGGAATGATTGCTTTGCTACAGTGAGTGTCCAGTTGATATTAGACAACATAAATTCATGTTATACTGCTGGGAGAAACATTTCTGACCTTAGGGATTAGGTATTGTCTGAACTTAGTATCTCGTGTCACTGAATGGGTCAGATTGGCTGGGACCAGATCAATATATCTTTGTATCTCATGGATTACAGCATCTGTGTAAGGCATACTGTTTCTGTCCTTCAAGCAGGGACTTCGGTTTTGGCCAATCACACGGTCAATTTCTTCACGAATTTTATCTGTCGTGACAGAAATAAAAATTTATTTTAAAAGTGAGGATAAAATGTTTTTTCCCCATTAGTTTCTCTGATCTCTATTACCTGAGCTCCAGTAGCAAAAATTCAACTGACTCTCCCTATTTATAGGAAAATGAAGAGTTCAATTTCAGTCCCTTGACTCAGTGGAGGATTCATTTAGGTTCCAACAAGGATCCTAAGTCCCATATCCTCAAAGCACAGGCCTCACAATGTCCAGAGACAAATACAGGACAAGCAATATTTGGGTGAGGAAGCAGTGAGAACATGAGATGGGACTGGGACTGAACAAAATATGACCAATAAATTCATAGGAGTCTAAGTTACCTATTTACAGAGTTGCATGAATGACAGGCAATCCAGTTGCGCTAACTCCTTCAACAGGTCAATCACATAAGCCACAGCAAAAAGGCCTCTCTGAATCATTCTACTCTCCAGTCTGCTGCAGAGAATTAGACCTAATCTAAGAGTAACCCTCTGCATTTTTTTTTGATAGAACACTATTTCTGGATTCAGAGAACTCATGTTCAAGCACCACCATGGTCCCTTTCCTAATTGTATGACCTTGAACAAGTAATTGAACTCGGGCTTCAGTTTCCTCATCTGTAAGACAAGGGGATTGGATGAGATTGTCCCTAAGGTGCTTTCAGTCACTAAATCCATGATCCTATGACTTAATGGTCCTCTTTTTCCTAGTTAGTAATCAACACTAATGCTAGATATTATTAATGAATTGTATCACAGCCATACTACCATGTAATAAGTCACTATCTGATAGATCTGTCTCTCTACAGGGAGGCAACGCTCCAAGATATATTATAAACCTTTAATAAGTCTCATTTTCTACAGATTGGTTTTATTTTAAATAGACCATTGACAGGATTGGTCAATCATTATTTATTCTGATGTTTGAGGGCAAGTAAGAATATTGAATGGAAATGATAATAACTAACATTTACACAGAGCTTTAAGTTTGCAAAATGCTATTATATGTACCATTTTTTACATCTATTTATCTATTTATATGTATATGTACATATACATATACTATCTCATTTGACTCTCAAAAAAACTTTATGACAAAAGTGTCACAGGTATTAGTACCACCATTTTACAGATGAGGAAACTGAGATTCATGGATTTTAAGTGACTTCTCCATGATCACATAGCTGTTAAGTATCAGAGGCCAGATTTGAACCTTGGTTTCCTCTATACTTTTTCTTTCAAAAGACACTAAACTCTTTCAAAAGGTCCTGGACTTTTTTTTTTGATTAGAAGATCTGGGCTATAGGTCTAGATTTGTCACTCAATCACTAGGTAATATTAGGAAAGAGATTCTTTGGGGACTCAGTTTCTCCATCTATAAATTAGGGATAAGACCTAGCCTTCCATCCTCAGAAGTTGTTTTAAGGATCATATGTATATAAAAAGCACTTTCTTTGTACTACCAAAAACAAGAAAATATCATTTAAAAATTGGTCTCATTTATGACAACACATATAAAATCATACATGAAATTTAAGTGAAACTATTATAATATTTATAAAACTATAGCATTTTAGGTGTAAAAGATCTAAATAAATATTATATCAGTGTAGCAAAAGTGATAATATTAATTAAATTAATGCATAGCTTTAATGTAAAATCAACAAAAATGTCAATTAGTTTATTTGTAAAACTAAATTTAAACATGATGAATATTAGATGGAACTGAAGGGCAAGAATATGAAGGGTTAATTTTAAAAGTAAAAGTGGATGAAAATGGACTTTCCCCTCCAGGTTGTAAAACATGTTATTTTAACTCATTAAAACTATCTAGACTACATGGAAAAGTCAGATAAGGTAAAAGAATAGAGACTTAAGAATTAGAACTACACACTTACAAGTACTAGTTAATGTTTGATAAATTTGTAGACAATAAAAACTGAGGGAATTGTTCATTTAATAATAGCATCATGAATGACTCCATGAGAGTAGGGACTGTGTTTTTTTTAATCCTTGTAGCCCAAAGGTCTTGCATATGTAAGGGATAGATAGGAAGAGGGGCTATATCTGTAATTTCATTAATATGGGGAACTCCCAAATGGTAGAGGGAAACCTCCTCTCTCAATGTAGGCTTCCACTCTGCAATTAATAGTCTCAGGAGAGTTACTATCTAAAGTATTTAGAAACTAAATGAGTTACCCATCATTACACTGTCAGTATGTGTTCATTTACAGATAAGTAATATACAGGGTAACTAGAAGGTAATCTTAGAAAGAAGGTACTAGGGTAGGGGAATGGAATCTGGAAAGACCTTTTGCAGAAGGTGAGATGTGAGTTAAATTGAAAAAAGCCAGAGAGGTGGAGATGACGAGGGGGAAATTGCAGACATAGACACCAACTAGTGAAAAAGCATAGAGTTGGAAGATGACATGTTGAATTTGAAGAATTGCAAAAAGGTTAGTGTTGTTGGATTATAGATCACACCGAGGAGAGTAAAGTGTAAGAAGACTGAAAAGATAGGAAGAGGGCAGGTTATGAAGGACTTTAAAAGTCAAAGAGAGGATTTTATATTTTATCCTGAAAGTAATAGGGAAGCACTGCCATTTATTAAATTAGGGGAGTGACATGGTCAGATCTGCCCTTTAGTAGGATTACTTAGGTTGCTGAATGGTGGATGGACTAGCATGAGAAGAGAATTGATATTTACTTTTGGTATAGATTTTGTATTTATATATTCTACATGATTACTACTTTTTACTATGTTCTGTACACTGTAGTAAAGTTCTGGGAACCAAAAGAAAGGCAAAAAATCCAGGGTCCCTTCCCTCAAGGAGCTCATATTCAAATGGGGGATATAATATGCATATGTTGTTTCCCTTCACTTAATGTAAGCATTTAAAAGTCTACCATTCTATTTTTCTATTTTATCTTTCTCTGGTTTAGTGTCAATACCATATTTGTATCACAGAAAGAGTTTGGAAGGGTCTTTTCTCATTTTTAAGTTTGATAGAATTGACTTGTATGGTTCTGGAATTTTTCTTTGAGGGTTCATTTTTATCTTGTTCAACTAATTTTTTAATACTGGGTTTTTAATAATGTATATTATCTGTTAATCTTGTTATTTTACATCTTTGTAAGTATTCATCTATTCCATGTAAGTTGCTGGTTTTATTGGAAGATAATTGGACAAAATTTTTTCTTACCATTTTTTTTAATTTCCTCTTACACCATAAATATTCCTTTTTCAGTTTTATGTCAGCAATTTGATTTTCCTCTCTTCCTTAATCAGACTAACTGTTCATTAGTGTTTTTTTCCCAGAAAATAGTGCATTGTATTTATCAGTTCAATGGGTATTTTTGCTTTCAATTTTCATAATCTTTTCTTTTACTTTCAGAATTTCTACTTTGATGTTTAGTTGGCAGGGGTAAGTAATTTGCTTTTGTAATTTTTTTTAGTGGCATCTCTAGTTTGTTTGATTTGGTTTTTCTCTCTTTTATTAAGGAAAATATTTAGAGATACAAAATTTCCCCTTAAGATTTCCTTAGCTGTACCATATCAGTTTTGGCATTTTGTCTCATTGGCATTTTTCATGAAATTTTCTATTGTTTTTATGATTTTTATCCCACCAGTTCTTGAGAATTACGTTATTTCCAATTATTTTCAACTCTTAGTTCAAATTTCATTCTAATCAAATATGATTTTTATTCTATTGTTGTCAGTGAAGTATGTTTCACATTTCAGCTTTTCTGCATTTGTTTGTGAGGTTTTTACCCTAATAAATGGTCATTTTCTATAAAGGTGCCATGCATACCTGAGAAATATACTCTCATTCCCTTTATGTTCCCATTCAGTAATAACTAGAAATCTATTGTCTCTAATTTTTCAGATTTTTATTCAGACCCTTGACTTCTTTTTCATCCTTTTGTTTAGATTTGTCTAGGCCAAAAAGGGATATACTGAGGTCTTCCACTATTATATTTTTACTGTCTATTTCTCCCTGCAATTGAATTGATTTTTTTTTTGAGTATTTAGATGCCATATGAACTATTGATACTGATTTATTATCTGTGATATCTTTGGGAATAATGTAGTTTCTCTATTCCCTTTTTATAGTGATTATTTTTACTGTAACTTTGTCTGAAAGCAAAACTTTTTGAGTTTAGCTAAAGTATAATAGGTTTTGGTATAGCATATCATTTTAACTCTGAGAGAATTTTTATGTTTCATTTGTGTTTCTTGTACACATTGTATTGCTGGATTCTGTTTTCTAGTCCACCCACTAACCTTCCATTTTATAGGTGAATTCATCCCATTCATATTCATTTCCTTTCCCTCAATTTATCCTCTTGTACTTTTTTCCCTCTTTGTCCCCAGTCCCCTCTTTATGAAGAAGGTGGTGAAAAAGGAGTTAACTAACACTTATGCTATATAAATGTTATAATCTGTTTCTACTCTATTGCTCTTCTTCTTTTCCCCTTGTCTCACCCTTAATCACAGATTTTTATTCATTATTTTCTTCCTTTTAATTCCCTCTTCACATTTTCCTCTCTAACACTGGAGCTTTATGAGAGTTGGTTCATGACTACTACTTACCTCTTAAATTCCCCCACTTCTTGTCTCTACCTATTTAATGTATTTCTAAACCTCATCCTTTCTGTATCTGCATATGTGTTTTTGTGTGAGTATGTTCAACCTTCCTTTGTCTGGTTCAGAAGAAAGTGATCTAGCTGATAATAAAAATATTAATATCTCTTGACATCTTACAGTTCAAAAATACTTACTTCCCAATAACCAAATATGGGGGAGGAAGGAACTTTAAATATTTGCGTGTGTTTTTTGTTGGGAAGTAGTTGTTGTGTCAAAACAAAATGTAACTGCTCCAGTGCCTTATCATACCATGGAACTCCTTCTGGGTTTGAGTGGCTGCAACAGGGAAGAATACAAGCTCTGAGCAAAGTCCTATTGACTTTGAATGGCTTTGAATAAGCACCTGGAAACTGGAAATTGCATGGATGCCCATCAGTTGGGGAATGGCTGAACAAGTTGTGGTATAGGATTGTGATGGAGTACTTCTCTGCTATAAGAAATGATGAGCTCAATGATCTTAGAAAAACATGGAAAGACTTGAATGAAAAAATGAAGAGTGATATGAGCAGAACCAAGAGAACATTGTATATAGTAACAGCAATATTATTTTAAGAATGACTTTGAGTGAATAAGTTTTTTGACTATTATGAATACTCAAATTAACTGTAAAAAAAATATGAACATAGATACTATCTGCATCCAGAGAAAAAACTGATAAATAGAAGTATGTATGGAATAATTTTACATACATGTATGTGTATATATATATATACATACATATACATATATATGTATTGTGTGTGTGTGTGTATATATATATATATATATATTTGTGTCTATTGGTAGCCATTTCTAGGGTGGGATAGGGGAAGTATAGAAAAAAAGAAGAAAAAAAGAAATGTACATGATAATTTTGTTTTATATCTGAAAAGAATAGCAAGTTGCACTTAGTAGATTTGCAGTTTTGTGTACAGTCATCTTTTTATGGTCCTATGTTATATGGAAATGATTTTTTATTTAATAAATATGTAGTAATATAAAAATTAATGGACAAAAAAGAATACACACCTGGAGATGGTCTGCGTCTGTCGTCTGAGGACAAACTGGAATATGTGGTGACTGGTAAATACACGAAAATGACAATGGAAATATTCCCAACGATAGTCTCAACAGGACCATAAATCCATCTGTCCCTGACTTTACTTCTGAGCATTATTATTGGGCATATTGTCCATAATCCTACCTGTTATCTCAGGGTGTTTCAGGAAAAGCAGAAGGCCATATCTCAGAGTGGTACTGGTTGTTGCTGTCCCTGCACCAAATATATCAGACACAGTGTAGAGCAAGTTTTCCATGGTAAATTCAGACTGTGGCTTTTTCTTTTCCTAGGAATAATTTGATAAAATTATGTAATAAAAGAAGCAAAATGCTTCAATATCAAGAGTGGTGCGTGTGGAGTCCAAGGACGTGAGTTCGAATACCAGTTCTGCCAGTAAAGAATCTATGTGAGCTTGGGAAAGTCACTTATCCTCTCTAAGTCTTATTTTCTTCATCTGTAAAATGGGGGGGTTAAACTCAATGACTTCAAAGGTCCCTTTCACCTGTAAAGAACTATGATCTTTTTGTGATGGCAAAAAGCTGGAAATGAACTAGCTCCTGGTAAAACCAGACTTAGACAGCAATGTGAAGGTAGAAACCACAAAATTTAGCAACAGATTGGATATTGGGTGAGTGGGAGGCAAGAGTCCAGAATGACACCAAGGTTTCAAGCCTTGGTGTGTAGGAAGGATAGTACTCCTGACAGTAGTAGGCAAGTTCAGAAGAGGGGAAGGTTTGGAGGGTTGGGGAGGGGGCATGTAATTCATGGTATCTTACATGACAAAAGTTAAAAGTGCTGTTGTTATGTTCAGTCATTTTTCAGTTATGTTCAAATCTTCATGACCCCATTTGGGGTCTTCTTGGAAAAGATACTAGAGTGTTTTGCCATTTCTTTCTCCAGCTCATTTTACAGATGAGGAAACTGAGGTAAACAGGGTTAAATGATTTGCCCAGGGTCACACAGCTATTAAGTATTTAAGGCTGGATTTTTTTTGTTTTGTTTTGTTTTGTTTTTTGGTGAGGCAATTGGGATTAAATGACTTGCCCAGGGTCACACAGCTAGTAAGTGTCATGTGTCTGAGACTGGATTTGAAATCAGGTCCTTCTGACTCCAAGGCCAGGGCTCTATCCACTGCACCATCTATCTGCCCTAAAGCTGGATTTTAACTCAGGAAGAGGGGTCTTCCTGATTCCAGTCCTGGCACGCCATCCACTGCATCACCTAACTGCCCTTTAAAAAGTTCTACAGATTCACTTTTAACCTTATTCCCTGTAGAGATTTGCAGCAACCACAATTGTCATGATGGGAGTTGAAAGAAATTCACTCACCCTAAATCACCTGGCAAGAGGCAGCATGACATAGTAGATGGAGGGGCTAGCCTTGAAATCAGAAAGATCTAGGTTCAAATTCTGCCTGGACAGATAATAGCTAGGTAACCATAGGCAAGTTACTCAATCTGTCAGTTGCCCCACACAACTGTCTAACACTATAAATTACAGATGAGAATCCAAACTCTATTAGTGAAGAGACTTTCTACTCTCAAAGTTATACATACACATATGAACACACGCACACACACATCCATGAAATCATAGGTCAAGACTAAGTCAAGTAAAAGACTGGGGTCACAGAATAACAACTTAAGCAAAAGCAAAGTTGTTCAAAAGATGACTTAAATATAAGTCTAAAAGTAAATTAAATTTCATTAATTAAAAGTAAATTAAATTAAACATAAGTCTACTGGTTGGTCTGGATGACTCTGTGGAATTTAAATCTCAAAAGAGTAAGATAGTTCCTGGTGCTATGTTCTGAAAGAGCTAAGACTCCTCCCTTATCCAAATAGCCAAAGCCTGGTACCAGTCACAATTCATCAGAAGATGGTAGCAAAAGACTCTCAAAGAGCATCCCACTGACAACCAGCAGATGGCAACAGTGGAAATACTGGTCCAATAGTATAGCTCAGCAATCAACTCAGCATAGCATACCCACCACTCAATAATATTATCTGAAAAGCATATAACACCAGGGGCTGTGTGAAGGAAGCTGCAAATGGCAGTCATAGAGATGGAGATAGGTTTCACTCCAAGAACACGAGTTGCCTTGGTGTGTATATGTGTGTGTGTATTAGTATCAATAGATAGATATAGATAAATAGATAGACAGAGATAAATAGAAAAATAGATGGATAGATAGATAGATAGATAGACAGACAGACAGACAGAAAGATATTCCTTACATGTGGGCCTTCTCTTATCTGTCTCTCTGATCAGTGTTAAGTCATGAAGTAAGGTACCCCTGGATTGTTGGCTAGGGGAAAAGTGATTTTCCTTGTAAATTATATTACTATTGTTAAACTAAATGTCTTTTGATTTGAATTAATGTAGCTTCCTTGCTATCTTCTCACCGTGATGTTCCAGTTATCATCCTTACCTTCCCTCACCCTTCACTCTCCCACTCCCATCACTCCCTTTCCAGCTCCCTTTTTATATGTTGTCCTCCACATTGAGAATAAGGACCTCCTTTCTTACTGCCTGAAAGATAGTAAGCATTTTATAAATATTTTATTTAGTCTATCTATTTGTCTCTTTTCTTCTGGTTAATCTGGCAAGAGAAACCTATGTGGAGCTCTCAAAGCACACTAATTTCTTTCAGGCTACTTCAGGACATCTACCAGGGTACTGGGTGCTTTTCTTCTAACATCTACCTTGTGTCCACTGCTTTTCAGTTTCTTCAGTTCTTTTGCTGTATTTTTTAAAAATTATACTAGCATTTTGCTTTATTCATTTCTAAGGAAGTTGATACTTCCTTATACGTAGTGTAGATTAATAGTTGTTCTTCTTCTTCTTGGTTTTTGTCTTTGTTGTTTTTTGAAAGGTAAGAGAGGAACCTGGCTCCTTTTGGATCCTTCCTCTGCCATCATTGTCAGAGAATCCTCTTGTATCATTTCAACCCCATCTCTCACTACCACCCACTAAAGCAACTCCACTTCAATCTGGCCACTCAGTTTGCCATCATCCCTCACACCTACCCATCTCTTCAGAGTCCTGAAATACCCTTTCCCATTCAGATTGCCAGTTTGTTTAATTGCCATCACCTCTCTCAATATCCAGATCAAAACTTAGCTCTTCTAGAAGAATGTTTTGTATCCAACTCTTCCCAATTCTATTGTGCATTGTCATTGTCTACTATTTTGCCCTTCCTGATACAGTCCTAGAATCATAGGCTCCTAGGTCTTACAGCTGGAAGAGACCTTAGATGTCATCAATTCCAAACTCCTCATTTTACAGATGAGGAAACTGAGGCATAGAGAAGTTAACTGACTTGTCCAGGGTCAAACAGCTAGTAAGCATCTGAGATGGGACTTAAACACAGGTCTTCCTGACTCCATATGCTGTTCTTTCTGCCCTGGGCCATGCTTCTCACCTTACAATTATTCTCAGGCCCCTTCAAGTATTTCCTTCCTCTAATTAGCTTATACACTCTTTCATGACAGGGACCAACTGTCCCTCAGTTCCTCACATAGTTCTCTGAAGACACTTCCTTTAAGAAATTCTCACTTCCTTTTATTTACTCGTGAACAGCCCCCAACACAGGAATCACACAACTCCCAAGAATTGAGCTGCAGCCCCATTCCTCTCACTGTACCTGCTCCATTTTTAAAAGGAAACTGTCAATCAAATCCTTAGGGTTGTTGGAGTCCAGGGCTTCTTGGTGCTCTTTCACTCTCCCCAAAATAAAATTATGCAGCATTTGACAGTTCTTAAATAATTTGTGATGAGATCCTGGGAGATATTGTACCAAAGCTGGGAAGAGATTGTAGATCTATAAAAAAGAAACAATGGCACATTTCTTTTTCGGTAGATACACGAAATAGTTCTCCAACCTTGGATTCAGAAGAGAAGATTGTGACCAGGTAAGGAGAAGTTGCCAAGGCAAATCCCCTATGAAAAAAATGTGACATATCTTCACTCATCCTCTTCACTCACCTGCAAAACCCCCTGAAATCATTTTAATATTCCTCCCCTTGCTGGCAGCCAGTGTCCATCTGAACTTCCACTTTCCATTATTAATTAATTACCCCTGAAAGGTTTCCTGTGTCAGAGCTCTGCTTTCTAATTTCCAGTGGGGCAGCTGACACCTGCTAACACTATCCAGGTTCAAGTGTTCATGGCCAAGGTCAGCAGTCCTCTGGCAATGGGTATTTTTAAAAAAGGGACCTTTGATGTCAGTCCCTTTGACATATAGGTAGACTCCTTCAGGAAAGGGCCTGATAGAGGCCCTCAGTGAAACTTTAAAGGGGTGATCTTCTCCAACTACATTCAAGGGGCCATCTGTTTATGATGAAAAAGATTTGGATTATGGCTGGATCTCACAGTTGTACCTCCCTATGAAGTTCATATTGGACCCCAGCCTTGATCCAGGTAGAGCTTCTCTCTAGAATAAAAAAGAGTGTTCTACGTCCCATAAAAAAAGAACTCTGCACACACCTGTGCCCATGGTGAACTCAGGATCTTGACCTTTTCATCTAAAAGCTCCATTAAATGTAGAAATTTCTGATCATGATATTCAAAACGCTTCTGGAAAATGATAGAGCAGATGACATTGCAGGGAGCACACCCAAGGATGAATGTGGGGTCACAGGGCATCCCTAAAGAATTAGGGAAAGACAGAGAGCTTTAATATTGATTTTTAACTGGTTAGCATTGAGACCACAAGGGAAGATTTGTCTACCTTAAGGAGCAGTGGCCACCAGACTATTTTATGTTCTCCTCCAACAGGTTTAACTTTCATTATAGCTGAGAATTACATGGTATAGAAAGGTAATAAAAAGCACTTTGTACATATTTTCTGATTTAATCCTTACAACATTTTTGTGGAGAAGAAGAATGAGAAAAGGTCAAAATGTAAGAGGTTTTTGGTAATAGGGTGGTATGATGCTCAAATGAGATAAATTGATATAAAAGCATTTGCAAACCTTAAGGCATCATATAAATCTCAGTGATTATTATTATTATTAGCTTATAGTCACTAGTCCTCCAGCCTGATGATGACTTTATTCCCTAAGCCTTCTTTCTACTATACTTCTGTGGAGTTCAAACAATGTTTATAGGGCAATATAGGGACTTACTGGTAAATGTTTAACTACTGACTATCTGAGGGGGGTGAAGTATGCACACACTTTTAAGTTTATTCTGTGTTAATAATTTCTTAAGTTTCGAACAGGGCTTGGCAAACTTCAGCCTGAGCTAAATCCAGCCCTCTCCCTATTTTTGCATTACCCAGGAGGGGTTCAAATCCAGCCTCACTTTCTAGTTGTGTGATGCTGGACAGTCACCTAACCTCTGTTTTCCTGTTTCCTCATCTGTAAAATGGGGAGAGTTATAGCACCTATCTCCCAGGGTTGTTGTGAAGATAAGATGAAATGAACAGTAAAGCATTATATAAATACTAGCCGTCATCATCATCATCATCATCATCATCATCATCATCATCATCATCATTAGTGTTATGGGCTTGTACCAGAACAAGACTGGGAACTCAGACAAACCTAGGGGTGACTGCAGATCACAGCAGACTCTTTGGGGTCTACCTCAGTCTTCAGTTATCAGAAAAGTAACCATTTTTCCTGAGATTAGAGATTTGTTTTTTTAAAGTAAATAAGCACCAACCATTGGTTGTTTTTAATGCCTCGACCAGGTACTTTGCCTCTTCTTGGACTCGCTCTTCAATGCTTTTCTTCCCCATCCCAAAATTCTTCAGGGTCATGAGGGAGAAGCGGCGCATTTGCTTCCATCTCTCTCCACTGCTGAAAGCAAGTCCTATAAGGAGAATCGGGGAGGTAAGAAGAGTGAATCTCCAACTCCCACAGACTGGAAAGTCTCAGAAAATGCTCTTGTCTCCTATTTTGCAGAATCCATGCCTACGGACTCTTGACCTGGTTCTAGTAGAATAGTTTGAAGTGTGGGAATTGTCAAACATCACAAGAAATGTAATCTTGCCGTATTTTATCACTAGCAACCTGGACAAGGAAGCCCACTCTCAGTCTTAGCCAGATGACTCATTTTTAAGCCCATTTCAAAAAGCAAGAAGTTAGGGAACAATATAGACATCCTTGCTTCATATTGTTTTTATTCACATTAGCCACATTTCTCCATGCTTAGCTTTCAAAGGCTCAGTATTTTGGCTCCTACTTAATATTGCTGACTAAAATCATAATAATAATAATGATATTAATAAAAAGTATTTGAGGGGGCAGTTGAGTGGTGTAGCAGACCTGGAGTTAGGAAGACCTAAGTGTAAATTCAGTCTCAGATACTTACTAACTGTGTGACCCTGGGCAAGTCACTTCAACCTGCTTGTCTCAGTTTCCTCATCTGTAAAAAGCACTGGAGAAGGAAATGGAAAACCACTCTAGTATCTCTGCCAAGAAAACTCCAAATGAGGCTACAAAGAGTCAGACACAACTGAAAAGCAACTGAACAATAGGTAGCAATCATCACTGTAATGTTTGCAAAGCACTTTGCCTATATTATCTCACTTGATAGTCACAACAACCTTTTGAGGTTGAGGTACTATTACAATCTCCATTTTATTACTATTATTGTATCTCATTATTACTATTACAATTGCTATTCCAATCTCCATTTTACATCTTGAGAAACTGAGTCTGGAAAAGTTTTAGTGACTTGCCCAAGGTCATGCAGCTAAGAAGCATCTGAATCAGAATTTAAACCCATTCTTTCCTAACTTCAAGCTTTCTACTCTCTGTGCCACCTAGTTGCTTAGATGAGGTAATTTTTATTCCATTCTTACTGGTACCAGGCAGAGAATCCCTGACTCAGATTAATTTCATTTTTCTCATGACAAGTTTTTTTTTTAATTAAGTATCTATTAACCACCCTTACCCCTTGCCATTAACATCTTAAAAATATAACTGTACATATGCCTGGAGAGAGAGACTTGGCATAGGATGAGACAGGTTCGACGTAGTGGGGGAAGGACAGGAGGCTTGTCTCATTTATACTATGTCCCAGCACTCTCCACCAGAGACAGGTTGGTTTGTGAGATCTTAGGAAGGGTGATTTCATTAAGAGTTAGCATAGGTATCTTGATAATAAGCTTTTTTTAGACTAACCTCATTTTTCATATGATTGCAAAACAAGATCCAGGGAATACTGACCTATTTTCCCTAAATTTCAGCAAGACATTTGGCAATATTTCTCTTATATGTATGGATAAGTTAGGGAAGATACAGTCCAAAAGATAAATTCTGGTAAAACCAAGGAAATATAGGGTTGAAGCAGGGAGAGTTTTAAAGTAGGGAAAACAATGGTAAAGCCTAGACAAGAGGTGATGAGAGTCTGAACTGAGGGGATCATGTTGTAAGTAAAGAGAAGGGAACACAAATTCCCTTAAGATACATAGCTACAATCCTAATTCCAGAAGCTATGATTGTATGTTTCTGATTTAGGTGATTTGGGTAAGTGGATCTATTTCTACTAATTTCTTAGAATGACAACCTTTTCTCCATTCTCTGCTACATCTGAATTCACAGCTCTACACCAAGCAGAAACTTACCCAACCCTTTGTTAATAGCATCAATGATGGGGAAACTTCCTCTGCCGGCAAACTCTTCTCCATGATCAGTCAGCGCTTCTTTCATTGCCTTGTACCCATGTAATACAACAATAGGTTCAGAACCCAAATACAGAGTGAACACTGGGCCGTAGACTTTTGCCAGCTGGAGGAGCAGATGCAGAGGGCTTTGAGAGAGTCATCACTGAACTTGCTGACAAAAAGTTTGGACTTCTCATTGGAGAAGTCCTCAATCTATTCTCTGCCTCTTTCAAACCATTTCTATCATTTATAACAAAAAACATCTAAGCAATACGTATGCCTGACCCAGGACACAGAAGGACCCAAAGTCCAAAATCTCACTTTCTGCTGTGAGATAGCAGTTGCACGGTCTGGTATTGGGTCTCCAACCTTCCCCTGAGAAGGAGCTCTTTTTTATTTTTGTTTTTCTCAAACTTTGAAAACACCAGAGCGGGAAAGGAGGAACAGTGCCATCAATGAAATCCTGGATCGGGTGAACAGTGCTGGCCACTCCCCTCTCTCCACTGGAAATCCCGTAAACCAATCCAATAGATTTTGAGCTACAAGGAAACTTAGAGGACATATAAACCTGTCATCTCGTTTTATAGGGGAAGAAAAAAAGAGCAGGTGATGTCATGGAAGGGTACCAGTGTTACAAGAGTAACAATTTAGAGATTTAAAAGTCACAATGAATATACACATTCCCATAAAACTTTGTGGTTAGGAAGCACTTCCACATATGTGAATTTTATCTGATCTTCACTTACATCACTGTGAGGTAGGTAGTACATTCATTAATCACTTTCTTTTACAGAGAAGAAAACTGAAGCCCCAAAAGAAGGGTGTGGCTGGGGAAGGTATGAGAAGAGCAACAGTCTGGAGATCTAGCAGAACATAATAAAAACACATTTTGGTTTTGTCTTATGTTTGTAGTTACAAAGCACATTTACACATTAACTTCATTTAATCTTCTTGCACCACCCTATGAGACAAATAGGGCTCTTATTAATGATTTCCTCTTACCGACAAGTAAACTGAGGCTTGGAGAGGCAGGTCAAGTGTCCATGGTCACAAAACTAGTTATGTGCCAGGGTCTGGACTTGAACCCAGGTCTTTTTAATTCCATGGACAATGCTACTTCTACTTCATCAAGTTGTCTCTAAAACACTTTGTGATCTACAGGTCTAGATCCTGATTTCTGTACTCATGGGAGTTCAGAACTTGCTGGGTCCTCCTGTGGCCAGGCTTGCTTTCATCCAGACACACTTAGGATTACACATAAGGACTGGGGCTGCACACAAAGGCTGTGCCTGTGCTCTTGTAGAGGCCTATGCAGGGAGAACATTCTCCACTCTGATTCAACAGAGGCTGGAAACCCATAAATGTTTGTAAAAGATTTCATTCCATAACACTTTGACTGGAAGGCTCCAGGGAAGCCAGAGGTCTATAAACCTCTGACTGGGACACTCTAGGTGCTGAAAATTGGGAAATTGGTAGAGGATGTTCAAGTGAGGAGGGGAATGAAGAATGTAGTGCTCTAACCTAGGATGATACATGGGAGTCCTGAAACCTGCCAGGACTCCATGTATAGACATATTGGGGAGGTGGAAACCAGTGACAGGAAACCAAGAATTTAAGAGTCCAACAGGAGCTGACCACCACATCTAAGACTATGAGAATGGGAAGAGGCTGGCCATATCACAAAGTCACAAACTGGGAACTGAGCTGGCAAATAGGAGTAAACAAAAGAAAACAAACAAGATGGGGAAATGTTATATCCCAGGAAATACCCAAGAGGTAAACCCAGAAATCACATAACTAAATAAGAGTCTCAGGGGAAAAAAAGTGGCTTGACCTCAAGGATGACAATAGTAGCTAGATGAAATGAAAGGAGAGATAAAAATAAACAATTAAGTCTTATGGAGGAAAAAATGGAAGAATAGCTTAGAAAATAAGATATAAACTTCCGGTGCTGAGATAACAGAGTGAGGCAGGAACCTTCTGAAGCCCTTTTGAATTCCCTTTCAAACAACTGGAAAACTGCCTAAGAATTCATTTAGGAGCAGGGAAGCAGCTTACCAGCCTAGCAGGAAAGGTCTATCCCACTGGAGTGGGAGAGGAGTGAGGTTCAAAAGTAACAGCAGCTAGTCTCACAGAAGAGGGCCTGCAGCAAAACTCCAAGCCTGGGGCAATCCACCAGTGAGGCCCATCTCACCTGCAAACCAGTAGCCCCCTAAGCAAGTGAATAGCACAGCAAGGCCCCACCCCAGCGATCTCACCCCCATCAAAAGCCACCAGTGGAGTCCTTGACCCCATTGCTGACCAGTAGTGAAACCCCACCCTGGGGCTTATCAGCAGAGAGGCCCTGCTTCCATAGCAACCCAGTAGCAAAGCCTCACCCCTGGAGCAGGCCAGTAACTCAACCCCATACCCAGGGGAGGCCAACAGGGAGACCCCATCCCCCAGTACAAGCTGAAAGGAAAGCCTACCCTCCAAAGAAAGCAAGCAGCTAAGCCCTGAAGCCCAGTGAAAACCAGCAGTAAGACCCAGAGCCCTAGCACAAAAAGTTTGGGACTTCACAGGACCAGAGCCCAACTCTCATATAAAAACACCAAGTCACAAAAAAAGAGCAAAAAATAAAAAAAAGGAGCTTGACCATAGAAAGTTACTATAGTGATGGAGAGGTTCAAGGCATAAACTTAGAAGAGGACAATAGTGTCAAAATGGCTACAAGTGAAGCCTCAAAGAAAAATGTAATTTGGTCTCAGGCCCAAAAATAATTCCTGGAAAGATGTAAAAAAGATTTTAAAAAGCAAATTAGAGAGGTAGAAGAAAAAATGAGAAAAGAAATGAGAGTAATGCAAGAATTATGAAAAAGGAGTCAATAGCATGGGAAAAGATATACAAAACTTTACCAAGGAAAATAACTCCCTAAAAAATGGAATTGGCCAAATTAAAAAGAAAATACAAAAGCTTGCAGAAGAAAATATTTTCTTAAAAATTAGAATTGAACAAGTGGAAACTAATGATGGTATGAAACATCAAGATATAATAAAACAAAATCAATAGAGAAAGGGGCAGCTAGGTGGTGCAGTGGATAGAGCACCAGCACTGAAGTCAGGAGGAATTGAGTTCAAATCCAGCCTCAGACCAAACACTTGACACTTGCTAGCTATGTGACCCCGGGCAAGTCACTTAACCCCAATTGCCTATAAAAAAATAAATAATTTTTAAAAAATCAAAAGAGAAAAAAATAGAAGAAAATGGGAAATTTCTTGTTGGAAAAACAACTGACCTAAAAAATCAATTGAGGAGAGATAATATAAAAATTATTGGACTACCTGAAAACTGTAATAAAAAAAGCCTGGATAATATCTTTTAAGAAATTATTAAAGAAAACTGCCCTGATATATTAGATCGAGAGGGCAAAATAGAAATTTAAAGAATCTGCTGATCACCATCTGAAAAAGATCCCAAAATGAAAACCCCCAGGAACATCATAGCCAAATTCCAGAGCTCACAGATTAAGAAGAAAGTATTGCAAGCAACCAAGAAGAAACAATTCAAATATGGAGCTACAGTCAGGTTTACACAGGATTTGACAGCTTCCACGTTAAAGAAACAGAGAGCGTGGGATACGATATACCAAAAAACAAGGAGTTAGGATTACAAGAATCACCTACCCAGAAAAATTGAACATAATATTTCAGGGGGAAAATGAACATTTAATGAAATATAGGTCTTTCAAGCATCTCTAATTGAAAGACTAGTACTGAAAAAAATTTGATCTCCAAATACAAGAATCAAGGGGAACATAAAAAGGTAAAAAAGAAACAAGAAAAAACATAAGAAATTCAATAAGGTTAAATTGTTTGTATTTCTATATAGCAAGATAATATTGGTAACTCTTAACAACTTGATTACTATAATAGCAATTAGAAGGAGTATATGTAGACACAAGGTGGGAATATGAAGTGATTTTGACGGGGTGTTACCCTCCCAAAAACCAAATAAAGGGGTGAGAAAGAAAATTGCAGTGCAAGAAGAAGGAGGGTAGAGACTGAATAGAGTAAATTATCCCACATAGAAGAAACATGAAAGAGCTATTATAATGGATGGGAAGATTCGGGGGAGGGTGTTGTTGGTGGTGGGCAAAGCTTAAACCTTATTCTCATCAAAATTGGCTTAAAGCAAGAATAACATACACACTGAGTTGGATATAGAAATCTATCTTACCCTATAAGGAAGTTAAAAGGGATGGGGATAATAGAAGAGTGTGAGGGGACTGATAAAAGGGAGGATATATAGGGAAAGGTGGTGATCAGAAGTAAAACACTTGTGAGGAGGGAAAAGGTGCGGTGTCAGAGAGAGAGATAAATAAGTGAAAAATAGCTTGGAGGGAAATACACAATTAGTTATCATAACTATATATGTGAATGGGATGAACTCACCCACAAAACAGAAGCAGATAGCAGAGTGGATTAAAAACCAGAATCCTGCAATATGTTGTTTACAAGAAACACATTTGAAGCAGAGAGATACACACAGAGTAAAGGTAAGGGACTGGAGCAGAATCTATTATGCTTCATCTGAGGCAAAAAAAAACAGGGGTAGCAATCATGATCTCAGACAAAGCAAAAGCAAAAATAGATCTAAATAAAAGAGAAAAAGAAGGAAATCATACCTTACAAAAAGGAATCATAGACAATGCAGTCATATCAATATTAAACATATATGCACCAAATGATATAGCATCCAAATTTTTTAAGAAGTTGAATGAATTACAGGAAGAAATAGATAATAAAACTATACTAGTGGGGAACCTTAACTTTCCCCTCTCAGAATTAGATAAATCTAACCAAAATGGGCCATGGTAGTCACAAGTGAATCAAAATATGGATTAGATAATCTGTCTAGTATTTTCTTTCTCTAATATAAACTATGCTCATTAGGATAATTTCCTTGAAGATGGTCTCCCAAAACACATTGCCATTGAAAGCCAGAAATGAAACCAATAGGACAGACTGAGCCTCACTTACCATGCATAAGGTTTTGGGGATATTCTTAGTGTCCAACTGCAACATATTACCAATAATTGGAAGAGGAACAGGGCCAGGAGGTAGCTTTCCTCTTCCAAGTGCATTCCTCCATGCTGAAATAAGAAGCAGACACGAGATACAGAACACTAGGCCAAAAGCAGTCACCGTAGATGGATCCATTGAAATTCTTCCTTGCTATTACTGATATGGAAGGCTGAGATTCCAATGCCTGTATGAATTGTAAACACAAAACTAATCAGCCAATGAGTCCACCTTTTCTGGCAAAATAGGGTTTTACTTCTAATGAACTCTGACATGCTAATAAAGATAAAAACGGTAAGCTCATTCCCCAGTTGATAAATGGCCAAAGGATGGGGACAAGCAATTTTCAAATGAAGAAATCCAAGCTAACTATAATAATTTGGGGAAAAATACTTCAAATCATTAGTAGATAAATGTAAATTAAAGTAATTCTGAGGATTCACCTTACATGCATCAGATTGTCAAAGTTGACAAGACAGGGAAATGATAAATGTTCCAAGAACTTCAGGAAAACAGGCACATTAATAGACTATTGGTAAAGCTATGAATTGGTCCCACCATTTTGGAAAGCAATTTGTTTCTGTTTCTTTTTATTTATTTAATTTTTAATTAGTGGAATAAAACAAGCATTTCCATAACATAGTATAATTTAAAAAAAAGATGATTGCACATGAAACTGGAAATCTATCATGTACAACTTGCTATTCCTTGTAAGCACATAACAAAATTATCATCTAAATTTCTTTTTTTCTTTTTTCTTCCTTCCCACCCCCCTCACTCTGGAGATGGCTACCATTAGACACAAATATGTGTATGTATATACGTGTGTGTGTATGTGTGTGCATACATATATATGTAAAATCATTCTATACGTACTTGTATATTTCACTTCTTTCTTTGATGCAAATAGCATCTTCCTTCATATGTCCTTTGTAGTTCTTTTTTTTGTTGTTGTTTTTGGTGAGGCAATCAGGGTTAAGTGACTTGCCTAGGGTCACACAGTTAGTAAGAGTCATGAGTCTGAGACTGGATTTGGACTCAGGTCCTCCTGACTCCAAGGCTGGAGCTCTATCCATGGCACCACCTACCTGCCCCATTTTGTAGTTAATTTTTAGTTACAATTATTTTTTCACTCAAAGCTGTTCTTAAAACAATATTGTTGTTACTGTATACAGTGTTCTCTTGGTTCTGCTCATTTCACTCTCCATTATTTTGTGCAAGTTTATCCATGTTTTTCTAAGATCTTCAAGCTCCTCACTTCTTAAAGCATGGTAATATTCCAACAAGATCATAAACCACAACTTGTTCAGCCATTCCCCAAAAGATGGGCATCCTTGCAACTTCCACTTTTTTTGCCACCACAAAGAGAGGTGCTATAAATATTTTAGAATAAATAGGTTCTTTTTATTTTTCCCTAATCATCTTTGGAAATAGACCTAGTAGTGGTATTGCTGGGTCAAAAGATATAGGCAGTTTAATAACTCTTTGGGCATAATTCCGGATTGGTCTCCAAAATGGTTGGATCAATTCACAATTCCACCAACAATGAATTAGTGTCTTAATTTTTCCACATCCCCTCCAACTTTTGTAGCTTTTCCCTTCAATCATTTTAACCAATCTGATAGTTGTAAAATGATATCTCAAAGTTGTTTTAATTTGCATTTCTCGAATCAATAACAATTTAGAGCATTTTTATTGACTATAAATTGTTTTGATTTCTTTATTGGAAAACTGCCTGTTCATATCTTTTGACTATTTATCAATTGGGTGGTGACTCAAAATCTTACAGATTTTATAAAGAAACTGTCTATAAAATTTTCCCCAATTTTTTGGTTTTAATTATTTAATTGGGATGCAATTGAGTGTATAGTTTAGGTAAAACTGTCATTTTTATTATATTGGCCCTGCCCACACATGAACAATTAGCATTTCTCCAATTATTTAAATCTGGTTTTATTTGTGTAAGAAATTTTTTATAATTTTGTTTATATAGTTCATAGATTTGTTTTTATACTGTCTAGTTATTTTAAATGGAGTATATCTTACTATTTTTTCTTGCAGGGTTTTGTTTGTGATATATAAGAATGCTGATGATTTATGTGGATTTACTTTATATCCTGCTACTTTGCTAAAATTGAGGAGGTTGGCTAAAATTGCCAATTGCTTCAACTAATTTTTAGTTGTGTTTTGGGGATTTTCCAAGTATATCATCATCTCATTTGCAAAAAGAGATAGTTTTATTACCTCATTACCTATTCTGATTCCTTCTATTTCTTTTTCTTCTCTTATTGCTAGGATTTCCAATACAATATTGAATAATATTGGTGACATGTAAGAATTCTTGTTTCACACCTGATCTTACTGGGAAGGTTTCTAGCTTATCCCCATTACAAATAATATTTGCTGGTGGTTTTAGATAAATGCTTTTTATCACTTTAAGGAAGAACTCATTTGTGCCTATACTTTCAAGTGTTTTTATTAGAAATGAATGTTCTACTTATCAAAAGTTTTTTTCTGCACCTATTGATATAATCATGTGGGTTTTTTTTATACTTTTACTATTGATATAATCAATCATGTTAATAGTTTTCCTTATGTTAAACCATCCCTGAATTCCTGGTATAAATTACACTTGGTCATAACATACAATCTTTGTGATATATTGCTGTAATCTTTTAGTTAGCATTGTATTTAGGATTTTTGCCTCCATATTCATTAGGGAAATAGTCTATAGATTTCTTTCTCTGTTTTTGCTCTTCCTGTTTTAGGTATCAGTATCATATTTGCCTATTATTCCAAATAATTTATTAAATGCTGGAATTAGTTGATCTTTAAATGTTAATAAAATTCACTGGTAAATCCAGTTGGTATTGATGGTTTTTTTTTCCTTAGGAAGCTCATTTATAGGCTGTTCAATTTATTTTTCTAAAATAGGTCTATTTAGATACTCTATTTTTTCTTCTGCTAATCTAGGCAATTTATATTCTTGTGAATATTCTTCCATTTCACTTAAATTGTTAAATTTATTGACATATAATTGGGTAAAATAACTCCTAATAATTGTTTTAATTTCATTTTAATTTAGTGGTATATTTATCCTTCTGATTTTTAATACTAGTGATTTGGTTTTCTTCTTTCTTTTTTTTTAAATTGAGTTAACCAATGGTTTATCTATTTTATTCATTTTTTTTTCATAAAACCAACTCCTAGTTTCATTTATTAATTCAATGGTTTTTTTACACTCAATTTTTTAAATCTCACTCTTAATTTTTAGGATTTCCAATTCAGTGTTTAATTGGGGATTTTTAGTTTGTTCTTTTTCTAGTGTTTTAATTGCATAGCCAATTCATTGATCCATTCTTTCTCTATTTTATTGATGTAAGCATTTAGAAATACAAATTTACTTCTGATCACTGCTTTTGTTGCCTCTCATAGGTTTTAATATGTTGCCTCATTGTCATTCTCTTTAATAAAATTATTGATTGTTTCTATAACTTGTTATTTAATCCACTCATTCTTTAAAACTAGATTGTTTAATCTCCAATTAGTTTTTAATCTATGGTCCCTTATTTAATATAATTTTGTTGCATTATGATATGAAAAGGATACTTTTACTATTTCTGCCTTTAACTATAAAAAATTTATGTGCTAATATATGGTCAATCTTTGTGAAGGTACTACGAACTGCAGAGAAAAAAAATTTATTCCTTTCTATTTCTATTCAAGTCTCTCCAGATCTTTATCTCTAGCTTAATTAAAATTCTGTTCACTTTCTTGATTTCTTTATTTGTTTTTTGGCTAGATTTCTAGTTCTGAAAGGGAAAGGTTAATGTCTCCCACTATTATAGGACTACTATTTTTCTCCCCTTGTTCCTCATTTGATTTTTCTTCTAAAAATTTAGGTGTTATAGCATTTTGTGCATATAGGTTCAGTATTGATGTTATTTCCTGTCAATGTACCTTTCATCAAAATGTAGTTACCCTGTTTATCTTTTTTTTAATTAATTCTATTTTAACCTTAACTTTGTCTGAGATCATGATTACTATCCCTGTCTTATTTTATCAGCTGAAACATAATAAATTCTACTCCAACCCTGCATTTTAACTCTGTGTATAGCTCTCATTTTTCAAATGTGTTTCTTGTAAACAACATATTGTTGGATTCTGATTCTGTTTTATGGGTGAATTCATCCCATTCACATTCAAAGGTATAATTACTATTTGAGAATTTCCTTCCATCTTAATTTTACTCACTATCATCCTCTCAGCCTCTCTTTTTACCTATCCCTGTTACCTTATCTTCTCCTCTTATCCTCCTATTCTTTATTTTATCCAACCCATTGAGTCCTTCCCTTATCCTCTTCCTCCACTTTACTAAATCTTACTCTACATAGTCATCTCACCTCTCTACAAGTCCAGAAGACTTCTCCACCCCTACAGATGTACATATTATTTCCTCTTCAATCCAGATCAGATGAGAGTAAGGTTCCAACATTACCAGCCTTCCATTCTCACCTGCTTTGTATCAGTTCTTTCTTTCACCCATTTTTGAGATAATTGTTCCTTTTTACCTTTTCCTGCCCAATTTTGTTTTTAGAATCACACCATCACACACAGCTCAGCCCCAATCTTTCTTTCAAACTACCTTATAAATGATGACAGTTGAAAGAATACTGACAATATTCTCGTATACAAGAAGTAAACAGCTTGACCTTAATGAGTCCCTTATAATTGGTCTCTAATGTTTTTCTCATTTTTCTCCTGGATCTTTTATATGAAATTTTTCATGGAGTTCTGGTCTTTTTGTCACAAATACTTGAAAGTATTTCAGTTTGTCAAATGTCTTTTTTTATTCAGGATGATACTCAACTTTGTTGGTTAAGTTATTCTTGGTCACAACCCCAGCTCTTTTGCTCTTTGAAATATAATATTCCAAGATCTATGGTCTTTTAATGTTGAAGCTGCTAGTTCTTGTGAAATCCTGATTGTTTTCCCAACAGTATTTAAATTTTTTTTGGTTTTGTTTTTTGTTTTACTCTTTATTGCTCACAATATCTTCTCCTTAACCTGGGAGTTTTGAAACTTGGCTATGACATTCTTTTAAGTTTTCCTCCTGGTATCTCTTTTAGGGGGTAAATGGTAGATTTTCTTTCTATTTCAAATTTACCCTCTTCCTCTAGAACTTCCACAGAGCTGCCCCCAGGGAAGCAGAGCAGGCCTCAAAGAACTTTCGCCTCAAGTCCTTTGGACTTCCGACTCACCCAGCATGAGGATCAGATGGTTAAGTGGAGGAAGACTGAAGGACCACCCTCACCCTGCTATTTCCAGATGCTAGGTCTAGTGGTGCTGACCAGACATGATCCCAGGTTGTGGCTGTAGGAAAGTTTGTTCACTGGGTGAACAAACACCCAGTGAGTGCAGTACTGGTACAGCAAGGAGCAAGAGCATTTTCAGGACAGCGTGGCTCAGGGCTCTATCAATTTGGAATTATGCCCTAAAAGATACTAAACTGTGCATAGCCTTTGACCCAACTACCATTACTAGGCCCATACCCCCAAACATCAAAGAACAAAGAGAAAGAAGCGTATGAACAAAACTATTTATAACACCTCTTTTTGTGTTAGCAAAGAATAGGAAATTAAGGGGATACCTACCGACTGGAGAAGAGCTGAATGAATTAGGGTACGTGAATGTAACAGAATACTATTGTATCTTAAGAAATGATGAAAGTGATTATTTCATCACAACCTGGGAAATCTTGTAAGAACTGATGCAGAGAGAGCTCTGAACTCTTTGCCAAAGTCGTGTCGCCTCACTAAATATCTGTTTCCCCAAACACCATCTATAAAATGAGAGGAATGGGCTAGTGGATTGATTTCTAAAGTCCCTTCCTTGGTGCCATCAAGAAGTTGATCATGGACTAGGAGAACACAATAGAATGAGTAGAAACAACTGCTACAAAATGATTTTGGACAAAGATGTTCTTCTGTCTTCTCAACACAAAGGGGAAGTCATTTTTCAGTACTTCTGGGAAAGAGCAATTCTTTTGCCTAGCTTAAACAATTCAGGGGCTCATCTGAATTTGGAAGAAGGGAGAAAAGGGGAAAAGGAGTGCATGTGGATATAAGGCAGGTAGAACTTGAAGAGGGAAGACTCACTGAGGAGCCCTGAAAGTTTCCAACCTTTAGTCATAAGACATAAGTTCTGGTGCTGTTAGTCACTGCTACCTTCTGGACCTCATTTTCCTCATCTGTAAAGTAGGGACAACAATATTTGCACAAGCTACTTTACAGGTCTGTCCTAAGGAAAGTACTCTTGCTATAGAAATGTATTATCTTTAGACCATAGAAATATAAGGTGTTTTAGATTTAGATCTGGCAAGAATAATACATAATAGCGATCAATTGGAACCACCTTATTTTAACTGATCCCCAGAAAAGTTCAGTAATTTGCCCAAGGCCACACAGTTAATAAATGGCAGAGCCATTATTTGAACTCAGGTTGCCTTAACTTCAAACTTCATGACTTTCCACTATAGCACCTAGAATTGGGCGACCACTATGGACCATTCTCAGTGAAGTAAATTGAAGCATACACTATGTGTGTGAATAGATCACCTCACCTGGTTCCTGGTGCAAAACTCTAGTTCAGTGAGCCCTCCTGGACTGATGATGTCTGGGAACTTCAGCTGGTTTGCTGCTTGCTTAGATATGAAGTTCAATTCTCTTTACAGCTTCTATTTCTCTCGTCTGATTGAGATCTCATTTCTGGATTCCTGAACTCCTTACCCCACCCCACATTTGAACCAATAGGACAGACTCAATCCTTTATGATTAACTTGTGGCCTCTCACAGTGTAGAGCCTGGGCAAAACAGACCAGAAAATGATCTCACTGCCAAGGGAGAAAGAGCAAGATGAAGAGAAAGAAGACAGTGTTAGCACAAATCACATACTAGGTTCCAAACTAGATTTGACACCTCCTATCTTCATAACTTCCTTATGATTTCCCAAACAACTATTGGAGCCCATAAGAGATGCTGTAGAGTAGGAAATATTTAACCAGTTTAAGATAATGGTGGTTAGTGAACACACTGGATTTAAAAACACACTCACTTTACTCCACCTAAGGAAATCTTTTGTTGTTGCTGAGACACGACTCTTTGTGATCCCATCTGAGGTTCTCTTGGCAAAGACTTTGGAGTGGTTTGCCATTTCCTTTTCCAGCTCATTTTACAGTTGAGGAACTAAGGCAAACAGGGTAAAGAGGCCTGCCCAGGGTCAGAGAGCTAGTAAGTGTCCAAGGCCAAATTTAAACTCAGGAAGATGAGTCTTCATGATCTCCAGCCCACAGTTCTATAACAAACATAAAGCTATAATAACCAAAGTCTTTCTGGACATCTAGTAGGTGCATGCCCAAGCATCATGTATGATGCCTGCCAACCCAAATATAGAAAAATGACAAGTGTCACATTAAGGAAGAGAAGATACATCAATATAAAAAGTGATGCAAATGAATTTCCCACCTATTTTACTACATCATTAAGAAACATGGGATGTGCGTATTTATCGAAATAAAGTAAAGAAGAAGGATATAATGGGGAAAGAAGTAAACTGGACTCAGGACACCAGGATTCTGAAATTAGCAAATTATGTGGTCTGGGGCGAGTCACATCAATTTTCTGGACCTCACTTTTTTTCTTATCTACAAAATGTAAAGATTGGACCAGATGATTTGCAAAGTCCCTTCCAGCTCAAAAATCTGTTGACCTGAGACCAGCAAAAGATACATCTAGCAGACACATCAAAAATGGTCACTTAGAGTATTAGAAGCCTGGCCATCATGTAATTGTTTCCTTTACTGATCCCTCAACAACTGGTGACTCTCCCCAAAATTGACTGCATTTATTTTATATATACTTAGAGGATCATAAATTTAGAACCAGAAGAGACGTCAGTTGGAGCATCTAGTCTAATCCTCTCATTTTACAGATAAGGAAACTGAGGTCCAGAGAGGTTGTGACTTGACCAAGTTCTCACAGACAGGTGGCAGAATTGGGATCTGAACCCAGATCCTCTTTTTTACTCTTCCCATTGCACCACATTGGCATCTTACATTTATATAAGTTCATGTTGTCCTGTACTTATAAAATATACACTGAACTTATGGATGGACTAGTTGTCTCCCCAATAGAATATAAGCACCTTGAGGATAGACATTGTTTCCATTTTGATTTTTTACCACTAGCACCTAGCACAGTGCTTGGATATGAGTCTGGATGACCAATTGTTTGATGTATTATAGTGGGAATTCCTGTAGTGTGGGTTAGACAAGACAGGAACTGAAATCCCTTTCAACTCAAATTCTGTGATTCTGTGAAATGTTTAATTAATATTTGATTGACTGATTGATTTATTCCTAACCCTAAGTTTTCCATTTCATCTACTGAATTGTTTTCTAAGGTGACATACTCATCTAATCTTGGAGCAATAAGAGCTATTAATTTCATACCATCATTATGTGGTAGCCCATGTTTTTCAAATATTGCTGAGACTAGAGGAAGTTTTCTAATGCTAAATGATAATGAAATAGTGCAAGTCGAAGTAGATTGACCCTAAGGTCCCTTCTAAGTTGCTTTTTTTTTTTGGCAGTGTTTCTGACCATAAGCACTACAGAAATGAAACCTAGAATTTCCCAATGGGAAAAGAGGGTGGGTCTTTGATTTTGAATACCTTAATGAATAAATGAATGAACAAATGAATGAACGAAAAATAATTTATTAAGTCTTTTTTTTAATATAGCAGGCTCTTGGAGAAGCTAAGAGATTAGTTATCCCTTCAAATCTTCATCCTTTCCTCAAACAGGCTAAGAATAAACCGAGATTGGCAATATGGCTGAAGGTAGAAGAACTCTTACCGTTTTTCAGAGACTGCTGACAGTAATCTTATTGCTTGCTTGTTTTTTGTACCTTTTAAGTAGTTGCAAATATTCGTGCATATAGCCAATTCTAAGTCCCCACACTCTTGGACAAAAAGAAAACTGGACTATTTGTGTGTATTTTGGAAGTATGTCATGATGGTAAATGAAAGAATCCCTTCTCAGTAGCATTTTGAGGAGCGAGGAATTTCTGCATCTTGCTATATAGCTGAACAATTCTGTATATCCCAGCTGAAAATCATCAGGCAGATGCATAATTAATTGAAATTGAATACCTGTAATATCCTATCTACTAGCTTCATTAAATCAATCATTGTAATGTGTGTGTCAAATGATTCCTTTTTCCAGATCCTGAAACAACCTGGCTTCCTTGACTTTATATAGTTGCAAAAGCCATCTCTTCCATAAAATACATTCCTCACATTCTGTCAAACTAACCTCCCTTTTGCATAGATCAGGTCAATATTGAACTCACTTTTTGTTTACTGAGTAAAGTCTAAACTCTTCTTCCTAACATGCAAGTCTTCTCTTCCTTTCCAGGCTTATCTTATATTAATATCCTCTAAGTACTCTATGCTTCAGTCAAACTGAACTATTCAAATGTATCCTGTATTTTTTTTAACATACATACTTTGCAATGATAGTAGGCAGTTGAAATATGTAGTAGTAGTAGTTGTTGTTGTTGTTATACAAATTGTGTAATGCAGACTATAAGTACTAAAGAGGTCACAGGGATATGGTATCTAAATTGTGATGTGAAAGGTGGGTAGGATTTCAATCTGTGGAGTTGTGGAGAAGAGAAGAAATATTCCAGGAACATGGAATTTCTGGGGAATATTGGTGAAAATTAAATCAAGATTTTTTGCAAAAGTCAAAGGGTGTATTATATTAAGCTAGAAGGGTATATTGGACTGAAATCATAGAGGGGTTTGATTGCCATGAAATGAATGCAGCTTGTTCACAGCATGTGAGGAGGCTCTAGAGAAGTTAGAATCAAGGGTGGTCCTTCACATGTTTTAGGAAAATGGAAAGCAGAGCTCCTGGGAGGGGGGTAGTTGGCTAAATCCATTGACAACTGGGTAGGTGTCAATATCTTTGGGGTCAATGGGAGATGTCAAGGTAAAATTCTGTAAGATGGTAGTAAAAACCAGAAATAATTCCATCTGAGCCATGCTTTCCCGAACACATATCCATTTTCCTGAAAGAGACAAATGTAAGGATTTGATATTTGTAGACTTCTAAATCATCTAGACCACTTCTTTGGTCTTAAAGGGATGCCACTAACACTCAGTGGCTTTAGGCAAAAAACTGCATACATTCCTTTCCTCTCTGCTTCTTGACTCCTTTGAAGAGTCAGTTCCTCTTGAATGGAGCAGAAAGACTACTCCAGTATCCTCTCTCTAAATCAATCCCCCTAAGCCAGAGCAAATCCTGCAACTTATGTTTAGAGGAAAGTAGTCATTGCCTTAGGGAGAAAATAATCACTCATTTATAATCTCAAAAACCAAGTTTATGGCTACCCAGAGTAATTACAATGGTGAAAGTTGACAGAAGAATGATCAAAGTGCCCTTTGGGAACCTCCTGTCACCATTTTGAACAGAAAACCACTCTGGAGTCTATCCTGCAACTTCATGACCATCCAGCCACTTGTCTTAACTATTCTTTCCTACCTATAGCCCAAGAATTAGAATGAATTGAGCATGGCATTGGAGACCACAATGTCAGGGACATTGCCAAAATTCATGTCTGCCAGACCTAGACTTGGCTATCACCTCTGTTATCTGATAACCAATGGGTTACCCCAAAAATTGAAGGTAAAAAGACAAGACAGACTACCAGCTATAATTCTGTACCAATAGATCCCCATTAAAATCTACATAACTAGGAAAAGAGGTTTAATACTTATGTGACCTAGTCAGTAGTCACATTTCTATAAAATAGCAAACTCTAAGATTAGACCTTTGGTGACCTTAGCCATAATGGCACCTGAGTAATGGACCTTTAAGATAACCCAATCCCCTTCCTTGGCTTGATTAGATACAAGATTGTACCATATTAACATAAACGCCTAGAAGACTGTATCTGAGAAGTAGCTCCTGGTTGAGAGTGCCTGGGAGGATACGTTTTAATATCAAAGGGGCTTTGGTTGTGGGTCTGGATGCAGAAGAGAATAGTCACTATCTCAGTTCTTGCCTCTTTTTTGGAATAAGCTCAGACAAAAAGCCTGAAACCCAATTGATTGAGTTTAGCTGATGAACCATGGCTCAAGGAGATTAGAAGAATGATGAACTATGTCTCCACCCTATTCCCTGGTTTTAGAACTTGGAAGGACCATAATGGCCACCTAGTCCAGCACAATCTTTTCGCATATAAAGTAACTGAGGCCCAGAGAAATGAAATAATTTGACCAATGTCACATAGGTGACAAACTGGATAAGTGGCAAAACTGGATTGAAACACAGGTCCTCTGAGTTAATAATTCATCTTTGACGCGCATATTTAGATAAACATCTTACCTGCTGAAAAAGGCATGAAATAGTCGCTCTTCTTAAAGTTGCCACTTTCATCCAGGAAGTGACCTGGGTCATACTTGTCCAAATTGGGAAACTCTTCATCATCATACAGAGCCGAAGATAACATTGGTATTATAGTGGTTCCCTGAAATAAACCCATACAAAAAAATAGAAAATAAGACCCAAAGAATGTTAGAGCTGAAAGAGAACTTAGAGCTATCATCTAGTCAAAACTCCTCATTTTTAAGTATGGAAAAAGCCAATATTTTTTTTAAATGCCCATACTGATAGTAAATTAGAAACTCTATGAGAAATGAAACTGAATTTTGACAACTTAGGGGTAGAACCAGTACTGATCAGTAAAAGACAGAAGGAGGCAGATCTCAGGGTAATAAAAGTTAATAAAATAACTTTTGACCATTAGATCTATCAAAGGAGGAAAGAGCTGCCTGGGTGGACAATAAGCGCACCAATTGTGGATAAGTTCAAGCAGATGCTAAATGATCTGGAGAGGTAAAAATGAATTCAGACTTGTGTCAAGATTTTGAAGAATAAAATAATGTCACATAGAAGAATAAGGCAAGCGCTGTTAAACCAATTGGTAGCTCTTCTTGAAGAAGAAGAAATTGGATGCTCTGGGGAAGAAGCATTTGCTTGTACTCTAAAGAATGGTAAGGTTCACAGGTATTATCTGGTAAGATATCCAGGAAGAAGAGAAGAGTACTGGTTGGTGACTCCCTGTGGAAGGATACTGAAACAGTTATTTGCTGACAATGACAAAAATAGATAGATCTGACATTCTCAGAGCACATATCAAAGATATAATTAAGAACCACCCAAGACTTGAAAAAGGGGATGATTATTACCCATCTCTGGTGATTTGCATGGACAAAATAACACTTCTATAAGGAACCGGGAAGTATTTCCAAATGTTTTGACATTTAAGACAACAACAAAAAACTAAAGACCTTAGGAGTAATGAATACAGGTGGTGTGTATTCATTATGGCTGTAATTGGAAGCAAAAGATTCAGAAAAGAAAGGCAGATTTCAGAAGTGGACATCTTGTAAGAGGGTGTTTCAGAATGGGATTTGGATTTCTGGACCACATCTTAATAAAAATATAGGAACGATAGACTCCTACCCAGGAATGATGCATCTAGCAAAGGCTAGAAAGATTATTCTGTTGTTTTCTGGCAAATATAGTCAAAAGGGTTTTTCAATGTTTATCATGTGGCTAAAAAAAAACCAAGTTGAACTAGAGATTTTAAGACAAGGAAGCAAATTTTACCTCAAAGTTTTAACTAGGAGTTAGTAGGATGAAACCCTTAAACAGAATGAAGCTCTGGAAAGAGTGTATCTTATTCAAAAGAAACAGGATAGGAAAAAGAGGGTGGGGTAGTATATATTAAGAAGATATACCCATGTGAGGCTATTTAGGAAGCAAAGGAAAAAAGAATGATGAGAGGCATCTAGATAAAGAGAATTGGAGGCAACACCAAGAGTGACATTGTCATAAGAGTATTTAACAGATCACTTGGACAGAAAGAAGAAATAGACAAGGAACACAGAAGACAGATGATAAAGCCTGTTGGTGAGACATGATGTAGTAGTGGTGGAAGACTCCAATTATTCATTAGGGTCCTTGAGTTTCCTTTCTGTCAAAAACAGAGGTTCATAATTCCCTGAATTTTCTTAATGGCAATTTTATCATGTAAATGTAGCAGAACCAAAAAAGGGAAGTTTTTTTTATTGATCCAGTTCTCACATCTGAGAGGAACTTGGATAACATAGACATGAATATAGATCTGCAGAACCCCTGCGGCACAACATGTTGCAGCTATGCTATCACACTTGGCACACTTTCTGTGCACACTTCTGGGTCATAATGATGGGAATTTTGTGGAAAGTGACCAGTCCATCTTAGAGTTTATAATAGAGGCAATTAAGTGGTCCAATGGACAGAGCACAGGCCTTGGAGTCAGAAAGACCTGATCGATGTCAAATCCTCCCTAGATATGTGACACTGGCCAAATCACTTACCCTCTCTCAGACTCAGTTTCCTCATGTGTAAAATAAGAATAATAATACTGCCTACATTTCAGGGTTGTTATGAGGATAAAGAGAGATAATATCTGTAAAATGCTTCACAATCCTTAATGCTGGCTATTATTATTATCACCAAGAAAGACAAGAGGTAGTTACTGAAAACACAAAGAAATACAGTTCTGATGATGGAAGAAAAAAGAACATTCTTTAAAGATACCAATGTGGATAAGGTGGTGGTGCAATGGAGAGGTTGCAAGACCTGAAGTCAGGAAGACCTTAGTACAAATCCTGACTTGGACACTTACCAGTTGCATAATCCCAGGAAAGCCAGGTGTTCTCTCTAAGATTTAGTTTCTTCACCTGTAAAATGGAGATAATAATGGCATCTGCTCCTACAGAGTTATAAAAATTAAATGAGATAACCTATGTAAAGCAAACCTCAAAGTGCTTTATAAACAATAGTTATTATTATTATTAAAAATTCAACTTGGATTTTTCAAAGACAAGGATGAGTAAAAGAAGCATGTCACAGTTCCATAAGGATTACAGAAGTGGTAAAGCCCAGAATGAACAGAGGCTGGTGAGGCTAACAAAGGGCAACAAGAAGGGGTTTTTTAAAACTATATTGTAGAAAAGAGGAGGATTAAAGAAAGGATAACCCCACAACTCAGAGGGTTATAGGATGAGGATGACAAGTGACAAGAGAAGACACAGAACTTCTCAATTTTTCTTTTCCTTCTGTTTTTTTTCTGTCCAATGGAATTACCTTTCAATTGAGAAGGATGGAATAAACAAATAAATACGGCTAATAGATATTGAATACCACAGAGAAGTAAGGAGAAAATAAGAAAGCACCTAGACACCTGAGCAAGAAAAATAAAGTGAAAGAAGTACACTTCAATTTGCACTCAGACTCTGGAATATATTTCTAAAGAGATCATTAATCTAGATAAGGAAGGAATAAGGAAAAGACTCTAGATAAGGAGGTATGATTATTTATGATCATGATTATTTCCCTTTTTTGTGGGTGTTGATAAACTGGTAGGTAGATCAGGAGAATGCGACAGATAGTGTTTCCTTAGATTTTAGTAAAACTTTTGATAAAGATTTTCATGTTCTTCCTCTGAAAATGATGGGAATATCAGGTTAGACTATCATACAATTAGGTGGATTTAAAACTGATTGACTGACCATATACAAAGGGTAATTATTGAAGGTTCAAAGGCAGCTTGGAAGTAGGTACCGCTGTACTCTGAGCTCCTCAGCTCACAAATGAGGATTGTATTACTTCTGAGTCATATCTTAGGAAGACACTGAAGATCTGGAGGCGAATCAAGGGAGGGCAACCAGGATAGTAAGAATAACAAGTCCTTGCCATGTGAGGATGGGTTGAAAGAAATGGAGATATTTAGACAAGAGAGCAGAAGACATGATAGAACAGGAGAATAATAGCGGATTTCAAGTGCAGTATGGTCTGTTACTAGAAAGAGAGAATAACTTTGTCCTATCTTATTCCAGACGACAAAACCAAGAGCAATAGGTTAAAGTTACAAAATTGCAAATGAAGGCTTAATGTAAGAAAAAAATTCCCTCAAATTAAGACTGTAAGATTGAATGGAATGCCACAGCATTCCATTGAGTGGTTCCCCCTCAATGAAAGTCTTTAAGCAAAGATTGGATGACAATAAGGAGAGCACCCTGCAGATGGAATTCTTTTTCAGATTGGGGATGGACAGTATGACCACTGAAATCCCTTCAGATTCTGAAATTCTGTGACCACTTCTCAGGAATGAGGTTACTCTGAGGTTCCGTCTTACTCTAAGATTCTACAATTCAATGGGAGAGAGTATAGAACCCCTGTCATGCTGACTAAATTATGTATAGTATTACCCTTTATCCCACCTGTTATCTCAGGGTATTTCAGGAGAATCAGAAGTCCATATCTCAGGGCAGTGCTTGTTATCTCTGTTCCTGCTGCAAATAGATCAGCAACGGTACAGACCAAGTTTTCAATTGTAAATTTAGACTGTGGTTGTTGCTTTTCCTAGGAATGATTTGGTAAGATTAATTGAAAAGTAAGTGAGGCAGCAGGGCACATTGGAAAGCATGATGGATTTGGAGGCAGAGGACTTTGGTTTGAATCCCAGTTCTGATTTTTTTTAATTTTTTGTTGGGAAGCAATCACGGTTAAGTGACTTGCCCAGTGACCCTGGTCACATAGCCAGTAAGTATCTGAGATCAGATTTGAACTCAGATCTTCTTAACTTCAGGGCCAGTGCTCTATCCACTGTGCCACCAAGTTGCCCCCACCCCTCAATCCTCCCAACTCCGGCTCTGATCTTGACCTTGGGCAAGTCATTTAACCTTTTTACGTTTCAGTTTCCTCATCTGTAAAATGAGGGCGTTGGATTCAATGACCTCCAAGATCCCTTGCAGTTTCAAATCTATGATCCAATAAATGAATTAAATTTGAGCAACACAATCCAAAGTGGAACAAGAAGCTGGCTATTATCAAGGCAGCCTGACCAGTGTAGATATTACATAAGGGAGAGAGACAGCGTTGAGAAAGAGACAGAGACAGAGAGACAGAGAGAGGAGGAGGAGCTAGACCTGCAATTTCATTTGTACAGGCAATTTCCAGGCAAAAAAATTCTCTCTCCCAATGCAAGTCTGCACTTCCTCTGAAAAACTTAGAATCTCAAGAGAGTTGCCTAGCTCTAGGGCACTCTAGGGTTAAGTGACTTGCCCAGGATCACATAGATGTTTTGTGTCAGAGAGGGGATTTGAATTCAGTTTTGCCTGGCTCTGAGGCCAGCTCTTTATCTACCACATGGGGGGGCGGGGCGTCAACCTCTCAGCCCTCAAGCCACAAGCAACCAGCAAAACTGTATTTGGTCCAAACCAGATTAATTTGTGGTTGGGAAATGTTTAGCAAAATAAATAAAGATACAATACAACATAGAGAATGTTAATTTGTAGGTTTTCTAAGTCACTATGTGGCCCACTGGGATCCATTTCTTTTCATGTTTGACACAACTGTACTGTATCATGCTGTCTTTCAAGATATCTATATCTGTATTGTATATTGCAATCATATCTGTGGATATACACAAGCAGCTAGGTGGTGCAATGGGTTGAGTGCTGGATGTAGAGTCAGGAAAACTTATCTTCCTGCATCCATATCTGGCCTCAGACGCTTACTGGCTGTGTGACCCTGGACAAGTCACATAACCCTGTTTGCATCAGTTTCCTCATCTGTAGAAAGAGAACCCAAAATGGAATCATGAAGAGTCAGATGCAACTGAAATAACTAAACAACAAATACACGAGCACTATATAAACATAAGCTATTGTATTTTCCTCCTGATTTACTAAGCTAATACATCCTGTTACTCTATATGAGTTTAGTGAGATAAACAGGATTTATTAGTTTAGCAAATGAGGAAGGAACAATTAACAACTTATACATATATATATATATGTATATAAAACAATTTATACGAAAGGGGAAGGTGTATATTTTCCCATTTTATCCTCATCAAAAACACTGTGATATAGGTAGTGCATTATTATTGTCATTTTATTAATGAAGAAATTGAGAAGTTAAATCCTTTGCCCTTGATCATGAGATGTTGGTATTGAGGAAAAGTCATCACTGAGCTCAGAAACTTAATACATAAGAAATACCCCATGGACTAAAAATAAGAAACATAAAAATACCACACAGACGCTAGGGAACATAATTCAAATTCAAGTGAACCAAAGTCTACTCGGTTGTGGGTAGGTGGTCAGGGGGTGATCGGGGGGAAAAGCATATGGCCTTCTTAAGATTCTCACACATGAAACAAGAGAGCATTACAAGAGACTATTTAATTGTTCTAAAAATCTCTTGCTCTGATCTACATACTTGTCCTCTGCCACATTCTCTCATCCACCAATGGGGTGGGAATCTGTGGGAGAACGTACTCTTATGTGCATAGGCTGAGGAAGGTAGAATTTTCCTTGTCAGTTACGTTACTATATTGTTTAATTAAATGTTTTTGAATTAATGTGTTTTCTGGTTGTCTGGTAAGAAAACCACAAGTGGTGACCTCAGAGCACTCTACATTGCTGTAAGTGGGTCATTGATAGATTTCAGGATGTCCATCAGCATATCTTTTACCTTCTCCCACATTTCTGGTACTTTCAGAGCTTCATTTACTCCATGTGAATTACATTAGGATATTGATTTGTTCTAGTTTTGTTTCTAATTTCATTGATTTTTTTCCCCTTACGTAACTTCTCAATGATTTTTCTTCCCTTTGGTTTTGCTCTTTGTTGTTTGTGGATGGGATGGAAAGTGAGTAGCCTCTAACTCCACTATCTTGACCATAAAACCCACCATACTCGCCCCAAGTACTTACCACAGCAGCCCCTCCATTCCAATCAGGCTGCTCAGATTAAAGTTCCCTATACCCCGCTGTCTTTGTAGAGTCCTGAAATTCCCTGCCCAGTCTTCACTGCCTAGCTCTAGAACCTCTTTCAAGACCCACATCAAAACCTAATACTACCAGAAGGAAGCCTTATGTTAACCCTCCCAAAATATTATATTTCTTGCTAATTCCAAATTCCTTCATCACTTCAATCTTCAATTTGTAATCTATTTGGGCTTTCCTTACACATTCCTGATAATTATTTTCTTGTCCTTACATGGGCTTCCTTCTTTCTGTTGGGTTAGAAATTCCATTAGGACTTGGACCCTGTTGTCTCATTCTTCTTTCTGCCCCATATAGTGCTCTGGTCATATTATGATTAAAATATGATTATTTACTGCTCTATGTTTGTGAATGTGAGTGTCAGGTTCTAATACACAAGGAATTTCACGTATAAGAACCGAGATTCAGACCTACTTCTCACACTCTACCTGCTCCATTTTCATCAGGAAACAGTCAATAAAGTCCTGAGGATTGCTGGGGTCCAGTGTCTTTTGGTGTTCCTTCACTTCTTCCAAATAAATTCTTGTAGTAAGTGAACATTTTTAATTGCTTTGTGATGAGATCCAGGGAGATAATGTACTAAAGAGGGAAAGAATTGTAGACCTAAAAAAAATTTTATATCATACTTTATTAGAAAGAGAAAATAATTCTCTACTCTAGCATTTGGATAATGTTCAGAAGAGGACTGAATAAGGGTGGGACAAATGCCCTTTGCAAAATAGTGACTTTTCTCATCTGTTCTTATACTAACTCCCTAAAATATTTTAGCATTCTGTTCTTAGTTGTCTGAGACTATGTTGGCCTTCACTCTCAAATATTACTTCTTAAAGAAAAGTTCTCATCCTTTCTTGTTATGAGGCCTTCTAAGAGTGACTGTGGACACTGGAGTGAAAGTATTGCTGTTCCCCAGGCACTTGGGTTTAAAGGTCCTGGGCTGTTTCCATCAGGGTCAGAGCGGAGATGGTGGTCAAGGTGGTGGTTATATTAAAGAAGCCCAAGGACAAAGTCTTGGAGATATTCACCCTTAGGGGCTTGAAGATGGATAGTGATCCAGCAAAAAAATATAGAGAAGCAAAAATCAGGCACAAAGAAGAACCATTGGAGAGCAGCATGATAGAGGCAAAGGAGAAGAGTGTATCAATCAGCCAATCCACCAGTAGTCACTAGGCTCTTACTAGGCTCTGTGCTAAGCACCACGGGTACACAGACAAAAGTGAAACAGCCCCTGCCCTCAGAGAGCTTACATTATAATGGGGGAGACAACATCTACCCAGAGGAGTGACAAAAGTCCCAGATTCCAACGTGGTGGGGTAATGTTGTTCCCAATTTATTCCTATATTATTCCTGGCGAAATACACTAGAGTAGGAGAGCACATACAGCTAATGATGAACAATGTCTGACAGTACCGTACTATTGCCCAATTCCTGCCACCCAACACATACACACACACACACACAAACAGTACACATAGGTTTTTGCTTCAGATGGTTTAAAAAGTAGTTTTCCCATAGAATTCATGGTATCAGCACCATTTATTCCCTCCTCCAGTGCCCTGTGGCCCACCTACATTTCAAATTTCATAGAAGGAAGACAATCCCTCTGCTAGGTAGCTTAGATGGGGGAGGAGAAGGAAGCATGAAAGGAAAGAACTTCCAAGAGATGCTGCTGAGTCAGCTCATTGACTTCCTAGCAATGTTCTCAGCCTACTTCCACTCCTCCTGCTAGTCAGCAAAATATCAAGAAAATCCCTGGACTCCCCCAAATGATCCCAAAGCAATGCATTTTCCTCCTGGAGTTGTTGACCAAAGGTAACTAAACCAGTGCTGCTAGGTTCTTGTGAGCTCTGCTCCATCTGAAAAGGAATAAAAAAATATAAAGTCATCCCTCTCCATGTTCCTCACCATTCTGCCTCCTTTCAAGAATAGCATGAATTCCTTAGCAGAGCTGCACTGCCTCTCATCTCTTCTCTCAGCTGTCTTGACTCTTCAGGGGTTCTAGGAATGACCACACAGCTATGGGCATATCCCCAGCATGGGCCCAAAAGTACAAACATGGTGGTTTCAGACTACAGTGAATTCCTTGGACCAATCTGTCTGTGTAAGTTACTAGGGTTGGGATGGATTTTTGTAAGGTCAGTGGTAACAAAGGAAAGAAACACCAACCTTTTGTTCTCATAAACTCCTCCACAAGGTGCTTCACCTCTTCTTGGACTCGCTCTTCAACGCTCCTCTTCCCCATCCCAAAATTCCTCAGGGTCATGAGGGAGAAGCGGCGGGTTTGCTTCCATCTCTCTCCATTGCTTATGATAAGGCCTAGAAAAGGGAGCAGGAAGAAGAGAAACCTTAGACACCAAATTTCCTTACAGACAATGTCAAAAAGTCCATGCCTAAGGGCCCTTGACCCACACCCCTTGTTCTAGGAGAATAGAAGTGGGGAAGGTGTCAGTTTGCTTTCTCTTTTATCAATAGTTTTCTCTTTCATCCAACACATCATTCTCCTTTCATCACAGTCATAAACACATCCCACAATCCCCCTCAATACACCCACATCCCCCTCCTAGAAATTAATTGGCCACGAAGAGACGTCAGAATAAATACATATTTTTGAGACCTTGAATGGTTGTAGAGTAAGCTAGTTTGTACTTCTCCATTTTTTGACCCAAGGAATCTAAAGGATTATGATGTCTTGACATCTTAGCCTTTCTACTTCACACAAGGACCAAAGAATGAGTCTCTGTTTCTTATCTTTTTGTGTGTTACTCGGTGGATCAGTAGTGGATCTGGAGTCAGGAAGACTCAGCTTCATAAGTTCAAATCTAGCCTCAGATATTTTCTATTTATGTGACACTGGGCAAGTCACTTAACCTGATCTGCCTTAGCTCTTCATCTATAAAATTATTTGGACAAGGAAATGGCAAACTACTCCAGTATCTTAGTCAAGAAAATCCCATATTGGGTCATGGAGAGTTGGATAAAACTGAAATGACTGAAAAACAAGAGGTACACCCAATAATAATAGAAAGTTACATAAGCTACGTGTCAATCCCTATATCAGATGACTTTTCTTAGCTTTCTTTTTTTCCCTAAGGAGAGGTACTGTGTAGGATTGCTGTTTATGGAGAAATGATCATTGAGTCAAAAAAATATAACAATTATACAAAGAATTGTAGTTAATTTGAGCGATGGAAAAGGTGTACCCATACCTTTATGGTACACACATGATACACACATACTAAAGCTTCACATGGCATAACCTTCTTTCCCTAAATATATCACACCTTCCTACTTTCAGATATCACCCTCTGTTTCTAGACATAGGATGGGGACTGCACCTAACTACCCTTCTATTGAGAACTATACTTTTGCCCGTAATCTTATTTCCACAGGACCTTTATCAGGATCAAATTCTTCACCCTCTGCTTCAAGATCCTTCCTAAGGGAACCCCAGAAGAAGAAAGTGACTGATATTCCTTGGGATGGATTTTAATTCATGTTGGTTTCACAAAACACTTCTCTGAAAAAATGGAAGCTAACGCCATGAGGCCTCATAGGATCTGCTGCAAAGTTTAGATTCCCAGCAAAGTGCTTCTGCTCACTTTCATTGATGCCGATCTGACGAATCACATTCACTAACACGTACTCTTGATGTCATAACAAAACTTACTGTGCTGCTTAAGTAGCTCCTTCTCTGCCTCAGAATCCCCTTAAAAATGAAAAAGAAAGAAAGAAAAGCAGCTCTCCTTCGGTGCATGTGAAGAGCTGAAGGAAGGGCCTGGCAAAACACTGCTTGGGAAAATTTAACCTTTCGCCATTGTTCTGTATCTGATTTCACTGAATCATAAGCTGTTGTAGTGAAGGGATCTTAGAAATGGTCCAGTCCTCTCCTCTCGTTTTATACATGAAGAATCTGAGAAAGATTAAGTGACTCACCTAAAGTCAGGAATGGTTACGTCTCAGACCAAGCCTAGGACTCAGGAATCCTGACCAAAATCCTGAATTCTTTCCACCCAGATCATGAAATGAAAGGAAAATGAAAGGATAAACATTACCCTTATTGCTCCCATTTCTTTACTTTCTACAGAAATCTCAAGCTCATTACATCCAAAATTGAATTCTCTGTCTGCCTCACCCAAACCACCCCTTCTTCTGTCTTTCCCTATTTTTGTTCAGGGAACCACCACCCTTCCAGTCACACAGGTTCACAACCTCAGTGGGATCCTTGATTCCTAACTCTTCCCTTACCCTCACATCTAACTAGTTGCCTAATCATTCATCAGTTACCTTTCTTTCTTCTTATTATTCTTTTTTTTAATGAGGCAATTAGAGCTAAATAACTTGTCCAAGGTCACACAGCTAGTAAGCTTCAAATCTCCGAGACCAGAATTGAACTTAGGTTGTCCTAACTCCAGGACCAGTGCTCTATCCACTGTACCACCTAACTGCCCCTACACAGCTTTCACAACTGCTCCCTTCTCTTCACCCATGTATCCCCCTCTCTAGCCCATGTCTCCATCACTATTTTGCCTGGAATATTGCAATATTCCTGTCTCCAGTCTATTCTCTCCAATTCAACCTTCACCTAGCTACCAGAGTGACCGGACTGATCAGCCACAGTCAGACACACTGTACCTTGACCCTGACGTAGTGGCATCATTTTGGTCCTCTTCCAGCATGAAAGACAACAACCAAAGACTATTTCAAAAAGTATAGATACCTTTCTTTCATATAGATTCTGATCCACATTGGCTATACTACACCTTGATGGGTCTTCAAAGGCTCAATATTTTAGATGATCATTATCCTTGCAGACTGAAGTAATTTTGATTTACCTGTTACTGGTGGCAGGTAGCAAATCCTTGACCAGCAGCTTTGTGACAAATTTTCCAACCTTGTACATCTGTTGGCTGCCACCCTCCCTTTTCTGCTATGCCCAACAAGAAGTACATGGCAAGACAAAAGTCTCGATGTCCTACACAGTGTGGAGTCTTGTCTCAGTTATTAACTTTCTTGCCACTCTTAAGAGAAGTTGATTAGTGAACACTTAGAAAGGGTGGTCACTAAGAGTCAGCATGGGTTCATCAAGACTAGGTCTTGCTAGCCTAAGCTAATTTCCTTTTGTTTTTTATAGTATTATCAAACGACTAGATCTAGGCAATACCTTGAAGAGTAGACACAGATTTCAGCAAGGCATCTGACAATGTCTCTTATGACATGTTCATAGAGAATATAGAGAAGACACTGGTCAGACTGCCAGGAGACATGATCCTAGGAATTCCAAGCTACATAAAGTTGTGGTCATTGTCCAGTAGGAGGACACTAATGTAGGTACCAGACTGCTGAGCACTGGATCTCTGAACAGCAAGGAGAAATTCCAATCAAGTAGAAAATGAACTAGAGCAATGGATCTTGGAAGGTAAAAGTCACAGCTGAGGGGTGAATGATTAGAGCAAATTGTAAAGGCTAGACAGACGGGAGAAGGAGATCTCCCTTCTCACTCCAGGACTCTTCCAACCCAGAATCATTCTCTTTCTTTCTTTCTCTCTTCCTTCCTTCTTTCCATGCATCTTTTCTCTCTCTCCTCTTTTCTTCCTTCCTTTCTTCCTCTCTCTTCCTTCCTTTCTCTTTGTTCTTTCCTTTCTCTCTTTCTTCCTTCTTTTCCTTCTTTCCTTTTCTCTTTCTTTCTGTCTTTCTGTCTCTGTCTTTCTCAGTGTGTCTCTGTCTCTATTTGTTTGTCTGTCTCTCTCTTTGTCTTTTTATTTTTGCCTTACTCTCTTTCTTCCTACTTGAACTGACTATAACATATAGTATGAATCTATGCAGCTACTGCCCTGGACAAAAGACGAATATCTTCCATATCACATATTTACATCCTCCCCAACATGCCACTCCTTTGGGGGTTTTGGTTTAAAAATGGGTCTATTTCCACCAGTTTCTTGGAAGACTATTCTTTTCTTGTCTTTCTCTTCTTGCTCTGCAACAAACAGAAACTTACCTAATCCATTCCTAGTGACTTCCAAAATTGGAATATGTCCTCTGTCAGAAAACTTGTCCCCATAATCAATCAGGGCTTTTTTCACTGCCTTGTACCCCTGTAACACGACAACACGCTCAACACCCAATTGCAGAGTGAACACTGGGCCACATTCTTTTGCTAGCTGTGAAAAGAGATGTGAGCAGTAGTGAGAGGGTTCTCATTGAATTGAGTGGTAAACAGGTAGGCTTACTGTTGTTGATCTTAATTGGAGAAGTTCTCAATCCATTATCAGCTCCTTCAAAACATTTCTGACATTTATTACAGAGAGGATGATGCAACCCACATATTCAACACAAGTCATAGATAGCTCAAAAGACTAAAAGTTTATTCTGTGCCTTGGGCTAGCAACCAAAAGACTAGCTAATGAGGCACAGTTTATGACCTTGATGCAATATCTCCAACCTTCTGGAGAGGTTGAGCTTATATTTCATAGCTAGGTGCCATCGTGGATACAGTACTGGTCCTGAAATCAAAAAGACCTTACTTAAAATCCAGTTTCAGATACTTAATAGCTATGTGACCCCAGGCAGGTCACTTAACTTCTGTCTGCCTCAGTTTCCTCATCTGTAAAATGAGGGTAATAATAACACCTAATTCTAAGGGTTCTTGTGAGAATAGTAAGATAATATTTGTAAAACATTCGGCAAACCTTAAATCACTATAAAGATGCTATTATTATTATTATTATTCATCTAAAACTTTGAGAATAGCAGAGTTGGAAAATAGGAAAAATGCTGTGAGTGACATTTTGAGGCAGAAAAGTGTCTTCATTCCAACAGAAATCCTAGAAATCAGTATCATTGGATCACAGGTACAGATCCAGAAGTGACCTTAGAGATCATTTAAACCATATCTTCCTAACCCCATTATATTCATGGACTCTTTTAATAGTCTGGTGAAGCCTATGTACTCCTCTGAATGATATTTTTAGGACAAAATGCATAGGATTACAAAGGAAATTACTTGTATTAGAATAAAATAAAGATGTAATTTTTCCCATCCAAACTCACAGAACCTGTGAAATATATCTACAGATTCACTGGGAGTTTATGGTCCCAAAGATAAGCACTCCTCTTATAAACCAATCATATAATTTTACAGATGAGGACACTGAGGCCCCAAAGATCAGAGTATGTCTGGGAAGGATATGGTAAAGATATCAGTTTGGCAATCTACCAAGGTCAAAATGAGAACATATTTTGGTTTTCACATGTTAACCTCACTTAATCTTTTCTCACAACCCTATGAGGCAGATAGGACCCTTATTGATAATGTCCTCATGCAGACCTAGGAAACTGAAGTCCAGAGAGGTCACCATTACTTACCCAAGGCACAAAGCTAATAAATGTCAGAATCTGGACTTGAACCCAGGCTTTTCTAATTCCACATTCAATGCCTTTTCTACTACCCTAGGCTACCTTTCAAAGGTATTGAGATATACAGGTCTGAGTTCAGAACTTGCTGTTTCCTCTTGAGACCAGGCTTGCTTTCAGCCAGGCACACTTAAGATTGCATGTAAGGACTAAGGCTCCACACAAAGGCTGCATGAATGCTCCGGTGAAGGAATGTGCAAGGAAAACTTTCTCCACTCTGATCCAACAAAGATTGGAGGTCCCCACCTGTTTGGAGGACCTACTCATTCCTCAGGCAGCAGAAATAATCAGGCACATCAAATACTCCCTTTCTTCCTATGATGGACAGTGAACATTTTAAATGGGACTGATGGCATTTTCTCCTAGAACTTTGCAGTCCCATGGTGAGTAGCAATAGCAGAAGATAGCATTTTGTAGAATGCATCTCATCCATATCTACAGGAACTTAATAGCACCCAGCTAGTGCTGAGGAAGTGGGCCCTGATGGCCACTATAGCGAATCAAAATATGGTCTAGAAAACCTACAAGGCACCTACCTCCCTACTCTAACATGCTATACTTATTAGAATAAGCTGCTTGAAGACAGTCTCCCAAAACAAATTGACTGCTGCTAGAGTCAGGAATGAAACCAACAGAAGAGAGAGATGTTTACTTATCATGGAAAGAGATTCAGGGATATTCTTAAGGTCCACCTGTAGTATATTGCCAATAATGGGAAGAGGAACAGGACCAGTGTAAGCTTTCCTCTTCCAAAGCCCTTTTTCCATGACAAAATGATAAGCAGATATGAGATACAGAGCAGAAAGCCAAGAGCAATGACCACAGATGGATTCATCGACAGTCTTCCTTACTACTAATGCAATGGAAGGTTTATTCTCCAAAGCTGGGGAGGACTGCAAACAGATGTACTTTTTACCTGCCAATAAGATTAAAAGAACCCCAGCCTTGTTCTATAGTAGTGTATTTTAAAGTATGAGGAGCCCTTAAATTTGTTCTTTAAAGTTTTACTGATTCATTTTGCTCCTTATATACCACAATTATTTCCCAATATGGCCCTGCCTCACCTTACAATCAATACTTTTAACAAACATTAAACAAAACCAATGGTTCTAGGACTTAGACAGCATATGTCACATACCATAGTACCTTACCACTCTGCTGAAAAAGCGTTTCTTAATCTGTTCCAAGATTGAGGCCACTTTTATAACATTAAAAACTTCATTGACCCATCTTTGTTTGTCTTTCATTCTTGAAGAGGACCATGACATTAGGGATGGGATGCCGTGACTTCAAGTGAAGCAGATTTAAATGAGGGAGGACTGGGCAAGGTCACCAGCCTCACTTTCTCCTCTGGAGTCATCTGGGTCCACTGGCAAGATATAGATCAAGACAATTGGAGATGACCCTAAATGCAATGGGAGACTTTAGCCTTTTTAAGCTGAGGTCTTTTCCAGGTCTCATGGAAATGACTTGTAGAACCCATTAAGCATTTATTCAAGAAAATTTGAATTGTTGGGGAGGAAGAGGGTAATTGTGGTTGCTTTTTTGGTACAATCTCTCGTATTTACTGTGAACACCACTGAGGCATTTCATGTCCACCTTAATTTTTAAACAGATGCCAGCAGACCCTGAAAAACCCAGAATGAATAATTAATTTTTATAGGATCAGAGCAGGCATGGAGTAACAGTGTGGACCATGTCAGGAGTTCATTGTACCTGTATATAATGTGTATGAGAGACAGATCTGTGATCTCAAAGGCCAGGCCACATGCCACTCCTGAATATCTGCAAAATACAAAGCTCACTATGTTAATGTTCTTCTTGACTATTTCTGCTTTACAAATGAAACGCAGTAAGATTTCAATCTCCCTCAATCTGAACACGCAAGGAAATCATGACAGCCGAGAAACGGTACTATGGTTTAAAACTTTTAAAATTCCCCATCAAAGTTAATATAAAACATTATTTCCTGTTCATCTTTATCTGATATTTTTCCCAAAATATCCAGCCATCACCAACTCTAGCCACATCCCCAGATACATCTGGAGATAGGCTTCATTGACCTACACATTATACTTTTACTAATAGTATTCATTAAAAACACGTAATTACAAAAGAGCTTTTAAGTTTAAGCATTGCTTTTAAGTTAATTTGCACTTTAAAAATTAAACTTGACTACAGTTTTGAAAAATAACATATACATGTATAAAACAATATTCTTCCATTCTACAGTGCTTATTTTGCTACAACAAACTTTTTTATTAAATGACAGTGCTTGGGGTACGTTTTAATTCATGGTCTACTTGCAATTACCCCATGATGTACAGTTTGGGAAACAATGATCTAGAGTAAATTTTCAATGGAGACCATAACTGATTATAATAACTATCCTTCCCTGAGAAAAATGGTCCCTCAGTTCAAGGATCATTTTTTTGAATGGGGAAAGCTTCTCTTTTTTTAATACACACTGGCTTTAAAAGGAGCTAGCTTGAAATAATAGCCAAGACTCAAATAGTAGCCAAGTCTCAAAATTCTCCTTAATTCTCCTTAATCAGTTTAATGCTGAATCATTAAATGGTGACAGAATGTAGTTATCAAGTGCCTATTGCATACAGAGAGAGTAACACTGGCCATTTCTGCAGGTTATAGGCAGGAATGTGCTGATATATGCTGATAAAATGTCCAAAATGTCCAGGAAAAAATGTATATATAACACACTTTAAGTTTCAGGCACATTATTAACATTTCTCCTTCACTTTCTTAAGTCTAGACAATCAGCAACAAAACAACCATTCACCCCTTATGTGTAACATTTGCAATAAAGGCTCACACTGGAAATTTAAGAATCAGATCTCAGGAGAGGGTACAAGCTGGATCCAGTATTTGTTCAGTCTTTTCAGTTGTTTCCGATTCTTTGTGGCCCCGTGTCAAGATTTCTTGGCAAAGATACTGGAGTAGTTTTCTATTTTCTTCTCCAGCTCATTTTACAGATGAGGAAACTGAGGCTAATAGGATTAAGTGATTTGCCCAGGGTCACACTAGTAAGTGTCTGAGGCCGAATTTAAACTCAGATCTTCCTAACACCAGATCCAATGCCCTATTAACTCTGAATTTATTCTCTGATATTTTATAAGAAATTTCATAAGGAACACCAGAATGGTAGACAGGAAGTAGAGACCACACCAAACAGGCACAGGGAAAGAAGACACCTGCTCTGGACTAGCCTTAACTCAAACCAGTAGAAGAGTTCAGCATAAGGACTAGATTGCAATGAGACACTTGCAGGCCATAAAATATTTAACAAAGACTTTGACTCAAACATAAAAACAAATAAAAGGATACAATATTGATTCAAATGTGCAAGGGACCCCTTCCACTTCCGGGTAAATCACAGCAGCAATGCCCAATGAGAAAGGTCTATTGACTTTCATATCAGTGAGAGTTCTGTGAAGCCTATGATGCCTCCTAGGCTAGGCTTTCTCTGGCAGCCAGAAAGTCATACCAATGATTCAGGCCCTGGTCCTCTAGATCTATCAAGTCCTAAAGAGAGCTTCCTGGTTCCTTTAAAGAGAAACTAGCCCCAAAGAAACAGAACTGTCCCCATGAGAGTCTTTTCTACGAATTTCTAATTCCAACTCGATAGTCAAAAAAAAAAGGACATGGTAAATAAACTAGAAACAGTCAGAATACATGCTCATCCTCCAAAGTAGAAAATGGGATCTCCACTCCGCCTAGAAGCAGGCTCACCAAACACCCACATGCTCTCAGGACTAGGCCCATTCCGACCAATCCCCTATTAAACCTTCCCTGCACCTCCTCACCCCCATTAAAAAATTCTACTGTCCTCAAATAATTAGCCATGGGCTGTTCTGAACAAATTGCCCATGTCTTCAATCCAGAACTGTTTCCTAGGATCTCGGGGAAGCATAAATACTCTTTCTTGAATGCTTTCTTCTAGTGCTATAAAAGAGTCTCAAAACAGTCAACGTGGCCCTGATCTTAAACAGTCCTACATGTTTTATGGAGAAGTTACAATTGCCACAAATGCAGTTATATAGATTCAATAAACAAAAAAAATTACAAGGCTTATCTATGTGCTGAAAAGGGCCTTGCCCACCCCAAAGTAAAATAAAGTAAAAAGAAGAAAATTCTTATTTTAGAACGAAACCTTGTAAGTACAGAGCTTCCCAGATCATTCATCTCTACCTAAAGGGATATTTAGGGTGGGGGGTAGACTGGTGGCCGCCTCCTCATTCTCAGACTTGGTATTTATAAATCATCTCTGGGTTCTACAGAGCTGTGCCACTTCACCCTCTCCCTCTTCTGCAAAAATGTCCATCCCTTCCTCCTCTGAGGTCAGACTCACAGAATCAGTTTAATTTTATAAAATTCAGCAACATAGTAGAGCAACTCAAATTTTCTCCAGGAATCCCCAAAATACCTAAGGAATCTAATCAACATCACTAGGTACACCATTACACAGAGAGAACACCAAAATTTTCTTTGTCTCTGAAGCATCATAGGACACTTACCATTTTCTCCTGGGATCCCTGCCACAGCAAGAGTAATCTAAGACAGGCAGTCTCAGTTTCAGAAGAACAAGGTGAGCTATATCTCCAGAAAGTATGAAACCACCAAGAAAGGAAATTTGAGGCTGATTACTTGGGATTTTTAGGTCAGCATGGTAACTTTATCCTATATATTTTCACTCTTTAAGGCTCTCACAATAAGGCAAGAAGTCTAGGTCTGTTTTTAATGGCAGAAGGAGAATACGAACATTGAGCAGGTAGGCTCCATGCTTCAGGGTAACAATATCAATACTTATAAATGATTCATAAATACAATAAGTATCAGTACTTACACAAAAAAATAGTACAAAAAAACTGTTCTGAGATAATGAAATATTGGCTGTACAATTACAGTGTAAAATGAAAAAGAAAAGATTCTTAAAGGAAAAGTTAAGTGAGTTACAGGACAAAATAGTAAAAATATACTAGTGGGGTGCCTCAAATTTCCCCTCTCAAAACTAGATAAATCGAACCAAAAAAATTAACAAGAAATAAGTTAAGTAGATGAATAGAATTTTAGAAATGTTAGATATGATAAACCTCTGGAGAAAACAGAATGGGAATAGAAAGGAGTATACCTCTTTCTCAGCTTCACATGGCACCATCACAAAAATTGACTGTTTATTAGAGCATAAAAACTTCACAACCAAGAACAGAAAAGTAGAAATATAAAATTAATTTCTTTCAGATCATAATGCAATAAAAATTATATTCAATAAAGGACCATGTATAAATAGATTTACAATTAATTAAAGACTAAACAATATAATCTTAATGAATGAGTGGGTCAAAGAACAAATCATAGAGACAATAAATAATTTCATAAAAGAGAATGACAATGAGACAACATAGAAAAAATTTATGGGACACAGCCAAAGCAGTACTTAGGGGAATTTCTATGTCTCCAAACAGATCAGTAAAATAGGAGGGGGAAAAGCAGATCCATGAGTTGGGCATGCAATTAAAAAAACTAAAAAAAGAACAAATTCTAAATCCCTGATTAAAGACCAAATGGGAAATCCTGAAAATCAAAGGAGAGATTAATAAAAATGGAAGTACAAAAACCATTGAACAAATAAACAAAACTAGGAGCTGGTCTTATGAGGTGAGAATGATAAGATAGACAAACCATTGATTACCTTGATTTTAAAAAAATGAAAGAAGAAAACCAAATTACCAGTATCAAAAATGAGAAGGGAGAATTCATCACTAATGACGATAAAATTATAGCAATTGTTAGGAGCTATTTTCCCAATTACATGCCTACAAATTTAGCAATCTAAGTGAAATAGATGAATTTTTACAAAAATGTAAATTGCCAGATTAATAAAAGAGGAAATAGAATGCTTAAATAAACCTTTCTTAGAAAAAGGAATTGAACAATCTATCAATAATCTCCCTAAGAAAAAAATCTCTAGGACCAGATGGATTCACAAATGAATTCTACCAACCTTTAAAGAACAATTAATTCTAATACTATATAAACTATTTTGGGGAAAAAGGCAAAGAGTCCTACCAAATTCTTTTTACAGCACAAATATTGTACTGATACCTAAACTAGGAAGAGGAAAACAGACAAAGAAAACTATAGATTATTTCTCTAATGAATATTGAAGCAAAAAATGTAAATAAAACATTAACAAGGAGATTACAGCAAACTATGACTAGGTGGGTTTTATACCAGGAATGCAAAAATGGTTCAATATAGGAAACTTATCAACATAATCAACTATATCAATAACAAAAAAACAAAAATTATATGATTATCTCAATAGATGTAAAAAATGCTTTTGACAAAATACAACAACCATTCCTATTAAAAACACTAGAAAGCATAGGAATAAATGGAGCTTTCCTTAAAATTATAAATAGTATCTACCTAAAACAATCAGCAAGCATTATCTGTAATGGGGATAAACTAAAAACTTTATCAGTAAGATCAAGGGTAAAGCAAGGATGTCACTGTTATTCAATATTTTACTAGAAATGCTAGTTATAGCAATAAGAGAAGGAAAAGAAAATGAAGGAATTAGAATAGACAATGAGGAAACAAAACTATCACTCCTTGCACATTATATGATGATATACTTAGAGAATTCTGGAGATTCAATTAAAAATCAGTTGAAATAAATAACAACTTTGGCAAAGTTGTTGAGTATCAAATAAAACTATATAAATCATCAGCATCCCTATATATTACCAACAAAGTCCAGCAGGAAGAGTTAGAAAGAGAAATTGAATTTAAAATAATTGCTGACGATATAAAACATTTGGGAGTCTACCTGCCAAAGCAAACTTAGGAACTATGCAAACACAGTTACAAAACACTTTTCACACAAATGAAGTCAGATCTAAATAATTGGAAAAATATTAATTGCTCAAGAGTAGGCCAAACGGCCAGGGGAAATGAAATTTCTACCTAAATTAATTTACTTTTTCAGTGCCATAAAATCAAACTACCAAAAATTGTTTTATAGAGCTAGAAAAAAATAATAACAAAATTCTTCTAGAAGAACAAAAGGTCAAGACTATCAAGAGAATCAATAAAAAAACATGAAGGAAGGTGGCTTAGCAGTACTAGAGCTCAACTGTATTACAAAATGGTAATCGTCAGAACAATCTGGTAGTGCCTAAGAAATAAAGTGGTACATCAGTGGAATAGATTAGGTTCATGATACATAGTAGTCAATGACTGTAATAATCTAGTTTTTAACAAACACCAAATCCAAAGTTTTGGGACAAGAACTCACTATTTGACAGAAATTGCTGGGAAAACTGGAAGCAGTGTGGTAGAAAATAGGTATAGAACAACAACTCATACCATATACCAAGATAAAGTCAAAATGGGTACATGATTTAGACATAAAGGGTGATCTCATAAGCAAGTTAAGGGAACATGGAATACTTTACCTGTTAGATTTATGGTTAAGGGAAGGATTTATGACCAAATAAGAGCCAGAAAGATTACGAGATATAAAGTAGATAATTTTATTACATTATATTAAAAAGTTTTTGTGCACACACACACAAGAATGCAGCCAAGATTAAAAGGAAAGCAGGAAACTGAGGGGAAATTTCACAGCAAATTTCTCTGATAAAGGCTTCATTTCTCACCTATATACAGAACTGAGTGAAATATCTAAGAATATGAATCATTCCCGAATTGATAATAGGTCAAATGACATGAACAGGCAGATTCCAGATGAAGAAATCAAAGCAATCTATATTCATGTAAAAATACTTAAATTACTATTGATTAGAGAAATGCAAAGTAAAACTACTCTGAGGTACTACCTCCTGTCTATCAGATTGACTAATATGACAGAAAAGGAAAATAGCAAATGTTGGAGAGGATGGAGGAAAATTGGGACGCTAATGCACTGTTGGTAACAGTGAACTATTGTGAAATGATGCAACCATTCTGGGAAGCAATTTGGAACTATGCCTGAAAGGCCATAAAATTGTACATACCCTTTGACCCAGCAATACCACTACTAGGTCTGTACCCCAAAGAGATCTAAGAAAAAGAGAAAGGATCATACATACATACAAAAATATTTATAGCACTTCTTTTTGTGATGGTAAAGAATTGATGGAATTGAAGGAATGCTTATCAGTTGGGGAATGGTTGAACAAGTTGTACTATATGATTGTGATGTAATAATATTGTAACATAATTAATGGTGAACAAGATGTTTTCAGAAGGACCTGGGAAGATGCATGTGAATTGAGGCAAAGAGAGGTGAGTAAAATCAGGAGAACAGTGTATACAGTAACAGCAATATTGTATGATGATCTTAGCTATTCTCAGCAATACAATGATCCAAGACAATTCCAAAGGACTCATAATGAAAATACTTTCCACCTCCAGAGAAAGAACTGATGGAGTATGAAAGCAGATTGATTTTTTTTTTACTTCCTTTTCTTGTTCATTTTTTTCCCCTTTGGGCCTGTGTTTTCTTTTGTAACTTGGCTAAGATGGAAATAAGTTTTTCATGATTGCATATGTATAATATATGTATATATACATATATATATATATATATTTGCCTTCTCAAGGAGGGGATGGAGGGAGAGAATCTGGACCTTAAATTTTTTTTCTTTCACATTTTTTTATTAATTTGTTTTGATTTATCAACTATCACTTCCATAAGCTTTGGAGTTTTAAATTTTTCTCCCCCTCCTTCCACACCTCCCTTCCCAAGACGGCACACAGTCTGATATAGGCAATACATATACATTCCTCTTAAACATATTTTCACATTAGTCATGTTGTAAGGAAGAATTAGAGCCAATAGGAGGAACCACAAGAAAGACGAAACAAAACAAAACAGAAAAAAAATAGCAAATAGTATGCTTCAATCTGCATTCAAACTCCATAGTTCTCTCTCTGGATGTGGATAGCATTTTCCATCATGAGACTTTTGGAGACATCTTAGATCCTAGCATTGCTGAGAAGGGCTAAGTCTATCAAAGTTAGTCATCACACAACATGGCTGTTACTGTGTACAACATCCTCCTGGTTCTGCTCACTTCACTCAGAATCAGACCATACAAGTCTTTCCAGGTTTTTCTGAAGTCTGCTTGCTCATCATTTCTTGTAGCACAATAGTGTTCCATTACATTCAAATACCACAACTTGCTCAGCCATTCCCCAATTGATGGGCATCCCCTAAATTTCCAATTCTTTGTCACAACAGAAAGAGCTGCCATAAATATTTTTGTACATGTTGGTCCTCTTCCCATTTGTATGATCTCTTGGGGATATAGCCCTAGAAGTGGTATTGCTGGGTCAAAGGGTATGCACATTTTTCTAGCTCTTTGAGCATAGTTCCAAATTGCTCTCCCGAATGGTTGGATCATGGAACTTAAAATTTTTACAAATGAATGTTTAAAACTTTTTACAATATATTCAAGAAAAAATTTGAAATAAATAAAATAAGAGAAAAATAATTGCCAGTTGTTTACTGGTGGTTCTCAATTTAAAGAATCCAATAACAAAAGTTCCAGGTGAAGAATTCCTTAAATGGGTTTCTGTAAATGTAAGAGCCCAATATTTATACGGCATATAAGACCTTATAAACTCTGAGTGAGAGAGGGTCTGAGGCCCTTCCCTCACAGAGTGGAGCACAGCAGCTCGTCGTCCTCACTAGCCGCTGTAAGGGAAAGAGACCAAGTGGCCCCCAAAGGAGTCTTTTGTATGTTCTCTGGGTTCCACTCAATATCCATGGTCTCTTAGAACTGCAGTTTCAGTGGCCAGTCCCTTGTTATAGAAGGAAGAAAAGAAGGAAAGAAGGAAGGAAGGAAGGAAGGAAGGAAGGAAGGAAGGAAGGAAGGAAGGAAAGAAGGAAGGTAGGAACAAGGAAGGAAGAAGGAAAGAACAAAGGAAAGAATGAAGGAACAAAGGAATGAAGGAATGAAGGAAGGAAGGGAAGGAGGAGGGAGGGAGGCAGGAAGGAAAAGAGGAAGGGGGAGGAAAGGAAGACGGTATAAGAGGGACCTATGGGCAAGTGAGTTCAGTTCTTTCAGTGAAATATAAGATAAAGCTGTCAGCTGAGAGGGGTGAAAGGAGGGGGAGCCCTGAAAAACTTGAGGGGGGACAAAAAGGTTTGGAAAAGTCATGGTAGTAAGATACTTCATTATGGAAGCATAAAAGGGTTGCTCTGCAACAGTGAGGACCAATTGAGATGACATAGAAAGTCTATAGTGAAACAAACAGGCACATTTTCGTGATTTTTTCTAGCTTCATTCATTGGTTCAGGAGTAAGGGAAAAGGCAATAAACGGTGAGAGAATCCTACCCAGACTAGGACTTGGCAGGGTAAGACTAGAGAAAAGACATTTTGAATTAAACATTAACAAACAGTAATTGCAAATCAGAGAATAGTAAAGTTTGTCGTTGCAATCCTTTGTACTTCAATGAACCCAAGGGGGAGACAACAAGCATGAGCAAACAAGCCATATACAGAATAAATAGAAGATAATCACAAGAGGGAAGGCACCAGAATTCAAAGGGGTTAGGGGAAGCTTCCTGTAAAAGGTGGGATCTTAGTTAGGACTTAAAGGAAGCCAATAGGTAGTGATGAGCAGGGAGAGCATTCTAGGTATGGGGAACAACCAGGAAAAGGCCCAGAGACAAGAGATGGAGCATCTTTGTTTGTGGAACAGTCAAGAGGCCAGGGTCCCTATATGAGAGTACATGGTGAGGAATAAGGTGTAAGAAAACAGGAAAAAAGGAGGAGATTAGGTTATGAAGGGCTTTGAATGCCAAACAGAGGATTTTACATTTGATCCTAGAGGGGATAGGGAGCCACTGGAGTTTATGGAGTGGAGGAGGTGACATAATCGGAGACTTGAGGTAGACGGATCCACTGGCAGATTATTGCAATAGTCCCAGCATGAAATGGTGAGGGCCTGTACTAGAGTGGGGACAAAAGAAAACCAAGAAAATAAAGGGGCTAGGGACTCAAGAAGACAGTATAGAGTTGAACTGGTATACCAAGAGATAAAGATGGGGAAAAAGAAAAGTGTGTAGTTAATGCAGGGGTAATGGCCTAGGAAAGAAATGAAGGGTTTAGAGATTGAAGGTGATGGGGTACATTTATAGTAGTATTTGGAAAGGGAAGGCAGAGGAAAATATGGTAGCCAATAGATTATGGTCAGATAAGGAGATTTCGGGAAATTGAATGGTTGAGGAAAAGTCATTATGTACATTGAAGTCTCAAGTAGTTGTAGTTAGGGAGGAGAAAAACTGTGAGCCAGGTTGTTGTTGTTATTTGTCTTTTTTTCTCAAAGAGGATGATAACAATAGGAAGGGGATGCTATGACTTTCAAATGAATTGGACTTAAGGGAGAAAGGGATATGCAAAGTCACCAATCTCTTTTACCTCCTGAGCCATCTAGGTCCAGTGGCAAGATGTAGATCAGGACAACTGGAGATGACAACTCATTGAGGAAGGAAGGAGAGTGACCTGGAGGTCTGCGAAGTGCTACTCAGTTTATGTGCGTCCACATTGGTTTGTCTAAATGTGGTTCATCAGGAGATGTGACTAGTTATCTCTAGTCTCCTCTGCCCACCTTCTCCAAAGATACATATTAGGATGGAAGCAGGAGACTGGGGCCATAAGGCTGGCCACTGCTCTCCTCAGATAGGTTCTAGGCTAGAATTATATCTATCCAAACCCCATCCCAAATATTGTTAGTCTAGGGGAAAAGAAACTAATATTAAGGGGGACCAGGAAAGGATTCTTATGAAGGGTGAGATATTGAGACTTGAAGGAAGCTAGGGAAGCCAAGAAGTAGAGATAAGGAGGGAGAGAATGGGGATAAGCCAGTGAAAACACAGTTAGGTGATGAGTGTCTTATTCAAGAATGAGAAAGATCAGTGTCACTGGATTAGATTATATGGTAGGGTATTAAAATCTAAGAAGATGGGGAAATGGAATGGCAGGGCAGTTTATGAAGAGTTTTAAAAGCCAAAGAGGATGTTATATTTGATCTTGGAGGTGATAGGGAGTCACTGGAGTTGGGGGCTGTGGGGAGGAGGGGAAGGGGAGTGATATAGTCAGACCTGTGCTTTGGAAAGATCTCTTTGACAGCTGAGTAGAGTGGCAACAATTGATAGGCTTGGAGCCAGGGAAGATCTGAAATCAAATCTGATCTCAGACACGTTAGCTGTAACTCTGGGCAAGTCATTTAACCTCTATTTGCCTCAGTTTCAACTGTAAAATAAGGATTGTAGCACCCACCTGTAGAGTTGTTGTGAAGATATTTGTAAAGAACTTAGCAAAGTGCCTGGCACATAGCAGGCACTATAAAAATGCTTATTCCCACCTTCCCCTTGAGGCAGGAAGACCAATCAGAAAGTAAATGCATTAGACCAGGGAGGAAGTGATGAGTGATTGTTCTAAAGGGAAGGCAATATCAGAGGAGAGAAAGGGTCTATGAGAGCTATTGTAGAGAGAGACTCAAAAGCTTGTCAGCTTGTCAACAAATTGGCTATAGGGGTTAAACACGAATGTGGAAGAATATGACATTTAGGTTGGAAATCTAGGTACTGGTAAAATGGTCTCCTTGAGAGTAATGGGGAAGTTAGGGAGAGGGGAAGAATTTGGGGGAGAAAGATCAGCACTGGACTTGAATTTAGGAATCATCTGCATAGAGATGTCAATCCACAGGGAGCTGATGAAATAACCAAGTGAAATAGAGAAAGAAGGTCCAGGGCAGTCTTGGAGGACAGGTATAGATTATAGAGTATGTGGAGGGGAGTAGGTAGTTATTCAAATTTTTCTGAGTTGCTAGACAAGCAAAGGGTGGCTACATGGCACATTTGCCACACAAAGAAACCCAATCTTTGTGTCCTATCTTGGTAAAGAAACATTTATGCTGAACTACAGATTGGTTGTCATTTTACTAGAAACCACATATAACTGCTAAGATACAAGTGCTGCTTTTTGACAAATTGAAGTGCATATCATTTCTTAATATGATAACATGGGAGGAAAATGAAAAAGATATCCGAGTCTGAAATTTTTAATATTTTCTCATGTAGATCTGTGCATAGATGAAAAGTGTTAAGTTTGCCCAGTAACTGCTAGAGTTTGGACTGCTATTGCATTGTTAATTATTGACTGGACTCCAAAAAGCTTTTGGAAAATCTAACAACAAAGTAACAAAATAAGCTTTACCCTTTATAAGCCATTTTTAAAATTTATGTTAAAGATAGTTTTTCCTCATATGCCAAAAAAAAGTAAAGGAGTTGAAATGCACAATATATTCTAAGTTCTACTTTTGGTCCTTCCTTCTCCATGATTTTCTTCTAAAACCAGTGAACAGATTAAGTACAAATTTTATCTTATGCAAGAATGCTCAAAAAGCTGTGGTTTATTCCTTGTGTATATATAAAGACTATGATTAAGATTTACTTAAAAAAAGATTTATTTCAATTCTTTGCATTTTGACTGACATTTGTAAATCGCTGCAAGAAATATCCATTATCACTCAAAATCCGTTTTCCTGCATAAAATTTTGATGAGTACTTAGATGAAATCACAAAACTGTAGTAGCATAGTACCATAGGGAAAATAAGAAAACGTGTATAAAAATGTGTAACAGGAAGCTGCCTTCTTTGGAATCCACTCCACCATTATTATCCTCTCCTCATCAGGTAATTACTCCATTCTAGCCCTTTTAAAAAAACTTCCTTTCAACGATCCAACTATTTTGGAGAATAATTTGAAACTATGCCCAAAGAGCTATAAAAATGTGCATACCCTTTGACCCAGCAATACCTCTTCTAGGGCTGTATCCCAAAGAGATCATACAAATGGGAAAAGGACCCACATGTACAAAAATATTTATAGCAGCTCTTTTTGTGGTGGCAAAGAATTGGAAATTGAGGGGATTCCCATCGATTGTGGAATGACTGAGCAAGTTGTGGTATATGAATGTAATGGAATGCTATTGTGCTATAAGAAATAATGAGAAGGCAGACCAGAAAAACCTGGCAAGACTTGTATGGACTGATCCTTAGTGAAGTGAGCAGAACCAGGAGAATGTTGTACACAGCAACAGCCATGCTGTGCAATGACTAATGTTGACAGACTTGACCTTTCTCAGCAATGCAAGCATCTAAGACATCTCCAAAGGTCTCACGATGGAAAATGCTATCCACCCAAAGACAGAACTATAGAGTTTGAATGCAGATTGAAACACACTATTTGCTTTTTTTTCCCTTCTGTTTTGTTTTGTTTCCTCTTTCTTGTGGTTCCTCCTATTGGCTCTAATTCCTCCTTACAACATAACTAATGTGAAAATATGTTTAATAGGAATGTATATGTATAGCCTATATCAGATTGTACACTGTCTTGGGGAGGGGGGAAGGGGAAGAAAAATTTAAAACTCAAAAGCTTATGGAAGTGATTGTTGATAAATAAAAATAAATTAATAAAAATTGTTCTTAAAAAAAGATTCCTTTGATGGGATGTTTTCCTTCATCTGATTATAAGCTCCTTGACAGCAGGTACTGTCTTTCCTTTTCTTATATGTATAGGCACTATGCCTGGCACATAACTAGCACTATATACATGTTTGTTGTTGTTGTTGTTATTATTATTATTATTATTATTATTATAAAGGTACATTATGCTCTTAATCATAGCTATAGTAAGATTTTTCATTTCAAAATCTGTAAATATCTTAAAATTCAATTCCAAGATGTGTAAACATAATTTGTGAATTAAAGCTCCAGGATTTTTTGGGAGGGGGGGTGGAGTGAGGCAAGCAGGGTTAAGAGACTTGCCCAGGGTCACACAGCTAGGAAGTATCAAGTGTCTGAGGCTGGATTTGAACTCAGGTCCTCATGACTCCAGAACCAGTGCTCAATCCACTGCACCAATTAGCTGCCCCTATTTATTCTTAATTGTGTACTATTCTCCCAAAGCTTCATCCCTTCTATTAGATTCTGTTACCTACTGAGTAAAATCATCTGTTGTATTATTGTATTATTTATGCAATTAATACAATAACACAGTTAATACAATAATATTATATTATTAATAGTCTGTTCTTTATGAAGATTTCAAAGAATCCTGAACACATTTATGACAATTAATGCAGAGTAAATTAAGCAGAATCAAGAAAACTATTCATAATGACAACAACGAAAATGGAAACACACCCTAAACCAAATGTCCCATAATTATGATAACCAAGTCAAACTTGTTCCTGAAGAGATAAGAAAATATACTTCCCTCCCTTTTTTGCAGAGTCAGTGTGGATAGATGGAGGGGGGGACTATTGTTGGGGGAGGAGGTATGAGGAGGAAGGAGCACACATGAGGATAGTATAAAACTGTGGCATCAAATTCAAATAGAAATAGGGGCCACTAAATTATACATGTCACTATGAATATTGAAGGCCACATATAGATTTAACTTTTAAAATCTAACACTATTTTAATGTTTTTATTTTAATTTTAATTAAACATTTCCAAGATCTGCTTCTGGGAGCCAAGATGGTGGAGTAAGAAATAAATCATTCTCCCTGTCCCTTATTAATCTCTAAAAGCCCAGAAAATATTGCCCCAGGAAAAATCCTGGAACAGCTGAACCATCAGAAAGATGGGGTGCAGCAGTCTGATAGCCCGGGAAGCTTGAGGGATTAATGAGAAATGCTCCTTTTGCCCTGGGGGAAGGGGAGCAGTACAGAACAAGAGGCATCCCAGCAAGCTCGTGGAAAGCCCCACCTCAGCATACCAGGGGGAGATACTGAACCCCAGGTGGTGGAGCAGGCAAACACCAACACCAGGGCCCCCTAGTGTCTCAGTATGGGTAGGGGAACCAGTGGAAACCAGCTTGGAAAATCATCATGTGCCATGGTGTTCTATGGCAGCCAAGTCTCCCAGAGCCTCAGTAAAACTCTGGAAAGCACAGCTGCAAGGGGGAAGACCCCAGGTGGAGAAACATCATGCAGCAGTGAAACATCCATCTGAAAGGAGCCAAAAAAAGTGAAAGGAAAGGCTCAAGTGAGCAGGCAACCTCCAGGGGCCAGACTATCCAATCCCACCCCTAGAGTTCCAGTGTTGCTAATTCTAGCCTAATAACAGCTAAGCTGCCAGAACCCTACAGACTCAAACTGCTAGCATCTGAGGCCCCAGCACACAAAGCCAGTGACCAGGCCCCAGGCTCCTAGCACAAGAAGTTTGGGTCAGTGTCCCTTGCTCCCCAGCAGGAGGGCTCAGTCTTTTTAAAGGCCAGAAAATAAGCAAATGCCATGAGCAAAAAGAAATGTGCCATAGATTCTTATTGTGGGAAGAGTGAAGATCAAGGCAGAAATTCTGAAGAGGACAACATTGTCAACAAACCCACATCTGGAACCTCAAAAGGGAATATGAACTGGTCTGAAGCCCAAAAAGCCTTCTTGGAAAAGCTCAAGAAGGATTTTAAAAGTCCAATAAGAGAGGTAGAAGAAAAATCAGGAGAAGAAATGAGAGGTATGCAAGAGAGAGTCAATAGCTTGGAAAAGGAAGGACAAAAATTAACTGAAGAAAACAACTCTTTAAAAAGCAGAATTGGTCAAACAGAAAAGGAGACATAAAAACTCACTGAGGAGAAGAATTCTTTAAAAAATAAAATGAGCCAAATGGAAAATGAAGTACAAAATCTAATAGAAGAAAACAATTTGTTAAAAATTAGAATTGGGCAAATGGAAGCTAATGACTCTATGAGAGGGTGAGAATCAGTCAAACAGAAACAAAAGAATGAAAAAATAGATGAAAACATAAAATACCTCATTGGTAAAACAACTGACCTGGAAAATAGATCCAGGAGAGACAATTTAAAAGGTATTGGTCTACCTGAAAATCGTGATGAAAAAAAGAGCCTGGACAGCATCTTTCAGGAAATGATCAAGGAAAACTGCCCTGAGGTCCTAGTACCAGAGGGCAAAATAGTCATAAAAAGAATCCACTGATCACCTCCTGAAAGAGATCCCAAATTGAAAACACCAAGGAATATAGTAGCTAAATTCCAAAATTACCAGATCAAAGAGAAAATACTGCAAGCAGTCAGAAAGAAACAATTTAAATATCATGGAACCACAGTCAGGATTAGGCAGGACCTTGCAGCTTCTACATTAAAAGATCATAGGGCATGCAATATGATATTCTATAAGGCAAAGGAGTTTGGATTACAACCAAGGATCAACTACTCAGCAAAAATGAACATAATCTTTCAGAGCAGGAGATGGACATTCAATAAAATAAGGGACTTCCAAAATTTCCTGATGAAAAAGACCAGAGCTCCACAGAAAATTTGATCTTCAAATACAAGACTCAAGAGAGACATAAAAAGGTAAACAGGAGAGAAAAAAACAACATGTTATAAATAAGGGCAAACTGTTTACATCTCTCCGAGGGAAAATGACACTTGTAACTCTTGAGAACTGTGTTGTTATTACACCATTTTAAAAGGGTATACATAGAGGGGGTGGGCATAAGATGACCTTGATGTAATGATAAAAAAAAATCTAATCAAGTGAGTTAACTGGATCTAAGTAAGTGATTTAGCCTGATTTAACTAAGGGAATGTACTGGGAGAAAAGGAAAGGAGGAGGCAGACAAGGATAAATTATGTTACAGGAAAAGGCACAAAAGCTTATTACAATAGAGGGAAAGAAGAGAGGGAGATGAGCATTGTCTGAACCGTACTCTCACTAGGTTTTGTTCAAGGAGGGAATAACATAATCAGTTAGGTGTAGAAATCTAACTTACCCTATAGGCAGCAGTAGGGAAAAGGGGAAAGAAAATGGAGTGGGGACAGAAAGGAGGAAAGAAGGAGTAAGGGTAAAGGGGAAAAAAAGGGAAGGGGATAATAGAAGGGAGGCGAGACTGAGGGAGGCATTGGTCAAAAGCAAAACACTAGTAAAGAGGGAAAGGGAGAAAGGAGAAAGAAAAGGATAAGTGGGAGAAATAGGATGGAGAGAAAGACACAGATAGTAATCATAACTGTGAATGTGAATGGGATAAACTCTACCATAAAACAGAAGTGGATAGTAGAATGGATTAAAAACCATAATCCTGGGCTGCTAGGTGGCTCAGTGGATACAGCACCAGCCCTGAAGTCAGGAGGACCTGAGTTCAAATCCGGCCTCAGACCAAACACTTGACACGTACTAGCTGTGTGACCTTGGGCAAGCCACTTAACCCCAATTGCCTAAAACAAAAAACAAAAAAAAAACCCATAATCCTACAATATGTTGTTTACAGAAAACAAATTTTAAACAGAGAGACACACACAGGGTAAAGGTAAAAGGCTCAAGTAGAATATATTATGCTTTAACTGAAGTAAAAAAAAAAAAAGCAGGGTTAGCAATCCTGATCTCAGACTAAGCAAAAGCAAAAATAGATCTTATCAAAAGAGATAAGGAAGGAAACTACATCCTGCTAAAAGGCGCCATGGATAATGAAGTAATATCAGTACTAAATATATATGCACCAAATGGTATAGTACCCAAATTCATAAAGGAGAATTTCAGGGAGTTACAGGAAGAAATAGACAGCAAAACTATACTAGTGGGGGACCTCAAACTCCCCCTCTCTGAACTAGATAAACCTAACCACAAAATAAACAAGAAAGAAGTTAAGGAGGTGAATAGAATATTAGAAAAGTTAGGTATGGTAGACCTCTGGAGAAAATTGAATGGGGATAGAAAGGAATATACTTTTTTCTCAGTGCTACATGGCAAATACACCAAAATTGACCATGTACTAGGGCATAAAAACCTCACAGTCCAATGTAGAAAGGCAGAAATATGAAATGCATCCTTTTCAGATCATGGTGCGATAAAAATTATATGTAATAAAGGGCCACAGAAAGATAGATTAAAAATAATTGGAAACTAAATAATCTAATCCTAAAAAATGAATGGGTCAAACAACAAATCATAAAAACAATCAATAACTTCATTCAAGAGAATGACAATAATGAGACAACATACCAAAACTTATGAGATGCAGCAAAAGCAGTTCTAAGGGCAAATTTTATATCTCTAAATGCTTAAATGAATAAAATAGAGAAACAGGAGATCAATGAATTGTGCATGCATCTAAAAAAACTAGAAAAAGAACAAATTAAAAATCCTCAATTAAACACCAAACTAGGGGCAGCTGGAGGACCTAAGTTCAAATCTGACCTCAGACCAAACACTTGATGCTTACTAGCTGTGTGACCCTGGACAAGTCACTTAACCTCAATTGCCTAAAAACAAAAACAAAAAAAAAAACAAAAACAAAAACAAAAAAACCCACCAAATTAGAAATACTGAAAACCAAAGGAGAAATTGAGAAAATTGAAATTAAGAAAACTATTTATCTAATAAATAAAACTAAGATCTGGTTTTATGAAAAAAAATCAAATAGATAAACCTTTGGTTCATTTAATTTAAAAAAAAAGAAAGAAGAAAAGCAAATTACCAGTATCAAAAATAAAAAGGGTGAATCCACCACCAAGGAAGAGGAAATTAAAACAATAATTAGCCACTATTTTGCCCAACTGTATGCCAATAAATTTGACAATCTTAGTGAAATGGATGAATATTTATAAAAATTTAAATTGCCCAGATTAACAGAGGAGGAAGTAAAATACTTAAATAACCCCATCTCAGAAAAAGAAATTGAACAAGCCATTGATGAACTCCTTAGGAAAAAACCTCAAGGACCAGATGGATTTACAAGTGAATTCCAGCAAACATTTAAAGAACAATTAATTCCAATGCTATATAGACTATTTGGGAAAACAGACAAAGAAGGAGTCTTACCAAATTCTTTTTATGATACAAATATGGTGTTAATACCTAAACTGGGAAGAGTCAAAACAGAGAAAGAAAATTATAGACCAATTTCCCTAATGAGTATAGATGCAAAATTTTTAAATAAAATATTGCCAAATAGATTACAGCAACTTATCACTCTGACCAGGTAGGATTTATACCAGGATGCAGAGCTGGTTCAATATTAGGAAAACTATCAGCATAATGGATCATATCAACAATGAAACTAACAGAAACCACGTGATCTTCTCAATTGATGCAGAAAAAGCTTTTGACAAAATACCACACCCATTCCTAATAAAACACTAAAGAGCATAGGAATAAATAGAGTCTTCCTTAAAATAATAAGTAGCATCTACCCAACACCTTCAGCAAACATCATATGTAATGGGGACAAGCTAGAAGCATTTCCAGAAAGATTGGAGGTGAAGCAAGGATGTCCATTATCATCACTGTTGTTCAATATCATACTGGAAACATTAGCTTTAGCAATAAGAGAAGAAAAAGTAATTGAAGGTATTAGAATAAGCAAAGAAGAAACAAAGCTATCATTCTTTGCAGATAATATAATGATATGCTCAGAGAATCCTAGAGAATCAAGTAAAAAACTACTTGAAATAATAACTTTAGTAAAGTTGCAGGCTATAAAATAAACCCACATAAATCATCAGCATTTCCATATATTACCAACAAAGCCCCACAGCAAGAGATAGAAAGAGAAATTCCATTTGAAGATACTGTAGACATTATAAGATATTTAAGAGTTTACCTCCCGAAACAAACCCAGGAACTATATGAACACAATTATAAAACACTTTTCACACAAATAAAGTCAGATCTAAATAATTGGAAAAATATCAATTGCTCATGGGTAGGCCAAGCTAACACAATAAAAATGACCATTCTACCTAAGCTAATTTACTTATTCAGTGCCATACCAATCAAACTACCAAAAAATTATTTCATAGACCTAGAAAAAATAATAACAAGTTTTATTTAAAATAGCAAAAGGTTCAGAATATCAAGGGAACTAATGAAAAGAAATGCAGGGGAAGGTGGCCTAGGGCCTTTCAAGATCTTAAATTGTATTATAAAGCAGCAATCATCAAAACTACTTGGTACTGGATAAGAAATAGAGTGGTAGATCAGTGGAATAGGTTAGGTACGCAAGACACAGCAGTCAATGACTATAGTAATCTACTATTTGATAAACCCAAAGACCCCAGCTTCTGGGATAAGAATGCACTATTTGACAAAAACTGCTGGAAAAACTGGAAAAAAGTATGGCAGAAACTAAGCATAGACCAAAATCTTACACCCTATACCAAAATAATGTCAAAATGGGTTCATGATTTAGATATAAAGGTCAATACTATAAGCAAACTGGGAGAGCAAGGAATAGTTTATCTGTCAGATTTATGAAGAACAGAAGAATTCATGACCAAACAGGAGACAAAGAACATTACAAAGTGCAAAATGGATAATTTTGATTACATTAAATTGGAAAAGTTTTGCACAAACAAAGGCAATGCAACCAAGATTAGAAGGGAAGGAGAAAACTGGGAAAGAATTTTTCCAACCAGTGTCTTTGATAAGGGCCTCATTTCTAAAATTAAGTCAAATTTATAACAATACAAGTCATTCTCCAACTGATAAATGGTCCAAGGATATAAACAGGCAGTTCTCAGATGAAGAAATTAAAGCCATCTATAGTCATATTAAAAAATGCTCTAAATCACTATTGATTAGAGAAATGCAAATCAAAACACCTATGAGGTACCACATCACACATATCAGATTGGCCAACATGACAAAACAGGAAAATGATAAGTGATGGAGAAGATGCGGGAAAATTGGAACACTAATGCATTGTTGGTGGAGTTGTGAAATGATCTAACCATTTTGGAGAACAATTTTGAACTATGCCCAAAGGGCTATAAAAATGTGTGTACCCTTTGACCCAGGAATACCACTTCTAGGGCTGTATCCCAAAGAGATTATACAAATGGGAAAAGGACCCACACGTACAAAAGTATTTATAGCAGCTCTTTTTGTGGTGGCAAAGAATTGGAAATTGAGAGGATGTCCATCAATTGGGGAATGGCTGAACAAGTTGTGGTATATGAATGTAATAGAATACTATTTTGCTATAAGAAATGATGAGCAGGCAGACTTCAGAAAAATCTGGAAAGACTTGTATGGACTGATTCTGAGTGAAGTGAGCAGAACCAGGAGAATGTTGTACACAGCAACAGTCATATTATGCAATGACTAACAATGATGGACTTAGCCCTTCTCAGCAATGCAAGGATCTAAGACATCTCCAAAGGTCTCATGTTGGAAAATGCTATCTACATCCAAAGAAAGAACTATGGAGTTTGAATGCATATTGAAACATACCATTTGCTATTTTTTTCTTCTGTTTTCTTTTGTTTCCTCTTTCTGGTGGTTCCTCTTCTTGGTACAACATGACTAAAGTGAAAATATGTAAGAATGTATATGTATAGCCTCTATCAGATTGTGTGCCATCTTGGAGAGGAAAGCAGGGAGGGAGAGGGAGAAAATTTAAAACTCTAAAGCTTATGGAAGTGATTGTTGATAAATCAAAATAAATGAATAAAAATTAAAAAAAAAACATTTCCCCATTATATTTCAATCTGTTTTGGGCTGAACTCAGGAGTGTTGTGGGCTATATGTGTTTGATACTTCCAGTGGAAGGGACGTTCAGAAATAAAGGCTACATAAAAACAAAAAAAAGTGAATAAAAATGTTTTGAAGTAAAGCATAATTAACTACAAAAACAATAGTTAATTCTACATTCTCAAGGCCTGTTCTCACCTTCCAAAACAGTCAGTATCAGTCTATTTATTCTCTTCCTTAGCCAGAGAATTAGTGCACTTTATTACCTGAATGCATGATCACAATTACAGTGAATTATACTTCACATGACCTATATTCCCTTTGAGAGAAGAACTTGACTCAGTCATCTTACAAAAATGAATATTTATTTGGCAAAAACATCGTGTAGCAACATTCACTAAAATTACACAATTTTTCTCATGAAACAAAATAAACCATATTCCCAATCTCCGCCTTCTTCCCATCCTATCCCCAACTCCATAACTGAAGCAAAATTACCTATAAACTATATTCCAGGGGGAGGTCAAAGGGGGAATGCAGAAAGACATGCAAAAACTTCCATGGGAAGACTGTACAAATTTGGCAGTGTTTAAGTATACAACGGCCTTTATCAAGAACACTACTAGAACTCAACAGTTACCTGAAAACCTGAATCTAACATGTTTTTTTTCTTTTGTTCTTGTTAAAGTTCAGAAAGCTACCATATATTAAATATGGGATTGCACCTGTTACATAAGTAATCTGTTACACATAACTGAAAACTAAAAAGTGGATATATCAACCGGATTTCCAAACCAACAGGTAAATCACTTTAAGTGAATAAGGACAATTTTTTTGGTGAGGCAATTAGGATTAAGTGACTTGCCCAGGGTCACAGAGGTAGTAAGTGTGATGTGCCTGAGACTGAATTTGACCTCGGGTCCTTCTGACTCCAACACCAGAGCTCTATCCACTGTGCCACCTAGCTGCCCCCAGTAAGGACTTTTTTTGAGGCCATTTTTACAACCCAATTTAGAACATGCAATCAGTATCTGAATCTTCAGAATTTTCTGAAACCTTGAAAATCTCCACCTTCTCTTTAACTGGCACAGAGACATTCATTTGATCTATAAAAGAAATATAAAAATTAGTACTTTTTAAAAAGTCATTTTCTAAATCAGAGGATATTCATAGTACAATTATCAGATTTTTTAGTGGATTTGTATTCTATTGAAAACTGCTAATATTCTATAATGAAATTGCTTACGGGTTTAATTAACTTAACTTTCCAAGGAATTTGCAAGTTGGGAATACTGCAGAAGTATTCACAAGCAAAGGACGAGATTGCCTAGATGAACGTGATCCCCAGAATGAATAAAAGCAATAAAGGCATTTACTTACTATGCTAGTCTAGTTAAGTAATTGTTAAGCATTTACCAGTACACCTCTGCACAGCTACCACCTTAACTGAGGTGCTCATCATCTCTTCATTATCTAGGTTAATTGCAGTGGACTCTTAGGTCCATCCCACCCACACTGCTGCCAAAATGATTTTCCTTAAGTACAAATCTAACCATTTCATTCTTCTACTCAATCAACTTCAATAGCTTCTTTTAGCCTCTGGAACTAAATGCAAACTCCTGTTTAACTTTTAAAATCCTTAACCTTGCCTCCAATCTATCTTTCCAGTCTCATTGTACATTAGTCCCTCTCTCACACTCGGATCCAGTCAAACTGCTATTCTTTTCCTTACACACAAAACTCTATAACCTCAGACTTTGCACCAGCTACCTCCAATGCCTGAAATACATTCCTGCTTCCCCTCTGCCACAGTGATTCCTCTCAATTCAAGATGCAGCTCAGACACCTTTCTAAGTGAAACCTATCCTGATCCCTGCAACCATTAATGGCCTGACCCTCAAACTCTATTCAACTGCCTTGTATTTTTGTGTTTTTCTCTTCACATTTTTCATACATATTATAGGATACATAATAACATATCTTCTATATAACCTATATAATGATAGTTATTCTATATAACAGAGCATGTTTCATATAAATGACATGAAGGAAAAATATATTAAAATATATTGTGTATGAAAATATTATTGATTATGTTTCATGTGATACATGTATATTAATACATTAAGAGAAAAACAAAAATATGAACTAATTAAATAGAGTTTGACGTACACATAGATAGGTTGATAGAAAAAGAAAGAAAAAGAAATTGTGGGAATAAACATAGGCAAAAAAAGAAACAAAATCTTCACTTTGGCAGAGAATATGATGATCAATTTAAAGAGCTCTAGAGATTCAATTAAACAATTGAAAAATCAAATAAACAATGACTTTAGCAGAAAAGCAATAGGATATTATACAAGCTCATATAAATCATCATCCCTTCTGTATTACCAACAAGCCTAGCAAGAAAGAAATATTGCATTCAAAATAACTATAGAATAAAGAAAATATTGGGGATTCTTCCTACTAAGAAAAACACAAGAATTATTTGCATATAACTTAAGAGAAATGAAGACATTTATATAGTTGAAGAGATATTAATTGTTTATGATTGGGTCAGGTGAAATTAATAAAAATGACAACATTACCTAAATTAATTTACTTATTCATGTTATACCAAACAAACTATGATAGAATTACTTTAAAGAATGAGAAAAATAATAGCATATGTCATTATTAATTAAATAATAACATAATAATGGAATATGAACAGACAGTTCTTAAGGGGAAAATGCAAGCTGTCAACAACTGCAAGAAAAAAAGGCTCAAAATCACTAAAAATTAAAGAATACAAAATAAAACAATTCTGAGGTTCTACCTCATGCCCAATGGATTGACCAAGATGACTAAAATAAAAAATGAAAAACATTAAAGAATCTATAGGACAGACATGAAGGTACCATTGCTTGAGTTGTGAGTTGGTCTAGCCATTCTAAAAAGAAATTTGGAATTATACTCAAAAAATAAATAAATAGCACATACTTATTGACCCAACAACATAATTACTGGACATGTACTCCAAAAGAGATCAAAGACAGAAGGAAAAGTCTCATATATATAAAAATTATTTAGCAACACTTTTCATTGTAGCAAAGAAGTGGAAACTAAGGATGGAGAAGTAGGAGAGAGAGAGGAATATCCATCAGTTGGGGAAGAAATTACTAAATTATACTATATGGATTAATGAAATATTATATTGTCAGATGACAAAAGGGACAGATTCAGAGAAACCTAGGAAGATTTTTATGAGCTGATACAGAATGAAGTACATCTTTGTATATACTTTGTATATGGAAATATTCATATAAAATAGCATAGTAGAAGGTTCAGATTAAAAATAGACAGGAAGTAATTTTGGAACTCTTGCTAAGGGCCCTGGCATTCATAGTTCCAGAGGACTAAAGACCTCTAGAGAGTTGGTCTATACTAGACTCTCTAGAGTTGGACTGCAGTCTCTGCTACAGGAGGGGAATTTTGAAACTCTAGCCTGGAGAGTTTCCATACCCTGTGCCATAGAAATTCTACCTTTAGTCTCTATCTCTCCCAGGGATATTAAGCAGAAAGGACTCATATGCAAAGAAATATGGATGACAGGGGTAGAGGGGAATATTGTTAATGGGTCTAGACTCCACCAGGTCATTTAAGTATTTTTAGGCAGATAGGACAGCAGTGACCAACCTAATCATTGGTGAATATTTCCCTTGATAAGATTCCAGAGCATCTAGTAAATTACCTCTTTGCCTTTCTCTGTCTTTCTATTTAAAAGTGTTTTAAAAGTTTACTGTTTTTTTAACAGTTTGTTTACTATTTTCAAGGATACCTTAAAGATAGCTATCTCTAGATAAGGATATGATTGCTCTTAATTGCCTATGTTTAGTTGAGTACAACAAGTACATATAGGGAAGTATCTGCAGACAAGCATCAGTGGTTAGTTTGAATATAGAATAATTAAATTAGGTTTCCCTGTCAATCAGAGAAGGATAGATCCAGTAATCAGCCAATCCTAGTAGTCAAAATTGAATTCTGATCTAGGGGCTCCAAGCAGTGACAATTTATAATAATAATCAAAATCCTTAAGCTCACTAAAATAGCAGAGGAAGGACCCATTTGGAACTGAAGGCCATTACTCTTAGATTAAAACTATGTACCTATTTCTTATTGTAGATAAATCCCTCTAAACATGGGTGCCTTGGGCAAAAATCTTAAGCCTCCAACTCAGAGAAAATTAGGGTAGATCAGAGAGTGACAAAAGCAAAAGACTGAGTTGATCCAGTGGGAGAACATAGGCATGGTCTGGGAAGATCTAACTCCACTCCTCTGTTTCTCTTGGGGGGGGGAATAAAAGAGGAATGAATACCCAGACTTATAATGCTTCTTCACAACAGCAACTGCTGTGTGTGTGTGTGTGTGTGTACTGATATTTTTCAGGTTCAAAATAAGAGAAGACAGAAGACCTTCAGGAAAACAGGCACATTGATAGACTATTGGTGGAGCTGTGAATTGGTCACACCATCCTGGAAAGGAATATGCTTTTTTTTAAATTTTTTTATTTATTTCATTTTAAATTTGTGGAATAAAACAAGCATTTCCATAACAGTATAATAAAAAAGATGATTGCACATGAAACTGTAACTCTATAATGTACAATTTGCTATTCCTTTTAAATATGTAGTAAAGTAACATAAATTTCTTCCCCCCCCTTTTTCTTCTCTCCAGCTCCCCACCCTAGAGATCACTACCATTATACACTAATATGTGTATATATATATATGTTAAAATTATTCTATACATACTTCTACTATCAGTTCTTTTTCTGCATGCAAGCAGTATTTATTGCATTATCATTTGAAAAGGATACTTTTAATATTTCTGCTTTTACTATAAAATTTTTATGTCCTAATATATGGTCAATCATTGTAAAGATACCATGAATTGCTGAGAAAAAGGTTTATCTCTTTCTCTTTTCATTCAAGTCACTTCAGATATCTATCATATCTGGTTTATCTAAAATTCTATTCACTTCCTTGACTTCTTTCTTCTTTATTTTTGGGTTAGATTATCAGTTCTGAGAGGGAAAAGTTAAAATCTCCCATTCTTATAATACTGCTATCTATTTCAGTGTGTAATTCATTTAACTTTTCTTTTAAAAACTTGGATGTTATAGCATTTGATGCATATAGGTTCAGTATTGATATTGCTTTATTATCTATAATATTTTTATCAAAATGTAGTTACCCTGTTTATCTCTTTTAATTGAATCTATTTTAGCCATAACTTTTTCTGAGATCATGATTGCTACCTCTGCCTTTTTTGCATCAGCTGAAGCATAATAAATGCTACTCCAACTTCCCATTTTAACACTGTGTGTATCTCTCATTCTTAAATGTGTTTCATGTAAACAACGTATTATTGGATTTTGACTTTTAATCTATTCTACTATTTGTTTCCATTTTATGGGTGAATTCATCCCATTCACATTCAAAGTTATAATTATTATTTGTAAATGTCCCTGTTACCTTATCTTCTCCTCTTACCCTTCTATTCTTTATTCTACTCACTCCTCTAAGAGTCTCTTTCTTATCCTCTCCCCCTACACTCTTTCCCCCCCACACACTCTTAAATCTTAATCTACACACCCTTCTAAAAGTTCCTCCCCAAACCTGTCTCCTAGTCTTCTCAGCTCTCTACAAGTCCAGAAGACTTCTCCATCCTGCCAGATGTAGTTTCCTCTTCAACCAAGATCTGAAGAGAGTAAGATTCCAACATTACCAGTCCTCTACCTCCATCTGCTTCTCCTTGTATCAGTTCTTGCTTTCATGTCACATTGTTGCTATAATTGTTCCTTTTTACCTTTTCCTGCCCAATTTTATTTTTAGAATCATCCCATCACACACAACTCAGATCCCACATTTATTTCAAACTACCCTAGTAATGTTGACACTTTTAAGAATACTAATAGCATTTTCATATATAAGATGTAAACAGTTTGACCTTAATAAGTCCCTTATAATTACTCTTTAATATTTTTCTTGTATTTCTTCTGGATCTTTTGTACCACATTTTCCATTGAGTTCTATTCTTTTTGTCACAAACACCTGAAAGTCTTTCAGTTAGTCAAATATATAATTTTTGGTTATAGTATCCAAATACATAGTATAATGTGAATAGCATATAGTATAGTATGGTATTTTTGGGTATAGTAAAATATACATTTTTTTCATTCAGAATTATACTCAACTTTTCTGGGTATGTAATTCTTGGTCACAATCCCAGCACTTTTGCTCTTTGAAATATAATATTCCAAAACCTATGGTCTTTTAATGTAGAAGCTGCTATATCTTGTGAAATCCTGATCATATCTCTACAATGTCTAAATTTTTTTTTCTTATTGCTCATAAAATGATCTCTTTAACCTGGGAGTTTTGAAATTTGACTATCACATTCTTGTAAGCTTTCCATCCAGGATCTCCTTTAGGTGGTGAACAGTATATTGGTTTCTATTTCTACTTTTTAATTAGAGTAGGAAGGTAAAAGATGCAGTAGTAATGGCAGTAATAGTGGTAGTAGTAATAGTAGTAGAAATAATAGAAGTAGTAGTTACTGTTGTTGTAATAATAATAATTTCTGGTAACATTTATATAGCACTTATAATGTGCCAGACACTGTACTAAATGCTTAACAATTATCAACTCCTTTGATCCTCTCACAATAACCTTGGGAGATAGATGTTATGATTATCCCCATTTTATAGATAAAAGAACTGAAGCAAACAGAGGTGAAGTGACTTTCCCAGGGTCATACAGTCAGTAAAAGTCTAAGGCTGGATTTTAACTCAGTTCTTCATAATTCCAGGTCTTACACCCTGTCCAAGGTGCCACCTCACTGTCAACACATTGTCAGCAGTTAAGTTGCCATCATAGTAGGATACATGTATGTGTTGAAGTATATAACATTAAACTTTTAAGGAGCAGAAAATGGCTTCTAACCCATTGGTGGTGGGTAGTTACACACAAGTATAGGATAGAGGCCCTACTAAAAAGAATCTTAAGATCTGGTGAGGAATACAAGACAGGATCAACAAACATGTCTGAAAGAACATACAACATAAGATGCCTATGTAATTCAGGCTTAAATTGAATAATACAGACTGTAAGAACTAAAGAGGTCACAGGGATATGGAATCTAAATTGTGATTTGAAGGGTGGGTAAGATTTCAGTCAGTGGATTTGAAGTGAAGAAAAAAGGAGAAATATTCCAGGAACAGGGAATTTCTGGGGAAGGTTGAGGAAAATTAAATGATGATTTTGGTAAAAGTCAAAGGGAGTATTAGATTATGCTGAAATCATACAGGGCTTTCATTACCAGGCAATGGAATGAATACATCTTATTCATAGAACATGAGGAGACTCTAGAGCAGCTGGAACCAGAGGTGGCCCTTCACATGTTTTAGGAAGGTAGAAAGCAGAGCTCATAGGAGGGGGGTACTTTCATAAATCCACTGGCAATTGGGGTGGTGTCGATATCTTTTGAGTCAATGGGAGATTTCAAGGTAAAATTTTGTAAGATGGTAGTAAAAAACAGAAATAATTCCATTCGAGCCAGACTCTCGCCAGCACATATCCGTTTTCCTGAAAGAGACAAATACAAAGATTTGATATTTGTAAACTTCTAAATCATCTAGGCCACTTCTTTGGACTTACAGGTAGCCCACTAACACTCAGTGGCATTAGGTAAAAAGACTGTATGCATTCCTTTCCTCTCTGGTCCTTGACTCCTTTGAAGAGCCAAGACATAGAGGAAAAACCCCTCCTGTATGCTCTTTCTCAATCAATTTCCCCTGAGCCAGAGCAAGTTCTGGGATTTATATTCAGAAACAATCACTCATTTATAGTCTCAAGGAATAAGTTTGTGGCTACCCACAGTGACTACAATGGGAAAAGGTGACAGAAGAATGGTCAAAGTTCTGTTTGGGAATCACCTATCACCATTCTGGACAGAAAACACCTCTGGAGTCTACCCCATCCAGCCATCCAGCTATTTGTCTTAACTACTCACTCTTAGCTATAACTCAAATATTAGAACCAATTGAGCACTGCATTGCATTGGAGACCACAATGTCAAAGATAGTTAGCTGCCTGCCAACATTCTTGTCTGCCAGTGCCAGAATGGGCTATCACCAACCTAATAACCAATAGTTCCCCCAAGATATGAAGGTGAAAGGACAAACCATCAGTTATAATGCTGTACCAATAGATCCTCATTAAAATGCATATAACTAGGGAAGGGGGTTCCATACTCATGTGTCCTAGTCAGGAGTCACATTTCTATAAAACCATAAACTCTAAGATTAGACCTTCAGTGACTTTAGCCATAATGGTACTTGAGTAATGAACCTTAAGATAACCCAATCCCCTTCCTTGGCTTGATAAATTACTAGATTATACCATGCTAACATAAAAGCCTAGAAGACCTTATCTGAGAAGTAGCTCCAGGTTGAAGGTGCCTGGGAAGATAGTTTTAAATATGTGGGGTGTAGGGGGCTTTAGTTGTGGGTCTGGATGCAGAACAGAGTGACTTCTATCTCAGTTCTGCCTCTTTTTTGGAATAAGCTCGGACAACTACCCTGAAACCCAACTGATTTAGTTGATGGACCTTGGCCTAAGGAGAATTAGAATGATGTACTATGTCTCCACCCTACTCCCTGGATTTAGAAATTGGAAGGACCACAATGGTCACCTGGACCAACCCAATCTTTTGGCATATAAGGTAACTGATGCTCAGAGAAATGGAATAATTTGACCAAGGTCACACAGATAATGAGGTCCTCTGAATTATCAATCAATCTTTGATGCACTCATTTAGATGAATGTCTTACCTGCTGAAAAAGGCATGAAATAGTCACTCTTCTTAAAGTTGCCACTTTCATCCAGGAAGTGACCTGGGTCAAACTGGTCTGGATTGAGGAACTCTTCATCATCATACAGAACAGAAGATAGTACTGGTATGACGGTGGTTCCCTGAAATAAGCAGATACAAATAAATAATTAGAAAATAAGAACCATAGAATGTTAGAGCTGAAAGAGAACTTAGAACTATTACCTAGTCCAAACCCCTGATTTTTAGGTATGGAAAGAGTCAATCTTTTTAAACACCTTTGCTGATAGTAAGTTAGAAAATCTACAACACTATTGTGAAAGATGAAACTGAATTTTGACCCTTGAGGAGCAGAACCAGTACTGATGAGCAAAATACACAAGGAGGCAGATTTCAGACTGAAAAAAGTTGGTAAAATAACTTTTGATCATTAGATCTAACAACAGAGGAAAGAGCTGCCTGGATGGACAATAAGTACACCAGTCGTGGATAAGATCCAGCAGATTCCAGATGATCTGAAGAGGCAGAAATTAATTGTGACCTGATGAATACTATAATGTCAGACAGAATAATAAGGCAAGAGCTGATAAACAAATTGGGAGCTCTTCTTGAAGATGAAAAAACAAGATGTTCTGAGGAAAAAGCACTTGTTTGTAGTCTAAAGAATGGTGAAGTAAGTTCACAGGTGTTATCTGGCAAGATATCCAGGAAGAAGAAAAGAATAATGGTTGGTGACTCCCTGTAGAAGGATACTGAAACAGTTGTTTGCTGACAAAGACTAAAATGGATAGCTCTGGGGAAGCTAGGTGGCACAGTGGAAAGAGCACTGGCCCTGGAGTCAGGAGGACTCAGCCTCAAACACATAACACTTATTAGCTGTGTGACCCTGGGCAAGTCACTTAACCCCATTGGTTCACAAAAAAAAATAGATAGTTCTGCCATATTCTAAGAGCATATGTCAAAGAGATAGTGGAGAACCTTACAAAACTTGAAAAAGGGGACAACTACTACCCACATCTGGTGATTCACATGAGCAAAAATAACACTACCATAAGGAATCTGGGAAGCATCTCTAAAGGTTTTGACATTAAGGAAAAAAAACTAAACACTTCAGGAACTCAGGTGGTATATTCATTATGCTTGTTACTCAAAACAAAAGATTCAGAAGGGACAGGCAGATTTCAGAAATGGACATCTTATAAAAGGATATTTAAAAATGGGATTTGGATTTCTGGACCACATGTTAATTAAAATATAGGCATGAGGAACTCCTGATCAGGAATCGGAAGGATGCATCTAGCAAAGGATGGAAAGATGATTATTTTGATTTCTTACAAATATAGTCAAAAGACTTTTTTTAATGCTTAAAGTGTTATTAAAAAAAGAAGATGGATTGGAGATTTTAAGACAAGGAAGCAAATTTGACTTCAAAGGTATAAATAGGGCTTGGTATGATGAGATGCTTAACAAAACTGAAGCCCTGGAAAGACTATAACTTATTCAAAAGAAATAGGATAGGAAAAAGAGAGTGGGGTAGTATATATTAAGAAGATACACTCATGTGAGGCTATTTATGAAGCAGAGGAAAGAAGAATGATGAGAAGCATCTAAGTAAAGAGAAATGGAGGCAACATCAAGACTGACTGCCATGAGAATATGCTACAGACCATTTGGACAGAAAGAAGAAATAGACAAGGAATACAGAAAACAAATTATAAGCTCTGGAGGTTAGACATGATATAGCAATGATAGAAGACTTCAATTATCTATTCGGATTCTTGAGTTTCCCTTCTGTCAAAACCAGAGCAGTTCATAATTCTATGACTTTTCTTAATGATAATTTCACCCTGCAATTATAGTGATCCAGCTCTCACCATCTGAGAGGAACTTGAATAACAAAGATGTGAATAGAGATCTGCAGACCCCCTGTGGCACAACATTCTTCCTCTGAAGGGATCATGCTGTGTTGCAGGATATGCAATCACACTTGACACACTTTCTGTGCACATTTATGGATGGTAATAAGTGGAATGTTTGGGATAGTGACCTGTCCATCTTAGAGTTTATACAGGATCAACTAAGTGGCCCAATGGGGAGAGTACAGTGCTTGGAGTCAGAAGGAACTGATGGGGCCTCAAACACTCACTAGCTGTGTGACCCTGGCCAAATCACTTACCCTCTCCCAGACTCAGTTTTCTTATTTGTAAAATGAGAATGATAATGGCACCTACATTTCAGCATTGTTATCAGGATGAAAAGGGATAATATTTGTAAATTGTTTCATACACCTTAATGCTAGCTATTATTATTATCACCAAGAAATACAAGAGTTAAGTTTCTCAAGACACAAAGAAAAAGAATTCTGGTGATGGAAGAAAAAGGAACATTCCCTAAAGATACCAATGTGGATAAGGTAGCCAGGTGGTGCAGTGAGAAGACTGCTAGACCTAAAGTCAGGAAAACCTTTGTACAAATCCTGACTCACACATTCATTTACTGCATGACTCTAGATGAACCAGGTGGTTTCTCTAAGACTTAGTTTCCTCACTTATAAAATGGAGATAATAATAGCATTTATTTCCACAGAATTGTTTTAAAGAGTAAATAAGCTCATCTATGTACAGCAAACTCCAAAGTACTTTATAAATAGTTATTATTATTATAGGGAATTCACCAATCAACTTAGATTCTTCAAGGACAAGGATGAGTAAAAGAAGTATGTCACAGTTCCATAAAAGTGACAGAAGTGATAAAGCCCAAAATGCACAGAGGCTGGTGAGGCTAACAAAGGGCAATAAGAAGAGATTTTTTAAAACTATGTTGTGAAAAAGAGGAGGATTAAACAAAGGACAAACCCACAACCCAGAGGCTTAAAGGACAAGGATGACAAGTGACAAGAAAAGACACAGAACTTCTCAAGTTTTCTTTTGCTTCTGGTTTTTTTTCTGACCAAGGGAATGATCTTTGAACTGAAAAGGATAGAATAAGTGAATAGATACAGCTAACAGGGATTGAATACCCCAGGGAAGTTAGGAGAAAATTAGGGAGCACCTAGACACCTGAGCAAGAAAAATAAAGTGAAAAAAGTGCACTTCAATCTGCACTCAGAGTCTAGAACATATTTCTAAAGAGATCATTAATCTAGTTAAGAAAGGATGAGGAAATGGCTCAAGATAAGGAGGTAGTGGTCACAAGGATCTGGAGTGGAATCATTATTTCCTTTTTTGAGTATATTAATAAACTGGTAGATCAGGCGAATGCTGTACATAGGGTTTCCTTCAATTTTAACAAAGCATTTGTTAAAGATTTTCATGCTCTTCCTCTGAAAATGATGGAAATATACAGACTAGACTATCACACAATTAGGTGGATTGAAAACTGATGGCTAACCCTATACGAAGGGTAATTATTGAAGGTTCAAAGACAGCTTGGAAGTAGGCACTGCTGTACTGTGGTCTCCTCAGCTCACAGATGAGGATTGTATTCCTTCCATGAGTCATATCTTAGGAGGACACTGAAGAGCTAGAGGCTACTCAAGGGAAGGCAACCAGGATGGTAAGAATAACAAGTCCATGCCATGTGAGGATGGGTTGAAGGAAAGAGGGATATTTAGACAAGAGAGCAGAAGACAAAATAGAACAGGAGACATAATAGCTGATTGCAAGTGTTTTATGGACTTTTCCTAGAAAGAGAGAGTAACTTTGTTCTGTTTTGTTCTAGGAGACAAAACCAAGAGCAATAGATTAAAGTTACAAAATTGCAAACTTAGGCTTAATACAAGACAAAACAAATCCTCTCAAATTAGGGCTGTCCAAGATTACAATAGAATTTCACAGCAAAAAAAAAAGTGGTTCCACCTCATTGAAAGTCTTTAAGCAAAGATTGGATGACCGTGAGGTGAGCATACTGTAAGTGGAATTCTTTTTCAGATTGGGAATGGACAATATGACCACGAAATCCCTTCAAATTCTGAAATTCTGTGACCACTTCGCAGGGATGTGGGTTGGCCTGAGGTTCTTTCTAACTCCAAGATTCTAGATTTCAATGACAGTATAAAATCTTGTGTTAGAGTGAAAACATTTCTGACCTTGGGGATAAGATATTGTCTAAATTGAACATCTTCTGACACTGCATGGGGCAGGCTGTTGGGAAGGAGGTCAATGTAACGCTGTATCTCGTGTATCACAGCATTGGTGTAAGGCATCTTGTTTCTGTCCTCCATACAGGGACTTCGATCTCGGCCAATCACACGATCAATTTCTTCATGAAGTTTTCCTGTCACAATACAAATGAAAATTGATCTTAAAAGTAGAGATAAAAACTGCCTTTGCTCATATTTTCTCTGATTTTTCGCCAAGAGCTACATTGGTAAATAATACGCTTGACTCTCATATTTCAATAGATAGAGAGATGAAAATTCCATTTTAGTCTCTTAAGCTAGCTGAGCATCCCTTAAGACACCTATGTCCCATGCCCGTAAGAAAAGGTCGTGTCCTTAAAAAACTAAAGGCCAAGTAGCATTTGATTAAGGAAATGAGGAGGTGTCTCAGTCTGGACCTGTTCTACAACTTCATGTGACCAACCATATGCCCAAGGTACTTCCCTGCATGGCTGCATGAGGGTCAGGAATCCAGAGGCACCAGCTCCCCCTGTGGTCAGGCAGGATCAATAAGCTATCAGGAACTGGTGCTTCTCAATCATTTAGTTCCTCCCAGTTCTATCACTGGGCTCTAGTCTCCATTCATATCACTATATGGCTACCTCTAATAATAACTCACAATTACATACCACTTAACTAAGCAAGGTGGAAGTAGTGGAGAAAGAGAAATAAGTAAACTTGAACATGTAATGACTTAAATACATTAAAATGACAATAAAAAAGTTTCCAAGGAAAGTCTCAAAAGGACCGTGAACCCCCCTCTCATGAGGATTAAATTGTATGTATTATTATCCTTTATCCCACCTGCTATCTCAGGGTATTTCAGGAGAATCAGGAGTCCATATCTCAGGGTGGTGCTTGTTGTCTCTGTTCCTGCACCAAATAGATCAGTTATAGTACGGACCAAATTATCGATGGTAAATTCAGACTGTGGTTGTTGCTTTTCCTAGGAATAATTTGGTATCATTAATTGAAAAGTAAGGGAGGCAGCAGGTACAAGGGAAAGCATAATGGTTTTGGAAGTAGAGGGCCTTGGCTTAAATCTCAGTTCTGATATATTTTTTTTTAATTTTGGTGGGGAGACAGTCAAGGTTAAGTGAGTTGGCCAGGGTCACACAGCTAGTTAAGTGTCTGAGGCCAGATTTCAACTCAGATCCTCTTACCTTCAGGGCCAGAGCTCTATCCCCTGTGACCCTTAGCTGCCCCCAACACACCACCAGCTCTGATCTTGACCTTGGGCAAGTCATTTAACCTTTTTATGTTTCAGTTTCCTCATCTGTAAAATGAGGGGGTTAGAGTCAAATACCTCCAAGATCCATTTCAGTTCTAAATCTATGACCCTATAAATAAATTAAATTTCAGCAACACAATCCAAAGTGGAACAAGAAGCTGGCAATTATCAAGGCAGTTGGGCCCTTGCAGATATTACATATGGTAGAGAGACAAAGAGAAGAAAGACACGGGACGGGGAGTGTGGGGAGATACACAGACAGACAGACAGACACAGACTACACCTGCAATTTCATTGACACAGGGAATTTCCAGGCAAAAAAAATTCTGTCTGCCAATGCAAGTCTGCACTTTCTCTGAAAAACTTCCTAGCCCTAGGGCACTCTAGGGTTAAGTGACTTGCCCAAGATCACATAGACATTTTGTGTCAGAGAGGGGACTTGAACTTTGCCCTCTCTCACATTCCCTCATCCACCAATGGGGCAGGAATCAGTGGGAGAATATACCCTTATGTGCACAGGTTGATGAAGGAAGGATTTTTCTGGTCAGTTATGCTGACACATTGCTAAATTAAACTTTTGAATTAATGTGTTTTCTGGTTTGTCTGGTAAGAAAAACATAAGTAGTGACCTCAGAGTACACTTCGTTGCTATAAGTGGGTCATTGATTCTTCAGCATTGCATTAGCATATCTTTTACCTTCTCCATGTTTCTCTGGTACTTTCAGGGCTTCATTTACTCCATATGAATTACATTAGGATATTGATTTGCTCTAGTTTTGCTTCTGATTTGGTGGATTTTTTTCTTTATGCAACTTTTTAACTATTTTTCTCTCTTTTTGTTTTGCTCTTTGTTGTTTGTGGAATGGTTGGAAAGTGAGGAGCCTCTAACTCCACCACCTTGACTGTAAAACCCACCATGCTCCCCCCAAGTACTTACCACAGCAGCCCTTCCATTCCAATCAGGCTGCTCAGATTAAAGTTCCCTATTCCCCACTGTCTTTGCAGAGTCCTGAAATGTTCTGCCCAGTCCTCACTGCCGAGCTCTAGGACCTCCTTCAAGACCCAGATCAAAACCTAGCTCTTCCAGAAGGAAGTCTTATGTTAACCCTCCCCAAATATTATATTTCTTGCTAATTCCAAATTCCTTGATCACTTAAATCCTCAATTTATAATCTATTTGGCTTTCCTTACACATTCCTGATAATTATTCTTGTGCTTACATGGGTTTCCTTCTGTCTGTTGGGTTAGAAATTTCATTAGGACTTGGACCTTGTCTTCTCATTCTTCTTTCTGCCTCATATAGTGCTCTGGGCATATTATGATTAAAATTTGATTATTTACTGCTCTATGTTTGTGATTGTGAGTGCCAGCCTCTAATACACAAGCCATTTCACCTACAAGCTGAGATTCAGACCTACTGCTCACACCCTACCTGCTCCATTTTCATCAGGAAACAGTCGATGAAGTCCTGAGGATTGCTGGGATCCAGTGTTCTTTGGTGTTCCTTCACTTCTTCCAAAATAAATTCATGTAGTAAACGAATATTTTTAATTGCCTTGCGATGAGATCCAGGGAGATAGTGCACTAGAGATGGATAAGAATTGTAGACCTAAAAAGAAGAATTTTATACCATACTTTATTAGAAAAAGAAAATAATTCTCTACTCTAGAATTTGGATCATGTTGAGAAGAGGGCTGAATAAGGGTGGGACAAATGCCCTTTGCAAAATAGTGACTTTTCTCATCATTTCCTATACAAACCCCCTAAAAATTAGTGTTCTCCTCCTTGGTTGCCTGAGACTATGTTGGCCTTCACCCTCAATTCTTACTTCCTTCAGAAAAGTTCTCATCCTTTCTCATTATGAGGTCTTCTAAGAGCTCTGCCTACCACCTTCCATTGGGACAACTAACTCATCTGCTAACCCGATCCAAGCTCAGGTGCACAAGGGAAAAATAAATTTGTCTCTAGTAACATGCATTTTAACACTCAGTCCCTGTGACCAGTGGGTGAAGTACTTCTGGAGGGGCTTTATAATGTCATTCAAATCAGAACACATAGGGGTGACCTTTTCAGTCTCTAGTCCCTATCAATGAAGAAGAAAATGGGAACCCATTCCAGCATGGCACTATTGTACGTCCCGGTGGAATGAATGATGAACTCTAGCCTAGCTCCTTGTAGTAGTTTCTTTGAAGTAATTAAAAAATATTTTGAGCTCCAAACAGAGAGAACACTGGTCTCACCTTTATCCATGGAGAACTTAGGATCTTGATGTTTTCATCTAAAAGCTTTATTAAATATAGAAATTTCTGGTCTTTATATTCAAAACATTTCTGGAAAATGATAGAGCAGATTACATTGCAAGGAGCACACCCAAGGATGAACATAGGGTCACATGGTAATCCTAAAAGAGAAAGAGAGAAAGAAAGATTTTAATACTGCCATTGTGATCAAAAGGAAGATTTGTCTGCCTTTAGGTAGGACCTGACTGTCCTCCTTTCCCCTCTAGTTTACATTCTAGCTGACATTTATTTGGCGCAGCAAGGTTGAAAATAAACCACCCTTTATGAAGCATCTGATTTCATCCATATGAGAATCCTAAGTGCAAATAGGATAATTCCCATTTTATAGATGAGATTGATGAGGCTCTAGAAAATCAGCTGATTTTTGTTCCACAAATAGGAAGGATCAAAAAGTTAAATTCAACCCAAATTCTCTCCTGGTACCCAGATACAGTTCTTTTCCTACCATACAGCATCACTTCCCATTTCTTAATTCTTATTCATCACCTCACTCTAACCAACTTTTACTTTCAGACTTCTTCATGTCTATTTTTAAATTATATTTCATTTTATTTCAATCACTTATCCCAGGATGAGGGATGCAGGCACTGGTCTGGAAGCTTGGCTATTCCAAATGCTCTTAGGTTCAGGGTTCTAGGTTGTCAAAGGATTGATATTGTCAAGGTGGTGAGTCTAGGTTTCCTTGACTGGTCTCTCGTCTCTCCCTCAAGGTGCCTCACTGATTTGGCCAGGCTGGCCCATCTGCCTTATGAATAGCAATTGGCTGGCAACTGGTGTCAATGGCCAGTCCCTTTTCCACAGGAGTTGCTTCCGCAGATGAGAGCTATGAGGACTGGACTAGAATCAGTGGTCTAGAGATTGCTGCCACCCCTGTGGCCCTCATACTTATCTACCTATTGGTGGCAGCTGGTCATCAGTTGTTGCTAGTGGTAATGAGAAAGATGGGCCCCTTCTCAACAAGGTAGCTACTGTGGACATTGGTATTGCTGTTTCCCAGGCTCTTGGGTTTGGAGGTCCTGGGCTGCCTCCATCAGGGTCAGAGGGAAGATTGTGGTTGAGGTGGTGGCTATATTAAAGAGGCCCAAGGACAGACTATTGGAGATATTCACACTCAGGGGACTGAAGCTGGATAGTGATCCAGCAAAAGAATATTGAGAAGCAAAAATCAGGCACAAAGAAGAACCAGTGGGGAACAGCATGATAGAGGTGAGGGAGAAGAGAGTATCAATCAATCAATCCGCCAGCAGTCACTAAGCTCTGACTAGGCTCTGTGCTAAGCACCAATGGTACACAGACAAAAGTGAAACAGCCCCTGCCCTCAGAGAGCTTACATTATAATGGGGGAGACAATATCTACACAAAAGAGTGGCAAAAGTCCCAGATTCCACAGTAGTGGGGAAATACTGTGCTCAGTTTATTCCTATATTGTTCCTGGTGAAATTTTCTGGAGTAGGAAAGCACACATAGCTAATTACAAGCAATGACTGATAGCATCCTACTACAGCCCAATTTCTACCACCCAACACACACACACACACACACACACTACACATAGGTTTTGCCTTTTGTGGTTTAAAAAGTAGTTATTCCATAGAATTTATGACATCAGCATCCTCCAGTGTCCTGTGACCCCCTAAGTTTCAGATTTCGGAGAAGGATAACCCCTCTGCTAGATAGCTTAGATGGGGAGAAGGAGGGGGAAGCATGAAGGGAAAACAGCTTCCAAGAGATGCTGCTGAGTCAGCTCATTGACTTCCTAGAAATGTTCTGAGCCCTGCTTGCATTCCTTCAGTTAGTCAGAAAATCCCTGGACTCCCCAAAATGATGCTAAAGCAATGCCTTTTCCTCCTGGAATTGTTGACTAAAGGTAACAGAACTGGTGCTGCTAGGTTCTTGTGAGCTCTGCTCCACCTGAAAAGGAATAAAAACATGTAAGGTATTCCCCTAAATGTTCCTCGCCATGTTGCCTCCTCACAACATTAGCATGAACTCATTAGCAGAGCTGCACTGCCTCTCATCTCTTCTCTCAGCTGTCTTGACCCTTCAGAGCTTTTAGGAATGACCACACGGCTCTGGGCATATCCCCAGGATGGGCTGAAAAGTGCAAACATGGTGGTTTCAGACTACAGTAGATTCCTTGGACCAATCTCAGTCTTCATGAGTTATAAGGGATAGGACGGATTTGTGTAAGGTCAGTGGTAACAAAGTAAAAAAACACCAACCTTTTGTTTTTTTTAACTCCCCCACAAGATACTTTGCCACTTCTTGGACTCGCTCTTCAATGCTCCTCTTCCCCATCCCGAAATTCCTCAGGGTCATGAGGGAGAAGCGGCGCAATTGCTTCCATCTCTCACCATTACTTATGATAACGCCTAGAAAGGGGAGCAGGAAGAAGAAAAGTCTTAGACTCTAAAGTTCCTGAAAGTCCATGGCAAAAAGTCCTTGGGCCCTTGACCCCACACCCCTTGTTCTAAAAGAACAGAATGTTATGGGGTGTCATTTTGCTTTCTCCTCTATCTATACTGTTTCCTGTCCCATCCCACACATCATTTTCCTTCATCACAGTCACAGATACATCAGATGGCCCTATACCCACATTCCCCTACTGGTAATGAAGTGGCCACAAAGAGGGAGGCCAGGATAGACATATTTTTAAGAAACTGAATGGTTATAGGGCAAGTTAGTCTATATCTCTGCATCTTTTTACCAAAGGAACCTAAAAGATTATGATGTCCTGAAGTCCTAGTCTTCCCACTTCACACAGGTACCAAAGGGTGAGAGTCTCTGTGTGTTGTCTTTTTGGGGGTTACTAGGTGGTACAGTGGAAAGAGTATCAGACCTAGAGTCAGGAAAACTCATCTTCATGAGTTCAAATCCAGCCTCAGACACTTACTATTTATATGGTACTGGGAAAATCACTTAACCCTGTTTGTCTCAATTCTTCATCTGTAAAATGGCCTGGAGAAGAAAATAGAAAACCACTCCAGTATCTTTGCCAAGAAAACCCCACACTGGGTCACGGAGAGTTGGACACGACTGAAATGACGGAACAGTAAGAGGTACACTTAGTAAGAACAGAAAGTTATATAAGCTCAGTAGCAATTCCAAATCATGTGGCTTTGCTTAGCTTTTCTTTTCCTGTAAGTCTGAAACAATCCTATACAGGATTGTTGTTTATGGGGAAATGATTGCTGAGTCAAAAAAATATATAGCAATTATACAAAGAATTGTAGTTAATTTGAGCAATGGAAAAGGTGTACACACGCCTTTATGGTACACACATTGAAACACACATACTAAAGCTTAACATGGCATATCCTTCTTTCTCTGAATATATCACACTTTCCTACCTTCAGATATCATCCTCTGATTCCAGACGTAGGATGAAGACTTCACCTAACTACCCTTACATTGAGAACTACACTTTGCCTGTAATCTTATTTTCATAGGACCTTTATCAAGATCAAATTCATCACCCTCTGCTTCAGGATCCTTCATAAGGGAACATTTGGCCTGCAGTCAAAAGATCTGAGCTCAAATCTAGCCTTAGATACTTACTAGCTAAACTAATTACTAAACATCTTTTTGCCTCAGTTTCATCATCTGTAAAATGAAGAGTAATAATAGCACCCCCCTACTCGAGTGGTTGCAAAGATCAAATGAGATAATGTTTATAGAGCACTTTAACACAATGCCTAGCACATAGTAGGTACTATATTTGTTAGCTCTTGTCATAGTTGTTGTTGTTGTTAATTCATTCATTCATTTCCCACCTTGATTTACTCATATGTCCCTACTCCAAGTGTTCTACACTTGCTGTAGCAGAGAATGTGTTTGCCTTCTAGTCAGGTTATCAGGAGTCAATAATGAGAAAGATTATCAGAGACTTTTGCCAGGCAGAAGCTGATAGAATGCCACAAGAGAGGGATTTTTGTCCTAATTTTAGCTCTAGTAGGCTAAGCAAGCTGACCTATTTCAGAAGTTGCCAGATTATTATAACTTTTAAGACTATTTCAAAAAGTGTAGATACTTTTCCTTCATGTGGATTCTGATCCACATTGGCTATACAACACCTTGCTTGATCTTCAGAGGCTCAATATTTTGGATGATCATTATCCTTGCAGAATGAAGTAATTTCGATTTGCCTGTTACCTGTGGCAGGTAGCAAATCCCTGACCACCAGCTTCATTTTACCAATTTTGTGCAAAATTTCCTAACATTGTACAGCTATTGGCTGCCACTCACCCTCTTCTGCTATGCCCAACAAGAGATACATGGCAAGACAAAAGTCTCAATATCCTATACAGTGTGGGTTCTTGTCTCAGTTATTCACTTTCTTGGCACTCTTAAGAGAGCTTGATTAGTGAACATTTAGAAAGGGTGGTCACTAAGAGTCAGCATGGGTTCATCAAGACTAGGTCTTGCTAGCCTAATCTGATTTCTTTTTTTTAACAGTATTATGAGACTACTAGATCTAGACAATGCCTTGACAGACTAGACTCAGATTTCAGAAATGCTCTGACAATGTCTCATGATATGTTCATAGAGAAGATGGAAAAGACCCTGGTCAGACTGCCAGAAGACATGTTCTTAGAAATCCCAGGTGACATCAAGTTGTGGTCATCGTCCAGGAGGACACTAATGTAGGTGCTAGGCAGCTGAGCACTAGATCTCTGAAGAGCAAGGAGAAAATTCCAACGAACTGGAAAGTGAACTAGAGTAATGGATCTTGGAAGGTAAAAGTCATAGCTGAGGGCTGAATGATTATAGCAAATTGTAAAGGCTAGAAAGATGGGAGAAGGAGATCTCTCTTCTCCCTCCAGGACTCTTTCACCCCACAATCATTCTCTTTCTTTCTTTGATTCCTTCCTTCCTTTCTTTCTCTCTCTTTCTTTTTTCTTTTTATTCTCTGTCTTATTTCTTCTCTCTCTCTCTTTTTTTCCTTTCTCTTCTTGCTCTGCAACAAACAGAAACTTACCAAATCCATCCCTAGTGACTTCCATAATTGGAATACGTCCTCTGTCAGCAAACTTGTCCCCATGATCAATCAGGGCTTCTTTCACTGCCTTGTACCCATGTAACATGACAACACGCTCACCACCAAATTGCAGAGTGAACACTGGGCCATATTGTTTTCCTAGCTGTGAAAAGAGATGTGGGCAGTATTTAGAGGGTCATCACTGAATCAGGCGATAAACTACTGGCATTACTATTGTTGACCTTATTGGAAAAGTTCTCAATCCACTATCAGTTCTATCAAAATATTTCTGACATTTATTACAGAGAGGATGATACAACCCATGAACCCAAACCAAGCCACAGATGGCTCAAAGGCTAAAAGTTCATTCTGTGCCTTGGGCTTGAAGACAGAAGACTGGTTAATGAGGCACAGTGTATGACCTCAGTGCAATATCCCCAAACTTCTGGAGAGGTTCAGCTTATATTTCATAGCTAGGTGTGATAGTGGATATAGCACTGGACCTGGAATCAAGAAGACTTTACTCAAAATCCAGTTTCAGGTACCTAATAGCTATGTGACCCCAGGCAAGTCACTTAACCTCTGTCTGCCTCAGTTTCCTCATCTGTAAAATTAGGATAATAATGACACCTAATTCTAAGGGTTCTTTTGAGAATAATACAATAATATTTATAAAACATTTGGCAAACCACTATATAAATGCTATTAATATTATTATTATTATTAATCTAAAGCTTTGAGAATAGCAGATTTGGAAATGGGTAAAATGCTGTCAGTGAAATCCTGGAGCAGAAAAGGGTACACATTCCAACAGAAATCCTATAAGCCAATATCACTGGATCATAGGTATACATCTAGAATAGACTTTAGAGATCATTTAAACACTTTTTTTGTCATGAACTCTTTTAATAGTCTGGTGAAACCTATGTACTCCTCTGAATGATATTCTTAGATTGAAATACATAGGATTATAAAGGAAACCACTTATATTAGAATAAGATAAAGATGTAATTTTTCCCACCCTAACTCACAGAACTTCTGAAATATATCTACAGACCCAATGGGAGTTCATGATCCCAAGATTAAGAACTCCTCTTCTAAATCAATCATAATTTCACAGATGAGGACACTGAGGCCCCAAAGATCAGGGTATATCTGGGAAGGATTTGGTTAAAAAAATTATTCATTTATCAGGCTACCGGGTAAAAATGAGAGCACAATTTTGTTTTCACATATTAATCTCAATCATTTCTCACAATCCTGTGAGGCAGATAGGACATTTATTCATAATGTCCTCATACAGACATAGGAAACTGAGATCCAGAGAGGTCATCATGACTTGCCCAAGGCACAAAGCTAGTAATTGTCAGAATCTGGACTTGAATTTGAAATTCAATGCCTTTTCTACTACCCCAAGTTAACTTTCAAAGGCTTTAAGATCTACAGATCTGAGTTCAGAACTTGCTGGTTCCTCTTGAGACCAGGGTTACTTTCAATCAGGCACACTTAAGATTATATGCAAGGACTGGGGCAGCACACAGAGGCTGCTTAAGGGCTCCTTTGAAGGAATGTGCAAGGAAAACATTCTCCACTCTGATCCAACAAATGCTGGAGGTCCTCACCTGTTTGTAGGACCTATTCATTCCTCAGACAACAGAAATAATCAGGCACATTAAATACCACCTTTCTTCCCATGGTGGGCAATGAGCATTTTAGGTGAAACTGATGGCATTTTCTCCTAGAACTTTGCAGTGCCAATGTGAGCAGTGATAGCAGAGGATGGCAGTTGTTGCAGAATGGATTTCATCAATTCTTACAGGAACTTGATAGTACACAGCTAATGATGAAGCAGTGGGCCCTGATGGCCACTACAGTGAATCAAAACATAGTCTAGAAAACCTACAAGGTACCTACCTCCCTACTCTTACATGCTCTACTTATTAGAATAAGCTGCTTGAAGACAGCCTCCCAAAACAAACTGACTGCTACTAGAGTCAGGAATGAAACCAACAGAAGACAGAGATGCTTACTTACCTTGCAAAGTGATTCTGGGATATTCTTAAGGCCCACCTGTAGCATATTGCCAATAATGGGAAGAGGAACAGGACCCGGTGGAAGCTTTCCTTTTCCAAAGCCCTTTTTCCATGATGAAATGAGAAGTAGACATGACATACAGAGCAGTAAGCCAAGAGCAATGACCACAGATGGATCCATTGACACTGTTCCTTACTTCTAATGCAATAGAAGGCTTAGAATCCAAAGCTGGGAAGGACAGCAAACACGAGATCAATCAACTAATAATTCCTTGGCATCCTGATTAAGCTTCCAGTGGACTTTGACCTGCCAATAAGCTTAACAGAACCCTACTCTTGTTCTATAGGAGTGTATTTTAACATAACAGTAGCCATTAAATTTGTTATTTGGAGTTTTACTGGTTCACTTTGCTCCTTATATGCCCCAGTTATTTCCCAATACGGCCCTGCCTCCCCTTACAATCAATACCTTTAACAAACATTAAACAAAACCAATGATACTAGGACTTTGACAGTGTATGTCATATACCATAGTACTTCACCACTCTGCTGAAAAAGTGTTTCTTAATCTGTTCCAAGATTGGGGCCATTTTATAACATTAAAAACCTCATTGACCCATTGTTGTTTGTCCTTCATTCTTGAAGAGGACCATGACATCAGGGAGGGGATGCCATGAGCTTTCCTTAAAATTATAAATAATATCTGTCTAAAACCATCAGCAAGCATTATTTGTAATGGGTATAAATCAGAAATTTTTTCAATAAGATCAGGGGCAAAGCAAGGATATCACTGTTATTCAATCTTATACTAGAAATGCTAGTTATAGCAATAAGAAAAGAAAAATAAATTGAAGGAATTAGAATAGACAATGAGGAAACAAAACTATCGGTCTTGGCAGGTGATATGATTATATACTTAGAGAATTCTAGAAAATCAACTAAAAATTAATTTAAATAATTAATAACTTCAACAAAATTGCAAGATATAAAATCATCAGCATTTATATATAACCAATTTATATATATAAATATATATATATACATATATATATTACCAACAAGGTCCAGCAAGAAGAGATAAAAAGAGAAGTTGCATTTAAAATTACTGCTTACAGTTGAAAATACTTGGGAGTCTGCCTGCCAAGACAAATCCAGGAACTATATGAACACTTTTCATACAAATAAAGTCAGATCTAAATAACTGGAGAAATAGTAATTGCTCACAAGTAGGCCACGCCAATATAATAAAAATGAAATTTCTACCTAACTTAACTTACTTATTCAGTGCCATACAACCAAACTACCAAAAAGTGTTTTATAGAGGTAGAAAATATAACAACAAAATTCATTTTGTAGAACAAAAGATCAAGAATATCAAGAGAATCAATGAAAAAAATGTGAAGGAGGGTAGCCTAGCAGTACTAGATCTCAACTGTATTACAAAGTGATAATCATCAAAATAATCTGATATTGACTAAGAAATAGAATGGTGGATCAGTGGAATAGGCTAGATATATAATACATAGAAGTAAATGACCATAGTAATGTAGTGTTTATCAAACCCCAAGATCCAAGTTTTTGGGACAAGAACTCACAATTTCACAAAAATTGCGGGGAAAACTTGAAAGTGATTTGGCCAAACATAGATATAGAACAACATCTCATACCATATACCAAGATAAAGTCAAAATGGCTACATGATTTAGACATAAAGGGTGATCTCATAAGCAAATTAAGAGACCATGGAATACTTTACCTGTTAGATTTATGGTTAAGGGAAGAATTTATGACCACATAAGAGTTAAAGAGCATTATGGGATGTAAAGTGGGTAATTTTATTGCATTATATTAAAAAGGTTTTGTGCACACACACACACACACACACATACACACACAAAGAAGAAGAATGCAACCAAGATTAGAAGGAAAGCAAGAAACTAGAGAGTTGAGCAAATTTCTCTGATAAAGGCCTCATTTCTCAAATACATGGAGAACTGAGTGAAATATCTAAGAATATGAGTCATTCCCCCAATTGATAAATCATCAAATGATATAAACAGGCAGTTTCCAGATGAAGAAATCAAAACTATCTATATTCATATACAAAATATTCTAAATTACTATTGATTAGAGAAATAGAAATTAAAACAACTCTGAGGTACCTCCTCATATCTATCAAATTGACTATTATGACAGAAAAGGAAAAGAGCAAATGTTGGAGTGAATACAGGAAAATTGAAACACTACTGCACTGTTGGTAACAGTGAACTGTTGTGAACTAATCCAACCATTCTGGAGAGCAATTTGGAACCATGCCCAAAAGGTTATAAAACCATGCATACCCTTTGACCCAGCAATACCACTTCTAGGTCTGTATCTGAAAGAGATTATACAAATGGGAAAAGGACCCATATGTACAAAAATATTTATAGTAGCTCTTTTAGTGGTGGCAAAGAACTAAAAATTGAGTGAACGTTCATCAATTGGGGAATGGTTGAACAAGTTGGGGGATGTGATTATGATGGAATATTATTATGATATAAGAAATGATGAGCATGATATTTTCAGAAAAACCTGGGAAGACATATGTGAACTAATGCAAAGAGAGGTGAGCAGAACCAGGAGAACATTGTACATAGTAACAGTAATATTAAACGATGATCAGCTGAGAATGACTTAGCAATTCTCAGCAATACAATGATCCGAGACAATTCCAAAGGACTCATGATAAAAATACTTTCCACCTCCACAGAAAGAACTGATGGAGTCTCAATGAAGGTCAAAGCTTTGTTTTCTTGCTTTCCTTTTTCTTTTTTATTTTTTTTCTTTGGGACTGTGTTTTCTTTTGTATCTTGGCTAATATGGAAATATGTTTTGCTTGACTGCACACATAATATACATGCATACATATATACGTACAAACATACAGAATCTGGAACTGGAAATTTTAAAAATAACTGTTTAAAATTGTTTTTACATGTATTTAAGGAAAAAATTGAAATAAATAAAATAAGAGAAAAACAAATGCCAGTTATTTACTAGTGGTTCTCAATTTAAAGAATCCAATAACAAAAGCTCCCAGAGAAGAATTTCCTCAATGGGTTCCTGTCAATGTAAGGGCCCAATATTTATCCCAGGCAAGGTCTCACATATAAGACCTTATAAACTCTAAGTGAGAGAGAGGTCCTTCCTTCACAGGGAGGAGCACAGCATCTCATCATCCTCACTAGCCACTAAAAGGGAAAGAGAACAAGTGGCTTCCAAGGGAGTCTTTTGTGCGTATTCTGAGTGCCACTCAACATCCATGTTCTCCCAGGACTACAGCTTCAATAGCTAGTCTCTTGTTATGGAAGGAAGGAAGGAATGAAGGAAGGAAGGAAGGAAGGAAGGAAGGAAGGAAGGAAGGAAGGAAGGAACGAAAGAAGGAAGGAAGGAAAGAAGGAAGGAAGGAAAGAAGGAAGGAAGGAAAGAAGGAAGGAAGGAAGGAAGGAAGGAAGGAAGGAAGGAAGGAAAGAAGGAAGGAAGGAAGGAAGGAAGGAAGGAAGGAAGGAAGGAAGGAAGGAAAGAAGGGGAAAGGGACAGACAGAGGGAGGGAGGAGGGAAGGAAGGGAGGTGAAAAGGAAGGGAGGAAGGGAGGAGGGAAGGAAAAATGAGGAAAGGAGAAGGGAGGAGGTATAAGAAGGAACTATGGGCAAATGATTTCAGTTCTCTCATGGAAATATGAGGTGAGGCTGTCGGCTGTGAGGTGTCCAAGAAGGGTGAGCCCTGAGAGACTTGAGGGGGGACAAAAAGGTTTGGAAAAACCATGGTAATAAGATAGTTAGTTAATTATGGAGGCACAAAAGGATTGCTCTGCCACAGTGAGGGCCCAATTGAGATGATGTTAAAAGTCTATAATGGACCCAGTAGGCACATTTTCATGATTTTCTCTAGCTTCATTCATTAGCCTAGGAGTAAGGGCAAAGGCAGTAAATGGTGAGAGTAATCTTACCCAGACTAAGACTTGGCACGGTAAAACTAGAGAAAAGACAAGGAATTTTGAATTAAACATTAACCAACAATAATTGCAAAACAGAGATCAGGAAAGTTTGTTGTTGCAATCCCTTGTACTTCAATGAACTCAAGAAATGATTACCTTAAAGGCTCAGGGGGAAAAAAAGGTTATTGAAGCAAAGGAAATAAACATTTATACAGAGCCTACTAGGTACCAGACACTGTACCAGGTATTGTACAGATATCATCTCATTGGATTCTCACAACTGCTTTGTGAAATGGGTGATGTTATCCCCATTTTACAACTGGGGAAACTGAGGTTAAGTGACTTGCCCAGAGTCACACAGCTAGTAAGTGTCTCAGATCTTCTCAACTCCAGGCCCAGCACTCTCTCCACAGCACCACCTTAGTGGCTAGTTATCTATTGAGATAATATGTCTTAAAAAGTTCTGATTTCTAAGGAGATTATCAAGTTTATAGTTCAGATCCTAGTTGGGTCAGAACTCTAACAATATAACCTCAGGGGTCCTCTTGATAGATCATTTGTATCTTGTGTTTGTTTTTCCTTTCTCTTTGTAAACATGACTGTGTAGGCTACAGTCAGTCAATTAACATTTATTAAGTATGTACCATGTGAGAAACACTGCTAAGTGCTGGGAATACAAAAAGAGGCAAAAGACAATCCCTGCACTTGAGGAGCTTACAGTCTAATGGGGGAGACAACAAGTGTGAGCAAACAAGCCATACACAGAATGAATAGAAGATAATCACAAGAGGGAAGGTACCAGAATTCAAAGGGGTTAGGGAAAGCTTCCTGTAAAAGGTGGGATCTTAGTTGGGGTTTAAAGGAAGCCAATAAGTAGTGATGGGCAGGAAGAGCATTCTAGGTATGGGGAACAGTCAGGGAAAAGGCCCAGAGACAAGAGATGGAGAGTCATTGTTTGTAGAACAGTCAAGAGGCCAGGGTCCCTATATGAGAGTACAAGGTGAAGAATTAGGTGCAAGAAGACAGGAAAGAAAGGAGGGGATTAGGTTATGAAGGGCTTTGAATCCCAAACAGAGGATTGTGCATTTGATCCTAGAGAGGATAGGAAGACACTGGAGTTTATTAAGTGGGGGAGGTGACATAATCAGACCTGCACTTTAGGAAAATGACTTGGGTGGATGCATGGAAGATAGATTGGAGCAGGGAGAGAATTGAGGCAGGTAGATCAACTAGAAGGTTATTGTAATAGTCCATGAATGAAGTGGTGAAGGCCTTTACTAGAGCGGTGGTAGTGTCTGAGAAGAGGGGCTATTCAAGGGACATTGTAAAGGTGGAATAGGCCTTGGTAAAAAATTGGATACGGGGGGGTGAAAGATAGTGGGTAGTCCAGGATGACACTAAGTAGAGAGCCTAGGAAAACGGTGTTGCCCTCTATGATAATAAGGAAGTTAGGAGGAGGGAGAGAGTTTAGAGGAAAAAGATAACGAGTTCAATTTTGGACAGGTTGAGTTTAAAACATCTGAATGGCAACAGGAGATGGAAGGTTGGAGGTCAGCAGAGAGATGTGGGTAGAATAGGTAGATTTGAGAATCATCAGCATAGAGATAGTAATTAAACCCATGGGAGCTGATGAGATCACCAAGTGAAGTAGTATAGATGGAGAAGCAGCCCTGAAAGAACTCTCTGGGACACCTATACTTAAAGGGCATTTTCTGGATGAGGATCCTTTGAAGGAGACTGAGGAGCACACAAATTAGTAGGAGAATCAGGAATTGGTGTCTTGAAAACCCAGAGAGAAGAGAGTATCAAAGAGAAGAGGGTGATTAACAGTATCAAAGGTTGCAAAGAAGTTGAGAATTAAGATTGAAAAAAGGATTGGATTTGGCAATTGAGACTGCTGGCAACTTTGAGGAGAGAAGTTTTGGTGGAATGATGAGGTTGGAAGCCAGATTGTAAGGGTTAAGAAGAAAGTGAGCGGACAGGAAGTGGAGGCATCTATGGAAGACAGACTTTTCAAAGAGTTTAGTCACAACATGTGGGAGAGACATAGAATGATCATTAGTGGAGATGGAATAATCAAGTGTTTGATTTGAGGTCGAGAGAGACATAAGCATTTTTGTAGGTAGTAGAGAAGGAGTCAATAGAGTGGGAGATATTGGGGATGACCAAGGTGGAAATCTGTTCAAGGAGATGGGATGGAATACGATGACTCGTGCGGATAGAGAAGGGTTAGCATTGGAAAGGAGTGAGATCACTTCTTCTGTGAGGCAGGGATGAAAGAGATAGTGGCAGAAGGAATATAAGTGATAACAATACTGACTTCCCTGGCTTCCTCTAAATCCCAAGCAAAATTCCATCTTTTACAGAAAGACTTTCAGGCTCCCTCTTAATTCTGGCGCCTTCTTTCTGTTGTTTCCTACTTATCTTGTAGATCACTTGTTTATGTATTTGTTTGCATGTTGACTCCCCTGTTAGATTATGAGCTCCTTGAAAGAAACTACTGCCTTTTTGTATCCCCAGTACTTTCTGGCACATAGTAGGCACTTAACAAATGCTTATTGATTGAGATGAAGAAGAAGAGAGGAGGAAGCTCGTGGTGAATGTCCTCAATTTTTTCTGTAAAAATAGGAGGCCAGGTTCTCAGCTGAAAAGTGGAGGGAAGGGGAGCCATGGGAAATTGAAGGAGAGATGAAAGGTTTGGAAGAATTGCTGTGGGGAGTGGGGTAGCAATAAGATAAAGGAGGTTCAGTAGGATTGCCTAGCAACAGTGAGGGCCCAGTTTAGGTTGTGTAACATGAATTTGCAGTGGAGCTGATCAGAATAGTCATGCAATTTTCTCTGCCTTCATTCAGCAGCCCCATGTGTAGGAGCAAAGGTTACATAGTGAGAATTATCCAAGGCTGAGGCTTAGCAAGATAAATCAATTAAACATTTACTAAGCACCTATTATGCATCAGGTACTGTGCTAAGTGCTGGGGCTACAAAAAAAAAGGCAAAAGACAACTGGACAAAATAAAGGGGCTAGGGACTCAAGGGTGTTGGACTGCTTTACCAAGAGGTCAACAGGCATAAAAAGAAAAGAGTTAAGTTAATGCAGCAATGATGGCCTAGGAAAGAAAGGAAGGGTTGAGGGATTGAAGGTGATGGTGTAGGCTAATTGTAGGGTTTGGAAAGGGAAGGCAGAGGAAAACCTGGAAAGACAACGGATTAAGATCAGATAAGGACATTTTGGAAAACTGAGTGGTTAGTTGGGGTGTTAGAGGAAAAGTCATTATGTATGATGAAGTTCTAAGTACAAGGGCAGTAGTTGGGTAGGAGAAAAATTGAGAGCCAGGTTGTTGCTGTCTTTACCCTTCGTTCTCAAAGAGGACCATGACATCAGGAAGGTGATGTCGTGACTTGCAAGTGAATTGGATTTAAGTGAAAGAGGGCTGTGCAATGTCACCAGCCTCTTTCTCCTCCTGAGCCACCTAGGTCCAGTGCCAAGATATGGATCAGGACAACTGGAGATGGCAACTCATTGAGGAAGGAAGGAGAGTTACCCTTTTTAGCACCTAGACAGGCCTTGTTAATTGTATGCCTACTCTGTTCCACTGATCTACCTTTCTATTTCTTAGCTACTACTAGATAGTTTTGATAATTACTGTTTTAGAATAGAGTTTAAGGTTTAGTACTGCTAATCAACCTTACTTTCCATTTTTAATTAGTTCTTTGATATTCTTGACTTGTTGTTCTTCCAAATGAATTTTGTTATTTTTTCTAATTCAGTCAATTTTTTTTGGTAAATTAATTGGGATGGCATTGGATACACAAATTAGTTTAGGTAAAACTGTCCTTTTTGTTATGTTGGCCCTGCCCACTCACAAACAATATTTCTCCAATTATTTAAAACTGATTTTACTTGTATAAAAAGTCTTTTATAATTTTGTTTATATAGTTCTTGGGTTTGTTTCGGCAGGTGTACTCCCAGGTATTTTGTACTGTCTAAAATTATCTTAAATGGGGTATCTCTTACTGTCTTTTCAAGCAGGGTTCTGTTTGTGATATATAGGAATGTTGATGTTTTATGTGGATTTACTTTATATCCTGCTACTTTGCTAAAATTGTTGGGGTTTTGTTTTGTTTTGTTTTTGCTAAAATAGTTAATTGTTTAAACTAATTGTTTAGTTGAATCTTTGGGATTTTCCAAGTTTATTATTCAAGAGATAGTTTTATTACCTCATTCCCTATTCTGATTCCTTCTATTTCTTTTTCTTAAATCCCACTTGGTCATGTTATATATATATATATATATATTCATTAGAGAAATAGTTTATAGTTTTTTTCTTCTGTTTTTGCTCTTCCTGAAGTATCAGTATCATATTTGTTTCCAAAAAAAGAGCTTGGTAGGACACCTTCTTTGCCCATAATTTCAAATAATTTACTCAATATTGGAATTAGTTGCTCTTTAAATATTAATAAAATTCACTTGTAAATCCATTTGGTCTTGGTGCTTTTTTTCTTAGGAAGCTCTTTTGTGGGTTGTTCAATTTTTTTTTTTTTGTAAAGTGGGTCTATTTAGATACTCTATTTCCCCTTCTGCTAATACAGGCAATTTATGCTTTTGTAAATATTCTTCCATTTCACTTAATTTGTTAAATTTATTGGCATACAATTGGATAAAATAATTCCTTATAATTGCTTTCATTTCATCTTCATTTACTGGTATATTTACCCTTTTCATTTTTAATACTAGTGATTTGGTTTTCTTCTTTCTTTTTCAAAATCAAAATAACCAACGGTTTATCTATTTTATTGATTTTTTTCATAAAACCAACTCCTAGTTTCATTTATTAATTCAATGGGATTTTTACACCCAATTTTATTAATCTCACTTTTAATTTTTAGCATTTCCAATTTAGTGTTTAATTGCGGATTTTTAGTTTGTTCATTTTTCTAGGTTTTTTTTAATTGCATTGGTCTGTTCTTTCTCTATTTTATTGATGTAAGCATTTAGAGATATAAATTTTCCTCTGATTGCTGCTTTTATCATGTCCCATAGATTTTGATATATTGTCTCATTGTTGTCATTGTTGTTATCAAAATTATTAATTATTTCTATGATTTGTGCTTTAAACCACTCATTCTTTACTATTAGGTTGTTGAATCTCCAGTTAGTTGTTAATCCATGTTTTCATGGTCCTTTATTAAATATTATTTTATTGCATTGTGATCTGAAAAGATATTTTAAATATTTCTGCTTTTACTATAAAATTTTTATGTCCTAATATATAGAAAATCATTGTGAGGATAGCATGAAGTGCTGAGAAAAAGGTTTATTTCTTTCACTTTCCATTCTAGTCTCTCCAGAAATCTATCTATTTTTTGGTTAGATTTCTAGTTCTGAGAGGGAAAAGTTAAAGTGACCCACTCTTATAATACTACTACCTATCTCCATCTGTAACTCATTTAACTTTTCTTTTAAAAATTTAAATGTTATAGAATTTGATGCATATAGGTTCAGTGTTATTATTGCTTTATTGTCTATAGTACCTTTTATCAAAATTAGTTACCCTGTTTGTCTCTTTTAATTAAATCTATTTTAGCCGTAACTTTGTCTGAGATCATAATTGCTACCTCTGCATTTTTTGCATCAGCTGAAGTATGGTAAATTCTACACCATCTCTCCATTTTAGCTCTGTGTGTATCTCTCATTCTTAAATGTGTTTATTGGAAACAGCATGTATTGTTGGATTCTGATTTTTATTCCTTTCTGTTAACTGTTTCCATTTTATGGTGAATTCATCTCATTCGCATTCAAAGTTATAACTACTACTTGTGAATATCCCTGTTACCTGATCTTCTCCCCTTACCCTTCTATTCTTTATTCTACTCACTCCTCTAAGAGTCCCTCTCTTATCCTCTACCCTACACCATCCTAAATCTTAATCTACACACCCTTCTAAAAGTCTCTCCCTAACCCTCTCTCCTAGTCTTCTCACCTCTCTACAAATCCAGAAGGCTTCTCCACCCCTCCAGATGTACACAGCTTCCTATTCAACCCAGATCTGAAGAGAGTAAAATTGAACATTACCAGCCCTCCACCTCCACCTGCTTCTTCTATATCAGTTCCTCCTTTCATGTCCCACTATTGAGATAATTGCTCCTTTTGCCTTTTCCTACCCAAGTTTGTTTTTAGAATCACCCCATCATACACAACTCAGCCCCAATCTTTCTTTCAAAATATCCTAGTAATGATAACACTTTTAAGAATACTAATAACATTTTCATATGAAAGATGTAAACGGTTTGACCTCAATAAGTACCTAATAAATAGTCTTTAATGTTTTCCTTATATTTCTTTTTAATCTTTCATATCAATGTTTCCATTGAGTTCTAGTCTTTTTGTCACAAATACCTTAAATTCTTTCAGTTAGTCAAATGTCCATTTTTTTTTTCATTTAGTATTATGCTCAACTTTGCTGGGTAAGTTATTCTTGGTCACAACCCCAGTTCTTTTGCTCTTTGAAATATAATATTCCAAAAACTATGGTCATTTAATGTAGAAGCTGCTACATCTTGTGAAATCCTGATTGTATCTCCACAGTAATCTAAATTGTTTTTTTTCTTGTTGCTCACAATATTTTCTCTTTAACCTGGGAGTTTTGAAACTTGACTACGACATTCTTGTAAGTTTTCCTCCTGGGATCTTTTTTAGGTGGTGAACAGAGGATTTTTTTCTTCTTCTATTTGACTCTCTTGTTCTAGAATTTCCACGGAGCTGCCTCTAGGAAACAGAGTAGACCTCAAAGAACTTTCAGCTCATCTAACCCAGCATGAGGTTCAGATGACTGAGGAGGAGAAGATTGAAGGATGATCCTCACCCTGCTATTTCCAGATGCTACATCTAGCAGTGCTGACCAGACAATATCCTGGGCTACAACTGTGGGACAGGAGGAGTGAGCACACAACAAGTGACTGTGGTACTGGTACAGGAGGGAGCAAGAGCATTTTTAGGACAGTGGGAGTCAGAGTCCTATCAATTTGGAACTATGCCCTGAAAACATCAAAGACCAAGTGGAAAGAAGCATATGTACAAAAGTATTCATAGCATCTCATTTTGTGCTAGCAAAGAATAGGAAATTAAGGGGATACCTAGCAACTGAGAAATGGATGAACAAATTAGGTATATGAATGTAACAGAAGACTATCGTGTCTTAAGAAATGATGAAAGTGTTAATTTCAGTCAACCTGGGAAATTTAGCAAGAACTGAGGCAGAGTGAACTCTGAACCCTTTGCCAAAGTAATGTCAACTCACTAGACCTCTGTTTCCCCAAACATCATCTATAAAGAGAGGCGGGAGAGTGGGAAATATTTAACTAGTTTAAGATAACGGTGTTGAAAGAACACACTGCATTTAAAAAACACACTCACTTCACTCCAGCTAAGGACATCTTATGTTGTTGTTCAGTCATGACTCTTCATGACTCTATTTGAGGTTTTCTTGGCAAAGACACTGGAGTGATTTCCCATTAACTTCTCCAGCTTATTTTACAGCTGAGGAACTGAGGCAAACAGAGTGAATTGACTTTTCTAGGCTCACACAGCTAATAAGTGTCTCAAGCCAGATCTGAATTCTGGAAGATAAGTCTATGTGATTCCCAGCCCACAGCTCTATAACAAACAGAAAGCTATAATAACCAAAGTCTTTCTAGACATCTAGTAGATGCATGCCCAAACATTATGCACGGTATCTGCCAACCCAAACAGAGAAAAATGGTGGCAAGGGTCACATTAAGCAAGAAAAGATACATAGATGTGAAAAGTGTCACAAATGCATTTTCCACCTATTTTAAAACATCATTAAGAAACATAGGATATGCATATTTAGCTAAGTAAAGTAAGGAAGAAGAATATAGTGGGGAAAGCACTGAATTGGAGTCAGGATACCTGGATCCTGAAATTAGTAAATTATGTGGCCTGGGGCAGGTCACATCACTTTTCTGGACTTCACTTTTTTCTCATCTATAAAATGAAAACATTGGACCAGATGATTTGTAAAATCCCTTCCAGCTCAAAATTCTGTCATTCTGAGACCAACAAAACATAAATCTAGCAGACATAGCAAAAATGGTCATGTAGAATATTGGAAGCCTGGTCACCATGTAATCTTTTCCTTTCCAGATCCCCCAACAAGTGGTGACTTTCCCCAAAAGTTACTCTGCATGTACTTTGTATATACTTACAGGATCAGAGATTTAGAGCTGGAAGAGACCTCAGTTAGACCATCTACTCCAATCTCCTCATTTTATGAATAAGAAAACTGAGGTCCAGAGAGATTGTGACTTGACCAAGTTCACTCAGATGAGTGACAGAGTTAGGATATGAACCCAGATCCTCTTTTTGTTCTACTCATTGTGCCACTTTGGCATCCTATATTTATGTAAGTTCATGTTGTCTTGTACTTATAAAATATGCACTGAACTTATGGATGGGCAGTTGTCTACTTAATAGAATAGAAGCCCCTTGAGCAGAGGGAATATTTCCATTTTGATTTTGTACCACTAACACCTAGCACAGTGCTTGGATATAGGAGACTGGACTACCAATTGTTCAGTGTGTTATAGTGGGAATTCTGGTAGTGTAGATTAGACTACACAGGCATTGAAGTCCCTTTGAACTCAAATTTTGTGATTCTGAGAAATGCTTAATTAATATTTAATTGACTGATTGATTCCTAACCTCAAGTTTTCCATATCATCCATTGAATTTTTTTCTAGGGTGACATACTCATCTGATCATGGGGCAATAAGAACTATTAATTTCATACCATCATTATGTGGTAGCACATGTTTTTTCTAATATTGCTGAGACTAGAGGAAGTTTTCTAATGTTAAATGATAATTAAATAGTCCAAGTTGAAGTAGATGGATGCTATGATCCCTTCCAAGTTTTAGGAGGGAAGCAAAAACTGGGAAAGAATTTTTGCAATAAATGTCTCTGATAAAGGCCTCATTTCATAAATATATAGAGAACTGAGTCAAATTTATAAGAATATAAGTCATTCCCCAATTGGAAAATGGTCAAAGGATATGAACAGGCAATTTTCAGAGGAAGAAACTGAAGCTATTTATAGTTATGTGAAAAAATGTTCTAAATCACTATTGATTAGAAAAATGCAAATCAAAACAACTCTGAGATACCACATCACCTATCACATTGGCTAACATTACAAAACAGGACAATGATAAATGTTGGAGAAGATGTGGGGAAAATTGGAACAATAACACATTGTTAATGGAGTTGTGAACTTATCCAACCATTTTGGAGAGCAATTTGGAACTATGCCTAAAGGGCTATAAAATTGTACATACCTTTGACCCGGTAACACCATTTCTAGGTCTATATCTCAAAGAGATCATAAAAATGGGAAAAGGACTCACATGTACAAAAATATTTATAGTAACTCTTTTTGTGGTGGCAAAGAATTGGAAATTAAGGGGATGCCCATCAATTGGAGAATGGCTGAACAAGTTGTGGTATATGAATGTAAAGGTATACTATTGTGCTATAAGAAATGATGAGCAGGCAGACTTCAAAAAAATCTGGAAAGACTTACATGAACTGATGCAGAGTGAAATAAGCAGAACCAATAGAACATTGTACATGATAACAGCCACATTGTGTGATGACTGACTTTGATAGACTTGGCACTTCACAGCAATGCAAGGATCTAAGACAACTCCAAAAGTCTCATAATGGAAATTGCTAACCACACCCAGAGAAAGCACTGTGGAGTCTAAATACAAATGGAAGCATAATGTTTGCTCTCCTTTTCCTTTGTTGTTTTGTTTTATTGCTACATTCTTATGATTCCTCCCATTAGTGGTAATTGTTCTTTACATCATGACTAATGGGAAAATATGCTTAATATGAATGTGTAAGTAAAGCCTATATCAGATTGCACTCCATTTTGGGCAGATGGGGGTGGGGGAAGAGTAGTGGGAGAGGGAAAAAATTTAAAACTCAAAATCTAATGGAAGTGAATGTTGAAAACTAAAACAAAATAAATTATCCCAGAAAAGTACCAAAATGTCACAATACTAGTGTCTATGGATAAAGGACTTGCTTCCAGAAAATAACTGGAAGAGTAATTATTACCCTTTTTATTAGTATACAAAGAATTAGAGACCACTCAGTGTATTCTTTACTTGATGTTAACAGATATTGTTCAGCATATAGTTGTTAATAACAAGCTAGATTAATGTACTTCTAATGATAAGCCTTTAAAAAATACTTGTATCCCTGGAGGATGAGTACCTGAGGACATTACCTCTACATCTAGTGGTATGGACTACTTGATATTGTATCTCTGGACACTTTTTCCTTTAGAAGGCTACAAGATGAACGGGCAATGTAGAGTGGGCAGGCAACCTGGAGCTTGGACTTTCACTCATAAGGAATGGGATTTACCAGCTGAAGAATTCTATATATTCCAACTGAAAATCCTCAGGCAGATGCATAGTTGATTGGAATTAAATCCCTATAGTATCCCATTTACTACCTTAATTAAATCACTGTAATGTGTATGTCAAATAATTCCTTTCCCCAAATCCTGAAATAATCCGGCCTCCTTGACTTCATATTGTTACAAAGGCCATCTCCCCCATAAAATATATTCCTCACATTCTATCTAATTCACCTTCCTTATGCATAGATCAGGTCAATATTCAGCTCACTTTTTGTTTACTGAGTAAAGTTTGAACTCTCCTTCCTGACATTCAAAGCCTCTTTTCCTTTACAGGCTTTTCTCATATAAAGTTCCTCTCAATACTCTATACTTGAGTCAAATTGGACTACTCAAATGTGTCCTGTATTTTTTAACATACACACTTTTTAATTAGAGTAGGCAGGTGAAATACGTAATAGTAATGGTAGTAATGGTGGTAGTAGTGGTAGCAGCAGTGGTAGTAGTAGTAGTAGTAGTTGCCATTGTTGTAATAATAATAACAATACTTGCAGCTAATATTTATATAGAAATTATGATGTACCAGACAGTGTGCTAAATGCTGAATAATTCTAAACTCCTTTGATCGTCTCACAACAACGCTGGGAGATAAATGCTATGATTATGCCCATTTTACAAATATAGAAACTGAAGGAAATAGAGATGAAGTGACTTGTCCAAGGTCATATAGCCAGTAAATGTCTAAGATGGATTTTAACTCAGGTACTTCTAATTCCAGGTCCTACACTCTGTCCAAGGTACCACCTCACTGCCATCACATCCTGAGCTGTTAAGCTGCCATCAGAGTAGGATACATGTACATGTTGAAGTATATAACCTGAGACATTTAAGGAGTAGAAAAGAGATTGTTACCCATTGGTGGTGCATAACTGCACACAAATATGGGATAAAGGCCCTACCAACAAGAAGCTTAAGATCTAGTGAGGAACACAAGACAGGATCCACAAACATGTCTGAAAGAATACACGACATAAGACGGGTATGTAATTCAGGATCAAATTATGAATTACAGATAAGAGCTAAAGAGGTCACAGGGATATGGCATCTAAATTATGATGTGAAGGATGGGGAGGATTTCAATTAGTGCAGTTGAAGAGAAGAACAGAAATATTCCAGGAAGAGGGGATTTCTGGGAAACAGGGAATTGGGGAAAATTAACTCACGATTTTGGCAAAAGTCAAAGGGAGTATTAGATTATGCAAGAAGAGAATACTGGGTTGAGATCATAGAGGGCTTTCATTGCTAGGCAATGGAATGAATTCAACTTGTTCATAGCACATAAGAAGACTCTAGGGCAGTTGGAACCAGGGGTGGTCCTTCACCTGTTTTAGGAAGGTAGAAATCAGAGCTCATAGGAGGGGAGCAGTTTGGCAAACCCACTGGCAATTGGGGTGGTGTCGATATCTTTTGGGTCAATGGGAGATTTCAAGATAAAATTCTGTAAGATGGAAGTAAAAAATAGAAATAATTCCATTCGAGCCAGGCCCTCACCAGCACATATCCGTTTTCCTAAAAGAGACAAACACTAGGATTAGATATTCATAGACTTCTAACTCATTTAGACCACTTTTTTGGACTTAGAGGTGGCCCACTAACACCCAGGGGCATTAGATTAAAGACTGTATACATTCCTTTCCTCTCTGGTCCTTGACTCCTTTGAAAAGCCAGTTCCCCCTCAACAGAGAGGGAAGACCCCTCCTGTATACTCTCTCTAAATCAATCCCCCTGAACCAGAGCAAGTCCTAGGATTTATATTAGGAGGAAAGCAGGCATTGCTTTAGGGAGAAAATAATCACTCATTTATAATCTCAAGAACTAAACTTATGGCTACCCACAGAGACCGCACTGGGGAAAGGTGACAGAAGAATGATCAAAGTTCCCTTTGGAAACCACCTGTCATAGTTCTGGACAGAAAACACCTCTGGAGTCTACCCTACAACTTCATGGCCATCCAGTCACTTGTGCTAACTACTCACTCTTAGCCCTAACCCAAGCATTAGAACCAATTGAACAGGGCATGGAGCTGGAGACCACAATGTCAGGGATAGTTAGCTGCCTGACTGCATTCATGTCTGCCAGACCTAGACTTGGCTGTCACCACCATTACCTGATAACTAATAGGTTCCCCCAAGAATTGAAGGGGAAAGGACAAGACAGATCATCATCTATACTTTTGTACCAGTAGATCCCCATTAGAATGTACATAACTAGGAAAGGGAGTTCCATGTTTCCCAGTAAAGAGTCACATTTCTACAAAATCGTAAACTCTAAGATTACACCTTGGGTGACCTTAGCCATAATGGTACCTGAGTAATGAGCCTATAAGATTACCCAATCCCCTTTCTTTGCTTGATAAAGTACAAGATTATACCATGCTAACATAAAAGCCTGGAAGACATTATCTGAGAAGTAGCTCCAGGTTGAGGGAGACTGGGAAGATAGTTTTTAATGTGGGGGGTGAAGGAAACTTTAGTTGTGGGTCTGGATGCAGAATAGAGTGGCCACTATCTCAGTTCTACCTCTTTTTTGGAATAAGCTCAGACAACTACCCTGAAACCCAACTGATTTGGTTGATGAACCTTGGCGTAAGGAGAATTAGAAGAATGAGGGGCAGCTAGGTGACGCAGTTGAGAGAGTTCTAGCCTTGGAGTCAGGAGAACCTGAATTCAAATCTGGCCTCAGGCACTTGACACTTACTAGCTCTATGACCCTGGGCAAGTCAATTAACTTGACTGTCTCACCAAAAAGAAAAAAAAAAGAATAATATACTATGTCTCCATCCTACTTTCTGGTTTTAGAACTTAATAGGACCATAATGGTCAACTAATCCAACTCAATCTTTTGGCATATCAGTAAACTGAAGTCCAGAGAAATGAAATAATTTGACCAAGGTCACACAGGTAATAAGTAGCTAAACTGGATTGAAACACAGGTCTTCTAAGTTATCAACCCATCTTTGATGCACATGTTTAGATGAGTGTCTTACCTGCTGAAAAAGGCATGAAATAGTCGCTCTTCTTGAAGTTGCCACTTTCATCTAGGAAGTGACCTGGGTCAAACTGGTCTGGATTGGGGAACTCTTCATCATCATACAGAACAAAAGACAATACTGGTACTATGGTGGTACCCTGAAATAAGCAGATACAAACAAATAATTAGAAAATAAGAACCATAGACTGTTAGAACTGCAAGGAAACTCAGAACTATCATCTAGGCAAAACCCCTCATTTTCAAGTATGGAAAGAACCAACATTTTTTAAATGCCTGTGCTGATAGTAAATTAGAAAGTCCGTAATACTGCTGGGAGAGATGAAACTAAATTTTGATAACCTGAGGGGCAAAACCAGTATCAATGAGTAAAGGACACAAGGAGGCAGATCCTGGGTTAATAAAAGTTAATAAAATAAATTTTGACCATTAGATCTATCAAAGAAGGAAAGTACTGCCTGGCTAAATAATAAACACACCAAGTTCAAGCAGATGCCAGATGATCTAAAGAAGTAGAAATGAAATCTGACCTGTGGCAGGATGTTGAAGAATAAAATAATGTCACACAGAAGAATGAGGCAAGAGCTGATAAACAAATTGGGAACTCTTCTTGAAGATGAAGAAATTGGATGCTCTGGGTAAGAAGCCCTTGCTTGTACTCTAAAGAAAGGCAAAGTAGGTTCACGGCTATTAATTGGTAAAATATCCAGGAAGAAGAGAATAGTACTAGTTGGTGACTCCCTATATATAGAAGGACACTGAAACAGCTGTTTAATGACAATGACAACAATAGACAGATCTGTCATGTTCTCAGAGGACATATCAAAGGCAAAATGGAGAAACCTCCCAGACTTGTGAAAGGGGATGGCTACTAACCACCTCTGGTGATTCACAGGGGCAAAAACAATACTTCTATAAGGAACCTGGAACCATTTCCAAAGTTTTTGACATTCAGGACAAAAAAAAACTAAAAAAGTTAAGAGCACAGGTGGTGTATTCATTATGGCTGGATTTGGAAGCAAAAGATTCTGAAAGGAAAGGCAGACATCTTGTAAGATCATGTTTCAGATTGGGATTTGGATTTCTTGATCATATCTTCATTAAAATATAAGCATGATAGACTCCTAGTCAGGATTGGAATAATGCACCTAGCAAAGACTGGATGGATTTTTATTTTGATTTATTACAAATATAGTCAAAAGACTTTTTCAATGCTTAAAGTGTGGCTTAAAAAAAAAACCAAGATGGATTGGAGATTTTAAGACAAAGAAACAAATTTGACCTCAAAGTTATAAGTAGGACTTGGTAGGATGAGATGCTTAAACAAGACTGAAGTTCTGGAAAGAGTTTCTCTTGTTCTGAAGAAACGGGATAGGAAAGAGGTTGGGGTGGTGTATATTAAGAAGATAAACTCATGTGGGGCTAAGAAGATAAACTAAGATAAAATCATGTGAGAAAAGAAGAATGATGAAAAGCATCTAGGTAAAGAGAAATGGAGGCAGCATCAAGAGTGACATTGTCTTGAGAGCATTCAACAGGCCACATGGACAGAGAAGAAACAGACAAGGAAGAGAGAAGACAAATTATAAACCTGGTGCTGAGACATGATGTAGCAGTGATGGAAAACTTCAATTATTCCTTTGGATCCTTGAATTTCCTTTCTGTCAAAAACAAGGCAGTTCATAATTCTTTGACTTTTCTTAAGGATAATTTCATCCTGCAATTAGAGTGGAACCAAAAACAGGAAATTCTTTTATTGATCCAATTCTAACCATCTGAGAGGAACTTGAATAACGTAGACGTGAATACGAATCTGTAGAATCCGTAGGCACAACATTCTTCCTCTGAAGGGATCGTGCTCTGTTTTGGGGTATGCTATCACACTTGGCACACTTTCTGTGCACACCTATTTATGGTAATGGTGGGAATTTTTGAGAAAGTGACCAGTCCATCTTAGAGTTTGTAACAAAGGTAACTAAGTGGCCCAATGGATAAAGTCAGACAGACCTGCTCCGACCCCAAATACTCATTAGCTGTTTGACCACGGCCAAATCACTTACCCTTTCTCAGACTCAGTTCCCTCATGTGTAAAATGAGAATAATAACAATGCCTACATGTCAGGGTTGTTATGAGGATAAAAAGAGATAACATTTGTAAACTGCTTCACAATCCTTAATGCTAGCTATTATTATTATCACCAAGAAAGACAAGAATTGATTTCTGACAACACAAAGGAAATCAAAACTCACAATAAAAGATAAAGAAACATTTTCTAAAGATACCAATGTGGTAAGGTAGCCAGGTGGTACAGTGAGGAGACTGCTAGACCTGAAGTAAGGAAAACCTTAGTACAAATCCTGACTCACACACTTACTAGCTGCATGATCCTAGGAGAGCTAGCTGCTCTCTCTAAGACTTCATTTCCTCACCTGTAAAATGGGGATAATAATAACATCTACTCCCACAGAATTGTTGTAAAGATTAAATAAGATCATCTATGCAAACCAAATCTGAAAGAACTTTATAAAAATAGTTATTATTATTACAGGGAACTAACCAACCAACTTAGATTTTTCAAAGACAAGTTTGAGTAAAAGAAGCACGTCACAGTTTCATAAGAATGACAGAAGTGGTAAAGCCCAGAGTGAACAGAGGCTGGTGAGACTAACAAAGGGCAACAAGAAGGGGTTTTGAAAAACTATATTGTGGAAAAGAGATAAAAGATTAAAGAAAGGATAACTCCACAATTCAGAGGGTTATAGGATGAGGATGACAAGTGACAAGAAAAGACAGAACTTCTCCATTTTTCTTTTGCTTCTGGTCTTTTTTTTTTTACCAAAGGAATGAACTTTTAAATGAAATGGATAGAATTAATAAATATGGCTAATAGAGATTGAATACACCAGAGAAGTAAGGAGAAAATAAGGGAGCACCTAGACACCTGTGCAAGAAAAATAGAGTGAAGAGAATACACCTCAATTTATACTCAGAGTCTAGAATACATTTCTAAAGAATCATTAATCTAGATAAGGAAGGAATAAGGGAAATGACTCTAGATGAGGAGATAGTGGTCACAAAGATCTGGAGTGGAATCATCATTATTTCTTTTTTATTTTTGAGGATGTTAATAAACTGGTAGATCAGGAGAATGTTGTAGATAGGGTAGATAGGGTAGGATTTTAGCAAAGCATTTGATAAAGATTTTCATGTTCTTCCACTGAAAATGATAGAAATATACAGGTTAGACTATTACACAATTAATGGATTTAAAATGGATTGACTGACCACATACAAAGGGTAATTACTGAAGGTTCAGAGGCAGCTTAGAAGTAGACACTGCTGTACTCTCATCACCTCGCTCACAAACAAGGATTGTATTCCTTCTAGGAGTCATATTTTAGGAGGACATTGAAGAGCTGGAGGCAACCAGGGACAGCAAGCAGGATGGTAAGAATAACAAGTCCATGCCATGCGAGGATGGGTTGAAGGAAATGGGGATATTTAGACAAGAGAACAGAGGACATAATAGAACAGGAGACATAATAGCTGATTTCAAGTGTTTTTATGGATTTTTACTAGAAAGAGAGAATAACTTTGTTCTGTTTTGTTCCAGGGGACAAAACCAAGAGCAATAGATTAAAGTTATAAAATTGCAAATTTAAGCTTCACGCAAGAAAAAAAATTCCCTCAAATTAGGGCTGTCCAAGATTAGAATGGAATGCCACAACAAAAAGTGGTTCCACCTCATTGAAAGAATTTATAAGCAAAGATTGGATAACCACAATGTGAGCATACTGTAGATGGAATTCTTTTTCAGATTGGGGATGGAAATATGACCACTGAAATCCCTTCAAATTTGGAAATTCTGTGACCACTTCTCAGGGATGTGGGTTGGCCTGAGGTTCCTTCTAACTCTAAGATTTTATATTTCAATGGGAAAGAGAATAAAATCTCGTTATAGTGAGAAACACTTTTGACCTTGGGGATAAGATATTGTCTAAATTGAACATTTTCTGACACTGCATGGGGCAGGTTGGTTGGAACAAGGTCAATGTACCGCTGTATCTCGTGTACCACAGCATTGGTGTAAGGCATCTTGTTTCTGTCCTCCATGCAGGGACTTCTATCTCGGCCAATCACACAATCAATTTCTTCATGAAGTTTTCTTGTCACAATACAAATGAAAATTGATCTTAAAAGGAGGAACAAAAACTACCTTCTCTTATATTTTCTCTGATTTTTCCCTAAGAACTACATTGGTAAATAATGCACTTGACCCTCACATTCTGATAGATAGATAAACAGATAGATAGATAAATAGATGGGTGAAAATTCCATTTAGTGTCTTAAGTCAACTGAGAATCCCTTGAGACAACTATACCCCGTGCTCTCAGAACAGGCTCAAGTTGTCCTTAAAAAAATACAGTCCAAGCAGCAGTTGGTTAAGGAAATGAGGAGGGGTCTCAGTCTGGACCTGTTCCAGAACTCCATGTGACCGACCACAGGCCCAAGGCACTTCCCTGCGTGGCTGCATGAGGGACAGGAATCCAGAGGCACCAGCTCCTCCTGTGGTCAGGCAGGATCAAGAAGCTCTCAGGAACTGGTGCTTCTCAATCATTCAGTTCCTCCCAGCTCTATCACTGGGCTACAGTCTCTATTCTTATCACTATCTCTATGCCTGTCTCTAAGGAAAACTCACAATTACATAGCACTTAACTAAGCAAGATAGAGATAGTAGTGGAGAAAGAAGAATAAGTAAACTGAAATGTGTAATGATTTAAATATAATAAAATGACAACAGAAAACTTTCCAAGGAAAGTCTCAAAAGGACCATGAACCCCTCTTATATGGACCAAATTATGGATGTATATTTTCAGCCTGTAATCCCACCTGTTATCTCAGGATGTTTCAGGAGAATCAGGAGTCCATATCTCAGGGTGGTGCTGGTTGTCTCTGTTCCTGCTGCAAGTAGATCAGCTACTGTGTGGACCAAGTTTTCAATGGTAAATTCAGACTGTGGTTGTTGCTCTTCCTAGGAATAATTTGGTATGATTAGTTCAAAAATAAGGGAGGCAGCAGGGCAAAATGGGAAGCACGATGGATTTGGAGGCAGAGGACCTTGGTTTGAATCTCAGTTCTGATTTTTTTTTTTATTTTTGGAGAGAGGCAATCAGGGTTAAGTGATTTGGCCAGAGTCACACAGCTGGCAAGAGTCTGAGACCAGATTTGAACTCAGATCCTCCTGACTTCTGGGCCAGTGCTCTATCTACTGTGACACCTAGCTGCCCTCAACCCACCATGAGCTGTGATCCTGACCTAGGGAAAGTCATTTAACATTTTTACGTTTCATTTTCCTCATCTGTAAAATGAGGGGATTGGATTCAATGACCTCCAAGATCCCTTGCAGTTTGAAATCTATGATCCAATAAATAAATTAAATTTGAGCAACACAATCCAAAGTGGAAGAAGAAGCTGGTAATTATCAAGGCAGTTTGGCCATTACAGGTATTACAAACAGAGAAACAGAGAGAAGAAAGAAAGAGAGAGGGGGGCGGAGAGAGAGAGAGAGAGAGAGAGAGAGAGAGAGAGAGAGAGAGAGACTGGACATGCAATTTCATTGGCACAGGGAAATTTCCAGGTGAAAAACTTCTGTCTGCCAATGTAAATCTGCACTTTCTTTGAAAAACTTAAAGTCACAAGAGAGGTGCCTAGCCCTAGGGCTCTCTAGGGTTAAGTGATTTGCCCAGGATCACATAGACATTTTGTGTCAGAGAGGGGACTTGAACTCAGTTTTGCCTGGTTCTGAGGCCAGCTGTTTACCTACTACATGGGTGGGGGGGGTCAAACTCTCAGCCCTCAGGCCACAAGCAACCAACAAAACTGTATGTGGCTAAAACCAGATTAAAATGTAATTGGGAAATGCTTAGTAAAATAAATAAAGATACAATACAACATAGAGAATGTTAATTTGTGGATTCTCTAAGTTAATATGAGGTCTACCAGGATCCCATTCTATTCATGTTTGACACAACTGTACTGTATCATGTTATCTTTCAAGATATCTATACCTATATAGTATATAGCAATCATATCTGTAGATATACACAAGCATCTAGGTGGTACAGTGGGTTGAGTGCTGGACCTAGAGTCAGGAAGACACATCTTCCTGCATTCAAATCTGGCCTCAGACACTTAGTGGGTATGTGACCCTGGACAAGTCACTTAACCCTGTTTGCCTGAATTTCCTCATCTGTAAAGTGAGTTGGAGAAGGAAATGAAAAACCAGGAAAACCCAAAACGGAGTCATGAAGAGCTGGACTCCACTGAAATGTCTAAGCAACAAATACATGAGCACTCTAAATGTAAGCTATTGTACTTTCTTCCTGATTTACTAAGCTAATAAATCCTGTTCCTCTGTATGAGTTTAGTGAGATAAACAGCATTGACTAGTTCAGCAAATGAGGAAGGAAAAAATTGACCAACTTACATATATATATACATATATATATATATCAACACAAAAAAATCCACATATATTTTCCCATTTTATCCTCATCAAAATACTGTGATATAGGTAGTGCAATATTATCCTCATTTTACAATTGAGGAAATTGAGACACTAAATGCTTTGCCCTTGACTGTGAGATGTTGGCATTGAGGAAAAGTCACCACTGAGATCAGAAATTGAATATATAACAAATACTGTATGGACTAAAGATAAGAAAGGTAAAAACATAGGAAAAGCAGGGAGATGGTAGAGGACATAATTCAAGGTCAAGTCAACTCTATACAACCATGTGAGTGATGAGAGGTAAAAAGGATATGGCATTATTAAGATTCTCACACATGAAACAAATAGCATTGCAAGAGACTATTGTACAATATAGTTGTAAAAATCTCTTGCTCTGGTCCACACATGTTTGCCCTCTCCTACATTTCCTCATTCACCAATGGGGTAGGAATCTGTGGGAGAAAATACTCTTATGTGCATAGGTTGATGAAGTAAGGATTTTCCTGGTCAGTTATGTTGTCACATTGCTAAATTAAATGTGTTTTGCTTTGAATTAATGTGTTTTCTGGTTGGTCTGGTAAGAAAACTATGGGTGGTGACCTCAGATTACACTTCATTCTTTTAAGTGGGTCACAGATCCATTTCAAGATGTCCATCAGCATATCTTTTACCTTCTCCCATGTGTCTGGTACTTCCAGGGCTTCACTTACTCCACATGAATTACATTAGCATATTGCTTTGTTCTGGTTTTATTCCTAATTTGGTTTTTTTCTTTATGTAACTTTTTAACCATTTTTCTTCCCCTTGGTTTTGCTCTTTGTTTGTTGTGGAGGGATGTAAAATGAGGAGCCTCTGACTACACTATCTTGACCATAAAACCCACGATCCTCAGCCCAAGTACTTACCACAGAAGCCCCTCCATCCAATCAGGCTGCTTAGATTAAACTTCTCTATACCTCACTGTCTTTGCAGAGTCCTGAGATGTCCTGCCAAGTCTTCACTGCCTAGCTCTAGGACCTTCTTCAAGACCCAGATCAAAATCTAACTCTTCCAGAAGGAAGTCTTATGTTAACCCTCTCCAAATATCATATTTCTGACTAATTCTAAATTCTTTCATCACTTAAATGTTCAATTTATAATCTATTTTGGCTTCCCTTACACAATACTGATAATTATTCCCTTGTCCTTACATGCATTTCCTTCTGTGTGTTGGGTTACAAATTCCATTAGGGCTAGAACCCAATCTTCTCATTCTTCTGTTTGCCCCATAGTGTGCTGTGAGCACACTACCATTGATACATGAATATTTACTGCTCTGTGTTTGTGAATGTGTCAGCATCTAATAAACAAACCATTTCATGTACAAGAACTGAGATTCAGACCTACTGCTCACACTCTACCTGCTGCATTTTCGTCAGGAAACAGTCAATGAAGTCCCGAGGATTGCTGGGGTCCAGTGTCCTTTGGTGTTCCCTCACTTCTTCCAAAATAAATTCATGTTGTAAATGAACATTTTTAACTGCTTTGTGATGAGATCCAGGGAGATAACGTACTAGAGATGGAAAAGAATTGTAGACCTAAAAAGAAGAATTTTATATCATACTTTATTAGAAAAAAAAAGTACTTCTCTACTCTAGCACTTGGATCATGTTGAGAAGAGGGCTGAATAAGGGTGGGACAAATGCCTTTTGCAAAATAGTGACTTTTCTCATCATTTCCTATACAAACCCCCTAAAAATTAGTATTCTCCTCCTTGGTTGCCTGAGACTATGTTGGCCTTCACTCTCAATTCTTACTTCCTTCAGAAAAGTTCTCATCCTTTCTCATTATGAGGTCTTCTAAGAACTCTGCCTGCAATCTTCCATTGGGACAGCTAACTCATCTGCTAACCTGATCCAAATTCAGGTGCTTGAGGGAAAAGTCAGCTTGTCTCTAGTAACATGAATTTTAACATTCAGTCCCTGTGACCAATGGGTGAGGGAGGGAAAGGTTTTCCCTTGGGAAAACCACTGTCGTCCTCTCCTTCAAATCACTTCTAGGACAATCTCTACAATTCTCATAGACAGGAAAAATCATTGTGGAGAAGGGGCCCATCTCTCACATTACAACTAGCAACAACTGATGACTAGGTAAGACCAATAGGTAGATAACTACAAGGGCCATAGGTGTGTCCAGGGCTTCACTTACTTAGAGAATCCCCTCCAGGGAGGGGCCTTATAATGTCCCTCAAATCAGAACACATAGGGATGACCTTCTCTGTCTTTATTCCCTGTCAATAAAAAAGAAAATGTAAACCCATTCTAGCATGGCACTGTTGAACCTCCCAATGGAATGCATGATGAATTCTACCTAGCTCCTTGCAGTAGTTGCTTTGAAGTAATTAAAAAAAATATTTCTCTCCAAAAGGAGAACACTGGCCTCACCTGAATCCATGGGGAACTTGCGATCTTGATGTTTTCAACTAAAAGTTTCATTAAATATAGAAATTTCTGGTCTTCATATTCAAAACATTTCTGGAAAATGAAAGAGCAGATTACATTGCAAGGAGCACACCCAAGGATGAACATGGGGTCACATGGCAATCCTAAAGGAGAAAGAGAGAAAGACCTTAATACTGCCGTTGTGAACAAAAAGAAAGATTGCTTGCCTTTAAAAGGTAGGACCTGACTGTCCTCGTTTCCCCTCTAGTTTATATTCTAGCTGACATTTATTTGGCACAGCAAGGTGAAAAATAAACCACCCTTTATGAAGCATCTGGTTTGAGCTACATAAAAAACTTAAATGCAAATAGGATAATTCTGATTTTATAGATGATATTGCTGAGGTTCAAGAAAATTAGCTGATCTATGCTACAGTTAGGAAGGATCAAGAAGAGAAACTCAAACTTAATTCTCTCCTGGCACCAGACACCTTGTTCTTCCTACCATACCACATCAGTTCCCATTTCTAAATCCCTGTTCATCACATCACCCTAACCAGTTTTTTCTTTCACAAGTCTTCTTGTCTATCTTTAAATTATATTTCATTTATATTTTTTTATATTTTTTTAATTTTTTTAGGCAATTGGGGGTTAAGTGACTTGTCCAGGGTCACACAGCTAGTAAAGACCAAGTGTTTGGTCTGAGGCCGGATTTGAACTCAGGTCTTCCGACTTTAGGGCTGGAGCTCTATCCACTGTGCCACCTAGCTGCCCCCTAAATTGTATTTCATTCAGTAATCCCAGGATGGGGGTTGCAGGTACTGACCTGGAAGCCTTTCTATTCCAAATGCTCTTAGGTTCAGGGTCCTGGACTGTAGGAGTCATGATGTCAAGGTCGTGATGCTAGGTTTCCTTGACTGGTATGTATTGCCTCTTGTCTCTCCCTCAGGATGCTCCACTGCTTTAGCCAGGCTGGTCCATCTGCCTTATGGACAGCAATTTGCCGGGAATTGCATGGCAACTGGTGGTGACGGCCAGACCCTTCTCCACAGGAATGGCTTTCCAGATGAGAGCTGTGAGGGCTGAACTAGAAACAATTGTCTAAACATTGCTGACACACCTATGGCCCTTGTAGTTATCTACCTATTGGTCTTACCTAGTCATCAGTTGTTGCTAGTTGTAATGTGAGAGATGGGCCCCTTCTCCACAATGATTTTTCCTGTCTATGAGAATTGTAGAGATTGTCCTAGAAGTGATTTGAAGGAGAGGACGACAGTGGTTTTCCCAAGGTTTGGGGCCAAGGGCCTGGGCTGTCTCCATCAGAGTAAGAGGGAAGATGATCATCAAGGTGGAGGTGGTTTGACCAGCCTGGATCATTCAGGTGTTCCCCCTCACCAAACTATTCTGCATTCATTTTGTTAATATTTTTCAATATATGTAGCTTAGCATCAGTGGGAACAGTTGCTAGGCTGTATCACCACAAGTGAGAGACTCTGGACACTGTTCCATAAGTCCTGGGCTGTCTCCATCAGGGTCACTTTTCATTATTTTGTGCAAATTTACCCATGTTTTTCTAAGATCATTGAGCTCATCATTTCTTATACATTGGTAGCATTCCATCACAATCATATCTATCACAACTTCATCAGCTATTCCCCAATAGATGGGAATCCCTCCAATTTACACTTCCTGACCACCACAGAGAGAGCTGCTATGAATATTTTAGAGTATGTAGGTTTCTTTTCTTTTTCTCTAATCGCCTTTGGAAATAGACCTGGTAGTAGTATTGCTGAGTCAAAGGATATAGGCAGTTTAATAACTCTTTGGGCATAACATCTGATCTTACTGGGAAGGCTTCTAGCTTACCTCCATAACAAATAATGTTTGAAAGTGGTTTTGCATAAGTGTTTTTTATCAATTTAGGGGAAAATCCATTTATACATATGCTTTCAAGGTTTTTTTTAGAAATGAGTGTTGTCCTTTACAAAAAAAATTTTCTGTATCTATTGATATAATCATATATTCTTTTTTTTACTTTTACTATTGATGTAATCAATCATGTCAATAGTTTTCCTTATGTTAAACCATCCCTGCATTCTTGGTATAAATCCCACTTGGTCACAATGTATAATCTTTGTGATATATTGTTGTAACAGTTCAGCTACTATTACATTTAGGATTTTTTCATCTATATTCATTAGGGAAATAGATTATAGTTTTTTTCTCTGGTTTTGGTCTTCCTGGTTTAAGTATCAGTATCATATTTGTTTCATAAAAGAAGTTTGGTAGGATTCCTTCTTTGCCTATTGTTTCAAATAATTTACTAAATATTGAAATTAGTTGATCTTTAAATATTAATACAATTCACTTGTAAATCCATTTGGTCTTGGTGCTTTTTGTTCCTTAGGAAGCTCTTTCGTGGGCTGTCCAATTTCTTTTTGTAAAAAAAGATGTATTTCCTCTTTTGCTAATCTGGGCAATTTATATTTTTGTAAATATTCTTTCATTTCACTTAATTTGTTAAATTTATTGGCATAAAATTGGATAAAATAACTCCTCATAATTGCCTTAGATTCATCCTCATTTAGTGGTATATTTACCCTTTTCATTTTTAATGCTACTGATTTTAATGCTAGTGATTTTCTTCATTCTTTAAATCAAATTAACCAATGGTTTATCTATTTTATTGATTTTTTTTTCATAAAACCAACTCATAGTTTGATTTATTAATTCAATGGATTCTCTTACATTAAATTTTATTAATCTCACCTTTAATTTTTGTGATTTCTAATTGAGTGTTTAATTGGGGATTTTGAGTTTGGTCTTTTTTCTAGTTTTTTTTAACTGCATACTCAATACATTGGTCTGCTCTTTCTCTATTTTATTGATGTAAGCTTTTATAAATATAAATCTTCCTCTGATCACTGCTTTTATTATGTCCCATTGGTTTTGATATACTATCTCATTATTGTTATTCTCTTTAATGAAATTTTTTATTATTTCCATGACTTGTGCTTTAACCCACTCATTTTTTAAGATTAGGTTGCTTAATCTCCAACTAAGAATACACAACATAAGATGGGTATATAAATCATTCTTAAATTGTGAGGTATAGATTATAAGTGCTAAAGAGGTCACAGGGATAAGGCATCTAAATTGTGATGTGAAAGGTGGGTAGGATTTCAATTATTGTAGTTGAAGAGAAGAGAAGATATATTTCAGGAACAGGGAATTTCTGGGGAACAGGGAATTGGGGAAAATTAACTCATGATTTTGGCAAAAGCCAAAGGGAGTATTAGATTATACTAGAAAGGTATATTGGGCTGAGATCATAGAGGTCTTTCATTGCTAGGCAATGGAATAAATACAGCTTGTTCATAGCACATGAAAAGTCTTTAGGGCAGTTGGAACCAGGGATGGTCCTTCACATGTTTTAGGAAGGTAGAAAGCAGAGTTCATAGGAGGGAGGTGGTTTGCCAAACCCACTGGCAATCGGGGTGTTGTCAATATCTTTTGGGTCAATGGGAAATTTCAAGGTAAAATTCTGTAAGATGGTAGTAAAACAAAATAGAAATAATTCCATTCAAGCCAGGCCCTCGCCAGCACATATCCGTTTTCCTGAAAGAGACAAATATAAGGATTAGATATTCGTAGACTTCTAACTCATTTAGACCACTTCTTTGGACTTATAGGTGACCCACTAACACCCAGGGGCATTAGGTGGAAGACTGTATGCATTCCTTTCCTCTCTGGTCCTTGACTCCTTTGAAGAGCCAGTTGCCCCTCAACAGAGAGGGAAGACCCCTCCTGTATACTCTCTCTAAATCAATCCCCCTGAACCAGAGCAAGTCCTGGGATTTATATTCAGAGGAAAGCAGGCATTGCTTTAGGGAGAAAATAATCACTCATTTATAAGCTCAAGAACTAAGCTTATGTCTACCCAGAGAGACTGCACTGGGGAAAGGTGACAGAAGAATGATCAAAGTTCCGTTTGGGAACCTCCTGTCACCATTCTGGAAAGAAAACACTTCACGGCCTGCAACTTCATGGCCATCTAGCCACTTGTCTTAACTGCTCACTTCTAGCCCTAACCCAAGTATTAGAACCAATTGAGCACAGCAAGGCATTGGAGACCACAATGTCAGTGTTAGCTGTCTGACAACATTCATGTCTGCCAGAATTAGACATGGCTATCACCACCATTACCTGATAACTAATAGGTTCCCCCAAGAATTGAAGGGGAAAGGACAAGTCAGGCCATCATTTATTTAATTTTATACCAATTGATCCCTATTAAAATGTACATAACTAGGAAAGGGCGTTCCATATTCACATGTCCTAGTAAGGAGTCACATTTCTATAAAATCATAAACCCTAAGATTATATCTTTGGTGACCTTAGCCATAATGGTACCTGAGTAATGAGCCTTTAACATTACCTAATCCCCTTTCTTTGCTTGATAAAGTACAAGATTGTACCATGCTAACATAAAAGCCTGGAAGACATTATCTGAGAAGTAGCTCCAGGTTAAGAGTGACTGGGAGGATAATTTTTAATGTAGGGGGTTAAGGGGACTTTAGTTGTGGGTCTGAATACAGAGCAGAGTGGCCACTATCTCAGTTCTATCTCTTTTTTGGAATAAGCTCAGACAACTACCCTGAAACCCAACTGATTTAGTTGATGAACCATGACCTAAGGAGAATTAGAAGAATGATGTACTAGGAAGGGCAGCTAGGTGGCATAGTTGATAGAGCTCTGCCCTTGGAGTCAGGAGGACATGAATTCAAATCCAGCCTCAGACACTTGACACTTACTAGCTCTGTGACCCTGGGCAAGTCAATTAACTTGACTGCCTCACCAAAAAGAAAAAAAAATAAATGATGTATTATGTCTCCATCTTACTTTCTGGTTTTAGAACTTAGTAGGGGGCAGGTAGGTGGCACAGTGAATAGAGCACCGGCCCTGTAGTCAGAAGGACTTGAATTCAAGTCAAGCCTCAGACTCATAACACTCACTAGCTGTGTGATTCTGGGCAAGTCACTTAATCCCAATTTCCCTCACCAAAAAAACAAAACAAACAAAAAAAAAAAAACTTGGTAGGACCATAGTGGTCACCTAATCCAACACAATCTTTTGGCATACAAATAAACTGAAGTCCAGAGAAATGAAATAATTTGACCAACGTCACACAGGTAATAAGTAGCAAAGCTGGATTGAAACACAGGTCCTCTAAGTTATCAATCCATCTTTGATGCACATATTTAGATAATTGTCTTACCTGCTGAAAAAGGCATGAAATAGTCGCTCTTCTTCAAGTTGCCACTTTCATCCAGGAAGTGACCGGGGTCAAACTGGTCTGGATAGGGGAGCTCTTCATCATCATACAGAACAGAAGATAAAAATGGTACTATGGTGGTGCTCTGAAATGAGCAGATATTTTGAACTCCTCTGAAAAATATATTTAGAATAAAATATATAGGATATATTGGGAGAGATGGAAAATTAGCAAGAAAGAAGTCAAGTAGATGAAGAGAATTTTAGAAAAGTTAGGTATGATAGACCTCTGGAGAAAACAGAATGGAGATAGAAAGGAATATACCTCTTTCTCAGGTGTACATGGTGCCTTTATAAAAATTGACTATTTATTAAGACATAAAAACCTCACAACCAAATGCATAAAAGGAGAAATATTAAATTAATCCCATTCAGATCATAAGGCAATAAAAATTAGATTCAGAAAAGGACCATGGAAATATAGATTAAAGATTTATTGGAAACTAAACAATATAATTCTTTTTTTCTTTTCCTTTTTTATTTATTTATTTATTCATTAATCTATTTTTTTAGTTTTCAACATTCACTTCCACAAGATTTTGAGTTCCAAATTTTCTCCCCATCTCATCTCTCCCC